>NC_090934.1:951301362-951604393 GCF_040938575.1 Ambystoma mexicanum | reverse complement strand
ATGGGAAAGGGCTTCTCGACCAAAGAGAGATACACAGAGTGACTCAACCCATTCTTCCATCTTCATCTGGGGTTCTTGTTCCCTTACTCCGATGATGCGGATATTATTCCGTCTAGATCGGCCCTCCAAGTCTTCACACTTGGCCAGAGTTGCGGTCATTTGGCTCTCAAGCCTGGATACCTTGCTCGACAGGGATGCCGCGCCATCGTCCAAGCCAGAGACCCGTTGTTCGACTTCGTTTAGGTGCCCTGTGTGGGTGTCAATGCAGTGTTGTAATTGGTCCACTTTAGAGGATAGGCCGTCCATTTTACTGTTCAGGCTGCCGATGCCCACCTTCAGCTCAAGGAGGAGTTCTTTTATTTCCAACGAATTGCCCCCCGGTTCCGTTTGCTGCGAGCCTCTCGGTGTGGGTTCATCTTCGTTTTGTAGGCAGGGTGTTTTTGAAGCTGTGCCATTTTCAAAGGTCAGTTTCCTTTGCATTTTATCTGTTTTCCCCATCGTAATTTGCTGGATGGATGTAGTTCCTAGGCCTTGACTGGAGGTCTGCTGTAGAGTGGGTTCCCCGTGGAGCCTTTAGGAGGGGCAAGAGCCACGATAGAAGGTATTGATGCCAAGGGTGGTGGCAGGTGAGGATGCCTTCTGATATGGCGCTGTCTGGCGTAGTTGAGAGGGTTCTGCAGTAAGTATGCGGTCGTGCCAAGCCCACTCTGTCGGTAAGGAGAGGAACAGGAGTGGGGCCAGCTCACTTTCAGTCTAAAAGCTGTTCGCCATGGAACATCCGTAACCAGAGCGAGCAGGTCGTTGATGGTACTGAGTGCTCGCCGAGGTCACGGGAGCACTGGCTGGTGGAGCCTCCCCGGCAGCGTTATCTCCTCCGCCGCACCTCCATCCGTATGGGCGCTCCGCCCAGGCAAAGTGATCTCACAGGCGCAGCGAGGGGATTGTGTTAGTCTTGGGTCCCTAGGGACACGGGGCCTCCTCCGTTGTGGCGCCGGAGAGTAGGGCCGCCGGAAGCGGGCGGGGGCCGCTGGAGTTCGTCTCCGGGACCGAGAGGGCCTAATGAAGCAGGATGTTAAGAGTGAACAGCCACCTCTCCCCGCCCCCGCCTCCAGCCGCCCGTACCTCAGTCTTGGCTCCGGTCAGGGCTACGCTCACGGTCTGGGTGGGCAGTTAAAAGTCTTGGAGGAGTAGGTTTTGTTTTGAGGGTCTGCTACCCTTTATTCCTGGCCATTTATTTCTTCAACTAGGTCACTTGGGTTGTCTTGGTTTGTGGATGCGTCGGAGGATGGCCTCTTTGGCTGCGTATTCTGCATAGGCGAGCTATCGAAGTCAACCACTGGTACAGACCAGCCGTTAAGGTGGGGACCCGCAAAGTCCATACCTTAACAGCTGGTACAGACCAGCCGTTAAGGTGGGGACCCGCAAAGGGACCTCGTAGTAAGACGTTAAGGGGTTAACGGCGCCGTTAACCCCTTAATGCCTGGGTCGTAATGACCCCCATTGTCCTTCTGGTGTGGATTTCAAATAGCAAGCAGGGTGCTGTGGCAGGCCATAGGAATATGAGCTGAGAAAAGAATCAGCTTGGTGCCGTATCCCTTAAACTCTGTTGAACAGTATCTCCAGGCTAACACTGAATTGTTAGACCGATCGTGGTGCTGTTGATGTAGACCAAGTAGTTGTTTCAGTTTTTTATAAGAAACAGCACTGGAATTGGAATTCAGTGTACCTATATTTTCTACTTCTGCTAGCTTCTGGATGTTCCTGGTAAGGCTACCACAGGCTCGGCAACAAAAGCACCCAGACTCCCTGTTCGACTCTGAAAAGCCTGGCTTGACCATGTTGAGCCCCAGCGACAAAGAAGCCAAAGGTATTTGAGGAGGCTCTGTCCGGCTGGCTTGCCTTAAATGACCCTATTGACTTTAAAGCTAACCATTGCTGCCTTTTGAAAGACATCTCATGAACCTAACATTTTGCTGCTGAAATATTTGTCTGAGCACCCCAGTCTTCCAACCCAGAGTGAGCTTTACTTTGAAGTCTGCTTCCTCTTTGTTATCGCTTATAAGGGTGGGGTGGCCGAGTTTTTATTAGTTGTGTCCATTTTTAATTTTAATGAAAGATTCTAACTTTATTGAACCTTGGTTAAACATCCTTTTATTTTGGCACCACTGTATTATTGTAGGGTCGATTGGCTCACATCCCTCCTGAAGCATGCAGCCTGACCTCGGCCCATGCTACCAAAAGAGGAAAAGGAGATATATCTGTGGGGCTTTGCCTGTTTCACCTTTATGGTTGGGATCACTGCTGATTTAGTAGCAGTATGGGGCTGAGTGGACCCTTTAGCCACTACTCATCACTGTACTGTGGCAGTCGTTATTTCTCACCAGTGTAACTATGCTCTCTAGTGGTCCATGATGGCTGGGCCTTAGTGATCTTCTCGGTTGGTGATCTTTCCACAGCTGAATTTGTCTCCATGGCACTGAAGAGCTCTGTGGGCAGTGCAGAATGCCTTAAAGTGTCTCCTTTTTTATAGGTAGCCTGTGGAGAGTTCCTAGCACTGGATCTATTTGTTCCCCCCTATCAGGTCTGACAATAGTCTTGCTGTTGAGTTCTGCATATGCTGAGGTTTCTACATGAGGTATAAGCTGTTTGTGTAGTTGATTCTTGATAGAACTAGTACTATCACTGCAAGGGCCACTTGGGTGAAGGCAAGGGATGACATACTCTTTCAGAATGAGTAAAGCTGGTAGAAGCATTTCTTTATTCGTGTGTTGATTTAAGGTTCATGAGTGAGCCCACGGTCCATAAGGATCCCAAGATGCTTAATTACTTTTGAGGTTTTCAGGCCGGTGCCTATTTCCATAGGTCAAGGTAATTGTACTTTTAGTGCTGCATTGAGTGAGAAAAGCATGTTATTTTTCTGGTCCATTTTGGGTTTGAAGTTGTTTGTTACAATCCATGTGCGCACTGGTGCAAGGCAGCGGGTGAGGGCTTTGTTGGTTTAATTGTTGCCGGTTATTCTGAATATGACGTGTGTGTTACCGCGTAGTCATAGCTGGTGAGTCAATCTGTTTATGAGTTTTATAAGAAGGCAACCAACTCACCCAGACCCCCGAAAGGATGGGGATTGGATGGAAGGGAGAGCGCAATCCCACACACGCATCAGAGGGGTACACCAGGGGCAACCAATCAGAGGGGAGGCAGGGTAATGGGACAGGGCGAGCACAGCAATGAAACGCTGTCATGACCTCAAGTTTACCTGGCCACTGACAAGGTGTGGGGCTGAACTGATGACTTCCCTGGATGCTGTGGGTGCAGTGAAAATACAGCATTCAGTGGCATACTACAATCCCCAGGATTCCCTGGCAATAAACGCTGCAACATGTGACTGGGACACGCTCTGCAGAGGCGCGGCAGGCTGTGTTGGTCACCGCTGTGTTTCAGCATAAGAAGTCGGCAAGCCGTGGACCCGGTGCTCCTAAACCCGTACGGTGAGCAAGTGTTTTCTGTGGTTACCCTGTTACTGTTCCTTGTTCTTGACTGTGGTAGCAATAAACCAGGCCAAATGAGTTGCATCAACAGGTTTATTGCTTGTAGGATAGACTGGTTAGCAGAGACCCCCAACCATTTCCACATCACAGCATCAACTGAATATATCAAGAGATAACATTCTAAACACTGTATCATAGCAACATGCTATGGCATCATTCATATAGCTACCCTCAGCATAACAATGGCTGAGATTCTAAGACATCACCATAACATTGACCTCTTCACAACATTTCCCAGATTGCCTCTGCCTGTCCCCTCACTGCTGTCTGCCGAGAACTCTTGATACTGAACTCCCGGTTACTTGATCTCTGCTATTCCCAAAGGATTTTGATTCTCGCTTATCCCTTTATCTGTTTTTAGCTGCCCTCTGACCTGCAACTGGAACCTTTGGCTTCACTACGCTTTTTCTGGAACATTATTTCCATTATTGGAGTTGTTTCTGGTTTACTTCTTTGAACTTGCAACTTTGGACTGCTCCTGTGGATTCCTGTGTAGTCCGGAGAACATTGTAGACGTGTCCTCGTGCCGTCGGGTCTTGTGGAATAGGACTCATTTGCATCTGTATTAGAGACTGTATCAGGCACAGTAACTTTGAGACGGTTCAAGAACTTTACAAGGCGGAAGGTATTTTCTGAAGGTTCACTGCATTCATCACGCACTCTCAGTTAGGCTTGGGATTTTGGAAGGTGTTGGATATTGTGATTTGTGGTTATTGTGGTTTCCACATACACCTGTTCACCAGTTTACCTTTTACTTGCAGCTTGCTGACCCTGTCCTTCCTGCCTTTTTGCTTGAGCCCTCAGTCCACCAGTTGACCATATTGTGGTGGACTGTGTTCTCAGGAGGAAAGTCTCCCTATAGTAAGAGGCCTGGTGACCTTGTCACAGAGAGGTACAGGCTACGATGAATTCCTCCCGGTTACAAGGCTTCGAGTCAGGACACACACCCCCATACACGCATCAGAGGGACACATGAGGGACAACCGATCAGAGGAGAGACAAGACAATGTGAGGGGGCCAGCACAGCAATGAGCTGGGGTTTTTTCTCCTTTCAGACACAATCAGAGGAGGCCCTGGAAAGGGAACAGGTTTACACCTGGGCAAACTAAGAAGGTGAAGTAAACCTGGAACCCTGCAGAGGAAGGTTGGATAACGACAAGGAAAGAGACACAATCCTGTAATTGGCATCTGGGAGTCTTTTCCCAAATAAACACCCTCCTTTGTGAAAAGCACCAGTCTGGTTGCCTGATTTATCCTACTTGCCCACAAGTGGTGGCAGCGGTGGGATAAACAATGAACAACATGGATAATGTATTAAAGGCCCTCGTAGAAGGACAGCAGCAGCTGCAGCAAACCCTACACCTCCCAGTCTCTGCAGGCCCAGGTGGCTCTGCGGGCCTTTCAGCAAGTCATGCAGCCACAACATGCTCAGTACACAGATTCCCAGTCAACCAGACAGACACCACAGCGCACCACCACTGTCCTGCAGAAGTACAGCCCCAGAGAAGATCCCGCACATTTTTTTGTTATCTTTGAATGAGTCACCCAAATTGCCACCTGGCCGCAAGAAAGATGGGGCAGTACATCGCCCCGCTCATGACAGGAAAAATGCAAAGTGCTTACCAGAAAGTCGATGGGAGACCCTCCGTATGTGGGCATAAATAAAGATGGCCTTGAGCGGATAGGACAGGACGAAGAGCCATACCAGATCAAGTTCAGAGATACCCGGTTGAATCACTGAGAGCCCCCACTGACAGCTATTCTACCGAGTAAAAGACTTAGCAGACACATGGTTGCAAACACTGTCTTCATCCACCATAGAAAAGGTGAAACGCATCATACTAGAACAATATATTGAGGCCCTGCTGCCTCCCATTCAATGATTGGTGAAAGAGCACCACCACCCCAGCCTTATGGAGGCTATAAATATCACCTACGCTTATCAGAAAGTGGAGAAGGTGCGCCTGGCCACAATGACAATCAGAACCCGCTCAGGCCCTCCCACCATCCCAGTTTACCCACAGGCCTAAACCGGGTGACCCGCACTGATCCCATATCGAAAGGTCTGAATCGGAAGCCTGGA
The DNA here is from genome assembly GCF_040938575.1 of Ambystoma mexicanum. Lineage (NCBI taxonomy): Eukaryota > Metazoa > Chordata > Amphibia > Caudata > Ambystomatidae > Ambystoma > Ambystoma mexicanum. The sequence continues at coordinate 951,598,762 of NC_090934.1, read as the reverse complement.
AACCAAGACATTTAGAAACTCCAATATCCCTCCCTCAACCTAGTCTGACCCTGATGCCTTGCATACTCCAGTGTTACGAGTCTGAGGAATTCAGGCACATTGCACGCAAATGCTTGAAGAAGATGAAGCCAGAACCTATGGATATCTGTTTACATGAGAATATCCAGGAAACGCCAAAAGAATAGGTCTCAAGGATAAAAGGGAGCTCTAGATATCCCTATATATGTGAGGCCAATGTAGACAGTCAAAACACCCGAGCACTAGTAGATTCCAGAAGGCTACAAATGGCAGTAAGTGAAGAGATAGTAGGACCTACGAAGTATGAAGGCCCACCTGTAGGTTTCAGATGTGTGCACAGTGGCATAAAACCCAAGCCCCTAAAAGTCATACACATAAATATATTGTGTCGGGTCATGAACTTAAACACAGTGCTCTTGCCCTCCCTTCCTGAACCTCTCAAATGCACATGGATTTACGGGTACAATCCGGACGATCGAGGAAGAATAGTGGAAGAATGCACCCTTTGCCCACGAAGAGATAGGCACAACCGATGAAAGAGAGATGAAGTCCCGAAAGGAGAAGAGCCGACACACGTATTTATTTTTATTTATTTATTGGACATTTGTATGGCACCTATACACAAGTGTTTTCAGGCACCACAAGACAAGATGGGGGTTGGGAGGACAAAGGAGGAAAGTAGAACAACACAAACGGTTATGTTGTCTTTGTGTCAATCCTACCGTGCAAGTGCAAGACAAGGTGGTAAGTGCAGGGGGGTTAGAGGGAGACGTGCAGGAGTGGGCTGCCAAAGGGAGGGGGTGGGCAAGTGCTGGGGGGGCCAGGACGGCAAGTGCCAGGGAAGAGAGAGTGGGAAGGGAGGATGAGTGCAGTGGACAGGGTGGACCAGGTTTAGGGCTAGTCCGGGGAAGGAGGCCTGAAGGCAAGTGCTGGCGAGGGATGCTGGGGGGACTGGAAGGGAGGCGGCCTGGTCCCTGTGTGACTCTGAAGGGAGCAGGCCCCAGTCGCAGAGGAAACGATTAGAATGGAAGGGGGAGAGAGAAACAAGAGGAGTAAAGGAAAGTCTTGAGAAGTTTCCAGAACTTAAGAAGATCCTGCTCAAGTCTGAGAGGGGCAGGGAGGCCATTCCAGGGGGAGGAACCCAACGAGGAAAGGGATCTACCTCCCACTCTATGTGGAACACTCAGACAATGTGCCTGCTAGCTGTTGATTGGAGAATTGATGAACAATGCGATAGCTACAGAATGTAGACCCAACTCTCAGACACATACGAGAAAATGCAGAGGATCATCTCCCTCCATCACCTGGGGCACACTTTGTGAACAGAAGAGTCCTAGTTTACCGGGGACAAAAAGAAGAGGACAGTGATAGGGTTTTCCAATTATTGGTTCCACTAAAGTTCAGGCGAACAGTACTGGAAGCAGCGCACAACCAGGTGGGTGAAGGCCACCAGGGCCCGGAGAAAAATATCGCCAAAATATTACAGAGATTTCTGTGGCCAGTCGCATATGGTGAAATGGCCCGCATCTGTCAACAGTGCCTGAATGCCAACTTAAAGAAAGGCCCAATGTGCCTAAAGCCCACCTCCAACCCATGCCCCTGATTCAGGAACCCATCCACTGCATAGGGATGGATATTGTGGGCCCTTTGGACCCATCCAGTAATGGTCGACTATGCAAAAATGTATCCTGAGGCTTTTCCCTTACGGGGCATCAACGCCACTCAGGTATGCAACACACTCATAGCCTTTATGGCATGCTTCAGGATTCCGAAGCAAATCGTCATAGATCAAGGGACGAATTTTACATCTAACCTGATTCAACAAGTGTGCAGGCCCTACCCATTGTACACTTAAAAACGGCTGTCTACCACCCCAGACAGATAAATTGGTTGAGCGCTACACCAGACCATCAATCTCCAAACAGCCCCTAAGGGTCCAGTTGAGGTATTATAACCGGGGAGCCAGGCTTTGAACATTTCAGTCAGGTGACAAGGCGATGGTGTTGCTCCCCACTACTGAGAACAAACGACTTTCCTCCTGTCCAGTGACATATAAGGTACTACAAGAGGACAGGTGCCAACCCGTCCAGAACTGTCACATACACCTATTAGAGGAATGGGAAGAACCAAAGCTGGTGATAGCTCTCATTACCAGTGTATCAAGGGAGACTCTGGAAATGCACGCACAATTGGAACCAGGAGGCATAGAGGGCATACAAGGGACTTAACAACAACGCGAGGTATATCAGCTGTTATAATCAATGCTTCCGGGCTGAATGTCATAGATGTATCACACCATCCAAACCATATCCAACTAGATAGTCTGACAGCAACCGCAGCGGATACCCGAAGCCTGAGTCCAAGCCCTCGAGAACAAAGTCCATTCGGGAACTAAGGGTGATTGAGCCCTCTTCCGGCCAATAATGTACTCTCATTGAACTGGTCCCAAAACCAGATGGCAGCATTAATCTTTGTATGGACTTTAGGAAACTAAATAGCATCTTGCAGTTCGAAATGTATCCCATGCCACGCATCAAGGACCTACTAGAGTGCATGCTCTAAGGGTGTAGAAGTAGGAGACTGACAGACAGGTGGCATATTTTTGGTTATAAACTTTTATTGAATAATAATAAAAGGCAAAACCCTACATGGCCCTATTACTAAGAGGGGTTTCCCTGCTTCAACTAAATACTAGGAACTCTGGCAGGATGTCCGTCAAAAACAAACAGTCCACCGTAGTGTATCAAAAACCTATTTCTGTCTCTTACACTCTAAATTAAACTAAGTAAAGGGGTGATCTTCTTGGTCCAGAAGAATGGCTCCCTTCTTCTGGACGATAGACCAAAGTTCACTTTCATGTGATGTCAAAAGGAAATGTTCTTCAAAAAGGTCAACAAAAAAAAGTCTCAAAAATATTCTTGGCTTGGCCCTCCACCAACGCACATGGAAAAAGTAAGTCTTGTATCACCACAGTGTTGCGGGGGGGTGTCTCCTTCTCCCCCTTACCTTCCTCATGTTTTTCAACACTTTTCACAGTGCCAGGAAAGACAACTTCCTGCTCCTGGCCTTTTACCATGCAGTTCACAATGACAGAGGGAATGACTGCCTTCCCCTGGTCTTTCTTGGGCTTGTCACAATGCCAAGGAAATCATTCTCTTCCCTTGGCTTCTCACAAAATGTTCAATGCCAACTCTCACAATGTGCATCAACACCAGGGGGAATGACTCCCTTCCGCTGGCCTTTCTCAGGCTTTTCACAATGCCTAAATAATGACCCCCTTCTCTTGGCTTCTTTCACAATGTTCATCAACACCAGGGGGAATGACTCCCTTCACCTGGCCTTTCCCAGGCTGTATGTGGGTGTCAAGCCTGATCTATGGACTTGTGTTGGGCAGACCTGGTGTATTTCCCTGCCAGGTACTGCCACAAGAAAGATGCACCTTGGAGGAAGTCTCTTACCCTTGTCCGGGCTTCTCCTATACCTGGTTCACTTTCTTGTCAGCTATAGGCCTTTTCCCACTTCTTCCCCTTTCTTCTCTTTGGGTCCCAGACCCTCTTAGTAGTGTCACAAATGATTCTTATGTTCTTTCTCAGGGTCTCAAAACCCCCTTAATATTTGTCCAGAAACTCTTAAATACTTTCTCTTATGGGTGCTGGTCCCAGCATCACCCTTCTTGCTTGGTACTCCCCTGCCAGGTAGTGCCAAAAGGAAGATGCACCTTGGAGGAGGTCTCTTTCCCTTATCCGGGCTTCCCCTATACCTGGTTCACTATCCTGTCAGGTATAGGCCTTTTCCTACTTCTTCCTCTTTCTTCTCTTTGGGTCCCAGATCTTCTTAGTAGTGTTCCATATGATTCTTATGTTCTTGCTCATGGTCTCAAACCCCCTTAATATTTCTCCACAAACTCTTAAATACTTTCTCTTATGGGTGCTGGTCTCAGACTCACCCTTGTTGCTTGGTTTTGCTAATAGACTTGGTTCTATCTTGCTGCTCACATGTGTAAAAGAGTTTGTTTCCCTCTGTCAGGATCCCAGACCCTATATTCCTGACTTCTCTCTGTCGCATCTGGGCTTTCCACCAACTCCTCAGGGCCCCATCACCTTCCCGGCAACCTGGGTACCTTTTCTCGTGATCCGCAGTGATTCTGCAGACAGCTGTGGGGCGTCACCGACCCTTGTGGTCCTTCTTTGGTGTGCGGCGTCTCTGCAGCAAGAATTCTTCTTCAGGAAGCATAGTTCTTTCTTCCTGCACATTTCAGTTCTCAGGGACACAGGGAGCTTCCCTTTCCTGGCTTGGCGAGTGGTCCTTGCGCTCTGGAGTGGCTCCAGACCTTCTTATCCTTCCTCAGCATCCTCGTCTGCCTTCTTCCGCTTTCCTGGGTCGTGCTGGCTCTCGTGGCCCCTCCAAGGTGGGCTTGACTCTGCTATGAGTCACTCCTCTGTTTTTATACTTACACATGTCCATTTTTCGTGTAATGATTACTGTGATTCCGCTGGGCGTTCTTCATGGCTCTGCACATCTTCTTCGTCCCAGTACTAGTATGATCACTGGTTATTGGGTTTGCTGGACTCTTCCCGCCGTCCCACTTTTCCAGCATATTTGTCATGATTCCTGCCCCTCATGTCCCCAGCCCTCCAAGATGTCAGGCTGGAGCCAGGCCACAATCACCTACATGGCCCTCAAGGGCCTCTCCATCCCTCCAAAGACCCACTTGGAGTCAGACTTGGCACTTTTGGCACCATACTCACTCACTCCCATTGGGGATTGGACTTGTAGTGCATTGATGGGGACAAGATGGATGCTCCCACATATTTCGGTTCCCAGAACTGCATGTGCAGTCTAGTCTTTTGGGTGTGGTTCAGCCCAGAGACACCTGGGATACCCAGAGACTATTTAAGCCACGCCCAGGCTGAGAAACATGCTTTGTGTTTTCTGCACCTGCAGCGTGACACTCACTGTGTTCAGATCGGTCTCCAGTAGGCCTGCATCTTTCTTCTGCGCTCAGCTCCTGCAAGAACAAGAACACCGTTAGGAACAGCCTTACCTTGCGGCGCCTCTGTCCATCATTCATCGCTCCTTCTGTTCTGCGGGCATCTTCGGTGGTGTCATTTCCATCCCGGCATGCCGCTTCCTAAGGAAAAGGGAAAAGAACAGAAAAAAGGCATTAGTAAGCATTCAGCAAATCTTCACTTATTTTTTAAAGACTGTACGAACTTCAAACGCTTACCTGAATCCCAGCCGCTCTGGGGGAACTCTGTCTGCGGAACTTCTCATCCATATGCAAGAGGGAAAAGACACTCCAGGTTAGCGTGGAAACATCTAGAGGCGCCGCATACCGCGCTTACTCACAGCATTTCTTATTCATAACTGGCATCCACGCTGAAAACGTTGCGGCACCTAAGAGACACAGAAAAAGAACTCAGTTCAATACAAATACGAAAGGGTCGCATCGCGCATCGCGCTCTCACTCACCTTCAGCGCTACTCATCTCAGCAGCACGTCACCATCCCCGGACGCCGGCCATCATCTAAAGAAGGAAAGGAACGAAGCTAGAGAACTGTTCAAAAGACTAATTATACTTACCTGTCGGACTCTTGCCAGTGAAGTGACTAGGCAGCAACGAGCCTGCATCAATCAATACGCCCCTGCGCTGAAAGCAGGATGGAGAGAACACTTTCCAAGAAAACAAGGTGAGCTGTGGATCAAAGGGAGGGGTTGGACCCCGGGGAAGAAGGGGTTCAAGCACACAGAGACAATAGGGAGTTAAACTCTGCCAATCCTGTGTTTCAGGCCCAGTTTCCAGTCGAGTAGACTCCACGGAAGGGTTCGAGGTCGTAAAAGGTCAGAACAGGCTGAGTGACGTCCCCGTGGATACCATGTGAGCATTACAATAGTGCCTACTCTTCTTCGTCTCAGTGGTTTTTTCAAGTGTTGGACTATCTACTCTACACAAGTACATGGAAGTGTGTGGGATTAGTATACTGTGCCCAGGGAATGAGAATGAGGGAGGTTGTGAAGTATTTTGGCCACACTGCGTTCTCGCCGAAGAGCCGTCCCTAGTCCCATAAGAGGGACTTTTCCCCATGAGATCCCCAGGCTGAGTACCACCCCCACAGAAACTATCGGGTAGCGGCCTCATCGCCCTGGCCTAATAGGAAGGTGCTCCCCATAGGCGAGAAGGGACGCCATCCAAGGATTCATCACATTGGCGAGGGCTAAATACATGACCACTATCGACTTAACCAAAGGCTAATGGCAGATACTGCTTCGGCAAGAGGTCTGAGAAAAAAACACAGTTACCATTCCCTCGATATTGCGCAGTTTCCTGGAGCTCTAACCTTTCTCGTTCACGTCCGTCCACATGTCCAGCCATGCCTTGATGCAGGCTGATTTCTTGTCCAGGTCCTCTTCCCTGCTCGAATGTCAGGGCTTGGCGAGAGGGGTATATAAGATGGGAACCAACTCACCCAGAACCCAGGAAGGATGGAGGGAATGGAGAGAGCAACCCCATCCACACTTCAGAGGGCCACACCGCAGACAGCCAATCAGATGGGAGACAAGACAAAACGAGGGGGGACAGCACCGCAATGAGGTAGATGCTTTTTCTTCTTTCTTTCAGACACAACCAGAGGAGGCCCTGGAAAGGGAGCAGGTTTATACCTGGGCAAACTGAGAAGGTGAAGCAAACCTGGAACCCTGGAGAGGAAGGTAGGATCAGGACAAGGAAAGAACCACAATGCTGTAATTGGCAGCTGGGAGTCTTTTCCCCAATGAAAAACCCTCCTTTGTGTAACACACCCATCTGGTTGGCTGATTTATCCTACTTGCACACAAGCCTTAAAAGTAGAGCCACGTAGCTGTTAAAAAGGAGGGTTGATAGACTTGATCCTAGCAAGGCACCCTAGGTTATTTTTCGTGAGTTTGAGCGCAACGGGGGTCATAGTTGCTACTACGGCAGGAAATGTCAATCAGGGGTGGAGCATTTGGAAACATCTTCACTGCCATATTTAATTGCTCTCTCATATTATTTTCCATTAAATAATGTTTAGAGAATAATTATTGCATTGCACAAATTGCATTCACCAAGCAGTGAAGCAATGCAGCAAAGCGTCTTTTAAGCCTTAATCACATGCATACAATATTTGTAGGCATGCCTTTTATTGGCCCTGCTTGAAATAATGTAGCTTTAATGGGGAAGGTGGCATTTATAGAATGAGATAACAAATACAGTGGAGAGGATGCCACATGAATCACCATGGGGCACAGGCTATATATGTCAGAGGCATCATCACACCCTTTGACTGTGTGAACGGTATTCAATGCAGACAATCCTGTTTTTTATTTGACGTTATGTAGTGGGACGCTAGCCAGGAAGCAACACAGTACTGTACAAGCAATTCAGGATTAAGGGATGTTGGTGGAAGAGAAGGTTACATGTTATAGCTATCATATCTTGTGTTATGTTCTAGTTTTGTTATGTTATTTTAGTAGGCTTTCATATTTTGCCCAATCACCACCTTAGTAGTCTCAGAGAGCTTATGCGTGTCCATCGAGCGGCATATCGTCCCGGGAGGATAGCTCAGCGGCAACGTGCTCACCTTTGAAACAAGACGACACGAAGAAACATAGGTTTGATCCCCAGGTCCATGCTTAGAAACCTCCGGGTATTAAGCGCATTATAAATAGGCAACCTCCGAGACAAAAGGCCTCATCACGAGTCTGGCGGTAACCCTTAAATCCGGCGGCTGCACTATTACCGCCGGATTTAAGGGTCCGCCAAATTAGGGCTTCGGCGGATTTCTCCCCGAGCTGGGGGGAAATCCGCCGAAAATTTGTGCTATTACCGCCGGCGGGAAATCCGCCAGCGGTAAGAGTGTGAAAATTCCCCATTGAGCCCAATGGGGAATGGGGCATTCCCGAATGGGCTCAGTGGGGAATGGGGAATTCCATTACCGCCAAACCCGTGATCCGGCATTAATAGCCCCGGGGGGTTTGGCGGTAGGGCTAATACCGCCAGCGGTAATACCGCCGGTGTTACCGCCCAACTCATGATGAGGCCCAAAGTCCTGTAACAGCGCCTCGATGCCCCGGGCTGTGTGAGCGCTTTAAAAAAATGCAAATAAATGAAATAAATACTGTGCTAAATACTGTGCACCCGCCAGGGGTATCCAGACCTTAGTCTGCTGGAAGAAAGAAAATGAGCAAGGGGAAGACAAGATGGGAAAGCGGGAAGTAGATACAGTTATGGGTGCAGCGAGGGGAGAATGTTTTGCGATAGAATGGGTGTGTATCAGTCCTGTTAGATGAACCATGGTGCTGCAAAAGGAAGGACGGCGGCTGTGCCCAAATGTGTTGTGACCATTTGGTTCTATTTCCAGAGTAGGCATGGAGGATTGTACGTTAGTACGTAGTGTAATGTTGGGTGCTTGTGAGGCATGGAAGCATGCTCAGGCAATCCTGAAAGTTTGGTGGCTTGTTTGCCTGGGCATCTCTATACTGTGCCCCCCCAGGTCAAACTCCACAATGTTATCTCCGCAACTGCCAAGCCTGAGCCATGAATGGCATAGTCAAGAGTGGTCAAATTGGAAAAGGTCTGGCACCTTGATGTCAGAAAGGTTATTAAATATTAAGAGTTTGTTCCATGTCATGCTGTGCTAGACTTTATTTTAATTTAAGGTGAGACAGGCCGGTGCCTTACTTGGAAGTAGGCTGTCACAATATAGTAATGCTTAGCTTACTTTAGTGAGAAAATATAGCCTGAGCTCACTAGGCAGGGTGTGCTCATTAGTCTACGGGGAAAAGCAGAGATGGATGGGCGACCAAACAGGGTGGCTAGGGAGAAAAGGGCCAGATGCCTGTCCTTCTGTATGCAGTGGAAGACTGGCACCCTTCCCCATGCTATATTACTAGGCTGTGACTGGTACAATGAGGCTATGGCACACTCAGTACAGCACTTTATGCCACAGTAAAGCCACCTCACAACAAACCTGAACATTATCGCACCCAAAAATCAACACTGAGGGGCCTCTCCATCAGGCAGCCAAAGCGGGGAGACGGTGTGAATCTGAAGTCACTGCGCGCCAAAATGGACTCGCAGGCAAGAGAAATGGTCACCCAGGCAGCTTGAACACCTTGGAAATGTGTCTTAATGTGTATTACGTGTGTATTATGTGCGGGAGTGTGGCACGTGATGGAAGCAGGACTCGTGAAGATGAGAGCGTGCAGTGCGGGATTGCGTGGATATATTCTAAGGTTGACAGTTGGTGTTAACGGTTACTGCCGGGTGGGGGTTGCCGGTGTCGCACTTATTAACTGGTGCAATAACCGCCGTACTGTAACATGGACTAAAGTTACCACCTATTACTTACCTGCGTGTCACGGCGAGGTTACTTCACATAGTTAATAAGTGCGACACCGGCAACCCCCACCCGGCAGTAACCGTTAACACCAACTGTCAACCTTAGAATATATCCACGCAATCCCGCACTGCACTTTCTCATCTTCACGAGTCCTGCTTCCATCACGTGCCACACTCCCTCCCGCACGTAATACACACGTAATACACAAAATGCTTTAATAACAACATTTGAGAGGGGTTATTTGACAGAAATGTGAATTTACCTTTTTAGCCACTCCATGAAAAGTGACTAAAAACCCCTTTTTTGGTTTCCCTATTTATGTCATGCTAACAACACCACAGTAGTCTCTCTGGGAACCTCCTAGGTTTGCGCTGTCTGTACAAACCCTTTAAGGATATGACCCCGGTCTTTAGGTCAGCAGTGGTCAGGCCTTGCACCTGGACACGTTGAAACCATGCCTAAGAACACACAGAGGGCAAAACAGCCCTTCTGTTTGCTGCCGTAGGCCTCGAACTGCCTCAAACAGCCAGGTTCTACAGATGGGAAAGCTGAAAGGAAATATGGGCACATTTAATGAGGATAGAATTTCAGCAACGGCAGCCCTGTGAGCAGAAGCCCCGGACCGGCTTCCTGGAGGTTCCTGATGCCTGCTAGAACCTTTGTGGGAATGGTTATAGCGTTGTGTGAGGCGGGAATCCTCTTAGGCCGAGGCTGAGCGCTTAGGGGAGTTAATCTGCATAATCCACCCTATGAATAGCCTTCTCGCCTTGGGCTGCAGATACCGTGCACTGTTATATTTTAGCTTAGATATTACTTTACATTACATTACATTTGTTATGCGCACTATTGGCCCTCAGGCATAAAGGCGCAGAGTAGAACAGAAAATAGAAAAAACAGGGAAACAAAACAACAGAAGGACAAGAAAGAGAGAACCCCCAAGTGGTATCAACTGGGTCCACCCGAGGAAAGCAAAACAGGACATTGCATCAAAAACGGACTAATGGTATAGTTCCTGAGTCCTGGTGAAACCGGATCGGAAAGGTGTCAGGAAAAAAGGAGAGTTTTCAATTCTTTCTTGAAAACTTGGAGAGAGTTGTGGCTCCTAAGTCTGTCAGGCAATTTTTTCCAAAGGGAAGGCGCCTTCACATTAAATGCCCATTACATGGGTGGTATGTACCTAGGAGTAGCAGGTTCTATGATACCCTTTTGTTTTCCCTGAAGCGCAGGGTTTTGAGTTCTTTCAAATAATAAAAAAAAGAGTAAAGGGTGGGATGGTGAAATTGGGAAATAGAGAGGATGACATTAGCAACATGAAAGGGGAAAGCAAGAAAAGAGGTTAGCAACAAAACATGGAAGAGAAATACAGTGATTGAAAGAAAGTGAAGAGGTACAGAGGAAGACATAAAGTAAGGATGAATTACATTTATATAAAGAGATTCTGATAGAGAAAAGAATAGGCAAGAAATAGTGATACAATAAAAATTAGAAAGGGAAGAATAATAGAACGGTCAGGAGATGTAAAAAGAGGACCCTTTTTTACCTGTGAAAATTCACTGCTGAATTTTGTTACTGCACTTTTTTCCCCACCTTTTACCGCAAAATGCAGGGGAAGGTTTGGGGGAGGCAATGTAGGGTGGGGCAAGGGTCGGGTAGGTTTTTATGAGTGGTGGGGCTTGCCCCTCCCTGCACTTTGCTGCCAAAGAATCCGTAGAAAACATGCGGTTAATAATTTCACAGTGAATTTGCAGCGGTAAAAACACATGGAGCTGTAGAGAGATGGAGGGAATGGGGAGACACATGGAACTGTAGAGAGATGAAGGGAATGGCGAGACACATGGAGCTGTAGAGAGATGAGGGAATGGCGAGACACATGGAGCTGTATAGAGATGAAGGGAATGGTGAGTCACATGGAGCTGTAGAGAGATGGGGGAATGGTGCGACACATGGAACTGTAGAGAGATGAAGGGAATGGCGAGACACATGGAGCTGTAGAGAGATGGAGGGAATGGCGAGACACATGGAGCTGTATAGAGATGAAGGGAATGGTGAGTCACATGGAACTGTAGAGAGATGGGGGAATGGTGCGACACATGGAACTGTAGAGAGATGAAGGGAATGGCGAGACACATGGAGCTGTAGAGAGATGGAGGGAATGGCGAGACACGTGGAGCTGTAGAGAGATGGAGGTAATGGCGAGACACATGGAGCTGTAGAGAGATGGAGGGAATGGCGAGACACGTGGAGGTGTATAGAGATGAAGGGAATGGCGAGACAAATGAAGCTGTAGAGAGATGGAGGGAATGGCGAGACACGTGGAGCTGTATAGAGATGAAGGGAATGGCGAGACACGTGGAGCTGTAGAGAGATGGAGGGAATGGCGAGACACGTGGAGCTGTAGAGAGATGAAGGGAATGGCGAGACACATGGAGCTGTAGAGAGATGGAGGGAATGGCGAGACACATGGAGCTGTAGAGAGATGGAGGGAATGGCGAGACACATGGAGCTGTAGAGAGATGGAGGGAATGGTGAGATATCCACAATTCGGGGGTCAAGAAGGTACTTATTATTTTAATCACAAGTCAATACAACTTTATGAAATGCCAATCGTTTAATTATGTTGGGGAGGGATAAGAGTGTGTGGATGATGTTACGGAGCCCTAAGGCTGGCATTTCGTCCTGGGTACCCTATTGTTCAGAAACAGCTTGCATAGATGCCCATTATACAAATACAAACCCTTAAGGGGGGCAAAGCCTGTAGAAAGTAATGATGTTAAAAGGGAGTCAAAAGGCCAACAAGTAACATGTGATCCTAGAAATCTGTTTGATTATAAATGCTTGACTTCCTGGCACATGTTCTGTTATGTGGGGCTGTAAATAACCACTTGCCTTCAGGCACAGCTTTGCGTAAATCATTAACTGAGAAAAATAAGGACAAGTGTCCTTAACTGTTGTACCCGTAAATGAAGGACTAAGCACAAGGAACCACCCTAAAAGCACCATTCCTTGGTTAATAGAGAAAGAGCCATAGCTGTCATCTCGTGCTCTGTCTTGATATTAAGGTTCACATTCCTGCAGCGCTGAATGTAGATACTAACACACCTTTCTGCCAGAGAGGGTTTCCTTGGGCTTCTTGCTGGCAGGCGGCCAGCCACGCTCCAGCAGAGACGTCTTCTGAGGGCAGATTGTGGTGTGCATGATAAGCCCTTTCTTCCATAAAAGAACACGATTGTTGGTATTCATTCTGTGACAAGAGACGGCAAATATGATCAGCGACAAACAACCGATCAATCGGTGGCAGATGGTCCATCAAGGGGCGACGCCCCTCCCGTCCGATGAGCCTACATTACTGCCATAGGCAGAGGCCAAGGGCACGTGTGTACTGGAGGGGAGAGGGGGTGGGTGGAGCACGGTCTGTCCACAGCTGATATATATGGGCAGAGTGCATCGATGGGTGTGGGGAGATAACGGGAAGCTCAAGGTTTACGTTTATGGCAGCTCGCCAAGGTCGGACTGGGGCAGAAGGTTAGCTCGGGCACCAATGACAAGGTGGCCCACCGTTGCACATGGCAATTCATTCTTTTTGAGACAGACTGTTGGAGTAGTACCCAGGGGGGAGGCATTTGATCAAATGTGATGCAAATTGTGCATTTATAAACAATATTTATTCAGTAAAACTGGTCAAAACTACTAGCCAAGTGGTGAAGTAACTTATCAAACTGCCAAAAAAGTGGGCCACTTTCACCAAACAAACTGGCCCACACTAGCGTTTTGTGTTGTTGGTTCGGGCATTGCCCTATTGCCCTATGGGCCAGCCCGAGCCTGCAGCTGGCTAAAGGGGCAGGAGCACAGGCTAGTCATGCATCCTGCATTGTCCCCAGCCACTCTGGGCTCCAAGAGGGGACAGAGCACACAAGGATGGCTACAGCGAGAAGGGGACACTGCGTGATGGGGCGGTGCGCTTCACACTGGTCACGGTGGTTAGGATGGCTGGGCCTATCTTGGCATGTCAGGCTGAACCTGTCATGGAGAGGTTGAGGGCAAAGCTGGGCAAGTAAGGATACACTTGGACTAGAGGAGGGAGGGGCACATCTGAGCATGTGAGATGGTGCCTGGCATGGAGAGTGGAGGGTATGCGAGGGCATGTGACGCTGAACTTGACACATCTAGCCATGTGAGAATAAACCAGGTATTGAGGATAGGGCGATTCTGGGCATGTGAGACTGCAACTGGCATGGACGGAGGGCGGGAGTGGAACTGGCCATGCAGTGATGAGGGTATGAAGCTAAGTAGCTGAGGCTCACCCTGGCATAGTGAGGAGCAGTTAGGAATGCATCTGGCATGAAGGAACAAGAGAAGAGGCAAACCCAGGCAAGCAAGGCAGAACCTCTTTTGGGAAGAAGCAAGGGGGCCAATGCAGGTGTTTGAGGTTAAACCGGGCCTGTGAGATTGATCCTAGCATTGAGGGAGGGCAGAGGAGAACATGGGCACATGAGACGGGAGACACAGATTTGAACATGCGCCCGTCAACCTGGCATAGTGTAGAGTCGAATCTGAGGATGTGATGATAATTGGCCAGTGAGACAGCCCAGTGAGTTACGTGCTTGTTCCTTCTATTTTCTTGCAATCTACAGTGACAGGTTTTTATCCCATCTGACCTCACCATTCTTCTGAGACTGATAGATTGAGTACAGGAACATTGTTGGAAAAGAATACCTATGTTTACAGTATTTAGAAGATGGAGGAATCCTGCATGGACCATTATATAAGAATGTGGATGGATTACTTTGATTTGGAAGAAGTGGGGGAAGTGCAATGTGGGCATGTGAGACTGGTCTTGGTGGAGGAAGCAGATATGAGCATGTGCTGCTGCACCTGGCATGGGGCGGGGCACCGGGAGATAAGGAGAACAATGCACTGGTCGCGTGAGACTAATCTTGGTGGTGGTGGTGGCGGGGTAGGGAATCTGGGGAATCTGCATTTGGGGATACAGGGATGAAGTAGGGCTGAATCTGTGTTTCCAAAATGTAAGGGATGTTACTGTGGTAGGCAAAACTGTTCCTGACCTATGCTGTTGAAACCTGCACATGTATGCATGGCATATGGCGGTGATACCTAGGAATGTGGGGAACAAGGGCATGTAAGACTGTGCATGGGCATTTGTGAGAGTATATGGCAATATAGGGCCATCTCTAAAGGATACTTAACATCAGTAAGACAAAAATAGTCACTTTTATAGGTAAAATCAAAAGTAAACAATCCAATCGTATGAGATGGACCATCGATCAAACTAATTTAGAAAATGTGGAATGTTACAAATATCGGGGTGTGAGCTGGAACACTCAATGGGATGAAATGGAGACCAAAAGCATGAAAATCACCTCTGCCTTGAGTGACTTCATTGGCACTCAGGTGGATGCTCAACTAAGACCATTAAGATGCTCTACACTGCAAAGATCCTCCCATGCATGTTAAATGGAGTGGCAGTATGGGGGCAAACACGTATAGTGGCCTTGGGAAAGCTACAGGCCAAAATACTGAGACTGCTACTAAGAATGCCAAACACGCTCCCCAGAGATTACATACTTCAAGAATGTAATCTGAGTATAAAAGAAATAATAGAGCTGAGATTAACCGTGAGTAATGAAAACGTAACCATCTCAACAAGGGAACCATCATGGTGGATGCCTACCAAGCGTTTAAAAACATAAACAAATATAATGAATTTGGTGTACTTGGTAACATGCATTGAACACATTGTCGATGGGTAAGAATTTCTGAAACTGAGAACATCACACGCACTAACATGAGCCTTACGAGATGGGTAAAGAAGAAATGACAGTGGTTGGTGAAGGAAGAACCGGTTATTTGGTTAGCAACAAATGTCAATATTAGCACCTATACCCAATACTATATGGAAAATAACATGACACGAAAGTACATCTTTGCATACCCAAATAGTCGAATAATACGACTACACTTGCTCTTCATATTTAACGTCACTGAAGTATTGGAGTTCAGAGGGGCAAAATTGTGAATAGCGCGTAAGGACAAACTATGTAGATTATGTGGTGAAGCAGTAATTGAGTCGGCTAAGCACATTATATGCCAATGTTATCGTTTAAACTCCCTAAGAAATAAGTACATGAAAGCATACAATAATCAGATCAACTCTGGTGAAGTAGTGACATTCTACTAGAGGGTAATGACACCAACCTTAATATACCATATGATGACATTTTATGGAATTTGTTTGGATGTGCTTCGGACCCTCTAAGAAGGAGTGTTTTTAAATTAATGTATATAGATTGTATTGTTGTTCTTTCTTTTTAATTCTAGCACCGAAGATAAGTGACTTTTACTAATTATTGTTCTTTTTTCATTTTTATTTACCTTTTCACTTTGTAAATGTATCTGTGATATGAAAAACCACTAAGTGGTTACATGTGTATTATGATTAAATAAATAAATACATGATACTTAACATAATGAAAATGGTGAACTGATATTGGAGTTCCAATGAGCTTGAGTATTTAAATTGAAACAAGGATTTTAGGTATACATTTGGAAATTTTGGAAATTGTAATATTGTGTATGATATGTTGTGATGGATTTTATTTTCATGAATTGGAGTACAAAGGTTTAATTGTAAAACATATATAATAATAAAAAATGAACTTATATACTAAAAATGAAAGGCAGGCATTTGATGATACTTATTTGTTTTAATGGGAAACTGTAGTTTGGGGACAAACTGAGTATTTATTTGTATATATCTGGCCATTACGGCTTTTATACTATAGAAACAAAATGTAAAACACACACAGATCATACAATATGATGCCACATACAACTTAAGCAAGATGGAATGACCATCATAACTTCAGCGAAAAAAAGTTCAACTCTTCCTGTATAAAATTGTAATCCAAATAGTGAACAATTCATTCGTGTGTAGGGTAATGAGAGAATTTGGGTTGATGAACTATAATAAAATCAATACCTAAATCAATATAGCTAAAAATGATCTAAAATAGCATAAATATTAATGTAGAAGTAAGACGTTGGCTCTGTTAGCAGCTGGTCAAGTTGACGACACCTATTCGCTTGTAACTAAATTGAAATCTTGCTTGCTTTGGCTGTAGCCTGTTTCAAAAGTATCTTTCTTAACTGTTGCGTCCTGTTGAGTGAAGCTGTCACAAAGCCCATAGAACCGCTAAAAATTATAGCCAACAAAAACACTCATATGGAACTGCGCCAGTTTTAATTTTTGCACATCAAAGTTGAATCCATAGTGTGCCCTTGGTGATGACACGTGTTTCGGCGTAAGCCGCCTTTTTCAAATCAGGGCTTTTAATTTGTATATATCATATCGACAAAGGAAAGGAAGTCTGCCATGGAAAGGGAAGCATCCCCTCTTCTCTTTCCATCATGGCCTGCAGGAGCGGAAAGGGAGGAGCGGTGGCGGCGGGCATTTCCACCGCCACCGAGATAAAGTAAGTTGGTGAGTGGCAGAGGGGGGGAAAGAAGGGAACAGAGGGTGGGGGGAAGATGGCGGCGGGGGAGCCAGCCGTCAGGGAAGATGGAATGCAGGCTTTCACCGGTGGTTGAAGCCCGCGTTCATGGCCACCTGATTTTCTGGCTCCCCCACCAGGGTGCTAATTGGTGTTTGAGAATGCGCATGAAAAGGTTCTATGTAAAGCTCTTCGGAGAAAAACACTACCAAATAATGTATTGGTGCTGGTAAAGAATGGGCCTTTCTCTCCACTGTGTTGTAAAAGTATGATGCTTTGTTGCCTGCTGGTGTCTTGTATGTTACTGAAGATGAAGCAGAAACACTTTAGGAATAGCAACGCCTTCAGCAACCATGCACAATCGCAAAGACCTCATGTGGATTACTGAAAGGGTTCTCAACTCTTATGGCCTGAACACAGCAACTGCAAGACTGCTTCTGTTCTGGTGACTCTGCAGCTTGTCAATAGTTGCTTTGGCTTTTTCAACATGATCTTTTTAGCATCGGCCTACAATAGTAACCGTCTTTGTCACAATTCATCGTACGCTGTTATTATATATTTTTACTGTGCGAAGCTTACTCAGGAGCAATTGAGAACTTCACAGGTTAGGGAGGAAACTGTTGTTATCGAGAATGTAAGAAGTCATCAAGTAAACAGTAGTAATAATTATCACAGTGCAATATATGGTGGGAGTGTGCTAATGGGTTGGTAGTAGTGTCTGCTGGTATGGTATTGACTAATCACTGTAAAGTCGAACTCTTTTCATTTCTTTGTTTTAAATGTGTTGCACTACCTGCATGTCATATTTGTGAAAAAACCCAAATGCAAATGGACGTCAGCGCAAATTCCGAGATTCCCTCCAGCTCAAAGGAAGGTATGTGCGAAATCTCCCGTGTGTGTTCTCCGACACAGGCAGGAATCAACGGCCTTGCTAGTCGGTCACATACAAACAACGCCACCACTCAGATAAGGTTGCTTAGTTGCACGGCCTCGTTTCGGGCACGCATGCTTATTTTATTTATCTCCCTCCTTCCCCTTCCTGGCATCATGTGGGGTGGGCTCCTCCTCTCATCACGTGTTGTCCAGAAGGGCACAACACACATTCCTCCCAAACTTGCATTTGACAACCAATAGTGTGACAATTCTACAGTTTGGTAGTATGTCCACTTTACAGTTCGGTGATGCATGGCATAGGTCCCAGACATGTCCGTCACAGTGGCACCCCCTCCCAGTGGTACACCCAATTAAATACATACCCTCACAGGCGTGATGATGGCTGAGGTCGTTCTCTCAGCGCATCGCAAGATCTTCGCCCTCTTTCTGGGTGTGGGGGGTCAGTCTCCTCCCCTTGTGGGGCACTATAGCTGGGGGTTTCAAGGTGCTGTCAGAGCATCCTTCGTGGTGACTGCTATTGATCTCCTGAGACTTCCACTCGCAGTCAGGTGACTCCTCGCTCCTTGGGGTTTTGGCTACTCTTTCCTTCCACATCATTGGTGGTACTTTGCAGAAATGGGATATATTTTAAGTGACCGTCTCTCGTCTTTGTGCCGCCGTCACCATGCTGTGGTCAGCATCCATGACAGTCCAGTGGTGGGATTCAAACGACGTGATCATTTTCTTGGGTGGAGACCAGTTCTTTACTAGTATGGTGTCTCCTGTTTGTAGCTCTCAATGTTGTGTATGGCAGGCATGGCTCTCCTTCTCATTGTGCCCTCTTTGTGTGTTCTCTAGTTGCTCCATGTCCATTTCAGGCATCATCCAATTCGGGTGGAGCAGTAGTTCTGCCTCAATGGGCACTCCGAACATCAGCGCTGTGGGGCTTATTCGCGTGGCCTTGAGAAGGGTCTGCCTGTAGGACCGGAGAAACCGGTATACTGCTGGTAACCACGGCTGTCCTTGATCCCATAAACCTCTCTGCATCTCCATTAGTCTGCAGCCAGCATGGGGTGATTTAGTGGTGATGTATGTTGAGGTTCTCTAGAAAGTTTCTCAGCTTTCGACTGGTAAATGGGGGCCTCTTGTCGCTCTTTCTTTTCCTTGGCAAGTCGTGAACTGTAAACATTTTCTCGATGGCTGTTAACTCAGAGACTGCGTCTGTGTACTTCATGGGTTCTACCTCTGGGTACCGGCTGAATTTGTCTGCAGCTACTAGTAGATAGCACTCATTTGCTACCATGCAAAAGTCCACACTGATTGACTCCCATCTTTTCTGGGTCTTGGGGGCGGGGGCTGTCAATGGATTCTGGTGCTATCTGCCTTTGGGAGGATTGACTCTGTTGAATCTTGGGCATCCAAACTCAGGATTTCAGGTATGCCTGGATTTTCACTACACCCTGATGCCCTTCATGTGCCAGCCGGAGTGCTCGTTCCTCCAGCACTTTGGGAGGCACAATGCAGTGTCCTGTCAGAATAATGCCTTCAGCTGAGATGGCCAGCTCGTTTTGAATCCCGATCAGGGCTTGCAGTTTTCCTTGTGCTGCGAGAGTCTGGTGGGTTACGGCTGGCAGAAAATGTGTCCAGTCTCCTGACTGTATTGTTTGTTTTGTTAGCTGCAGACATGAGTCCTTCTCCATTTCTTCCACAATTTCCGGCAGGGTCATTGCTTTCGGGCGGGCACACACTACTACATGGCACGCATGTTCTTCAGTCTCTTTCATATGCTTGCGCTCCTGTTGTGTTGCTGGTCATGGGTGCTGGTACAAATAGTCAGTGGGGTTATCTGCTCCTGCTCAGTTTATGACTTCTATGTCAAAGGACTGCAATTGTAGCATCCACTTTTCCAGTGGGGCTGGTGGGTGCAGTGCTGATTCTTTGAATATCAGATCCAGGGCTTACGATCAGTGAATATTTTGGCTTGCTGACCCAGGAGGTACACCGGGAAATGCAGACATCCCCCTACTATTGGCAGGGCCTCCTCCATATGTGCATAGTGTTGTTCTGTTTTTGTGGGCGCCATGATGGCGAACGCCATGGGGTATATGGTGCCTTCTTGGTCTGCTTGGGTTAGCACAGCCCCCAGCCCTACGGGGCTGGCATCCACCAACAATTTGGGGTTCCGTGCTGTGTTGAAGAATGCCATCTTTGCTTTTCCTGCTAGTGAGTCTTTGATCTGCTGAAAATACTTTTCTTGTTCTTCACCCCATTCCCACTGCACTTGTTTCTGGGTCAGTTCTATCAGTGGGGCCGCGACCCCGGGCAGATCTGGAATGAACCTGGCACAGTACGTGGCCATGCCCATGAAGCTTCTGACTTCGGAGGTTGAGGTAGGGGCTTTTGCGACTTTGGCAGGGTCGGGCAATAATATCCCTTCGGCGCTGAATACATAACCAAAGAAGGCAAACACTTGTCCCAGTTTTGTGAAAAGGCACGGTGACCATTGGCAGAATCATGGGTGTGAAAGTCCATTTATCGAACCATTATAGACCAGTATGTTATTATAGTTTAGCTATTTTACATTAAGCTGTCCAGAATCAGCCTTGAACTCACAACCTCTTGGTTTTGTAGTAACGCATTCAGTGATTCTGCCACAGAGACTGCTTGCATAAGGGCTTAATTAGCAAGACCTAATATAGTAATAAGAGCAAGAATTGGTTTGTTTTCAGCTTGCTTACAGTCACAAAGAAATCTTTAAAGTTTATTTCCAGGGGCAGTGACTGGAATCAAACCCCCTCCCTGACCCACCCACACCCACCCACCCACACATTATCCCACTACTGATGGGTATTCTAGGTATTCCCTTTCAAATTGAAGTCCTATTTTTATGTCGATGCCCTGCCCCGGTTTTTTACTTTTAATATCTGGTCACCCCAGGAAACCAGGCAAGGACAAGGAGCTGGCTTAGGCACTGTTGATGTCCACCTGTAGTTGGGAGGCTGATATAAATACTGCCCTGTAGCAAGAGGGCACCAGGGACTAGGCTGCAGGGAATGTTAGCTGTGGCATTTCAAGCAGCAGCCCAGTGCTATGTTAACATGTTGCTATGGCAAAGCTATGCAATACTGCAAGCAGCTGGTGTAGAAGGGATATGGCTGTCCTCTATGTCCTCCTGGAGGATAGAGGTGATGAGGGTCTCTCTGTTCAGCCTGATCAAAGACAGGATTATCTCTTTGCTGACCTGCCACGGCGATGGTCTTGCACTTGGACCCGCGCCCACTTCCTCCTCCTCCTCCTCTGTGCAGGCTGCCGCCCCTAATCCTCTCTGGTCCGCTCAGACCCCTTAAAGACCAGCATGAGATCATGCCCCTGCCAGTTCGGTGCCAGTTCGGTGCACAGCATGTTGCCTCATTGTTTGCCTCTTTAGCTATTGCCTTTTCTGCCCTTGTCACGGTATCTCATGCACCTGGGCCTTGCTTGGTCTTGATTGGCAGTCATTTGGTCCAGATGTTGATTGTTGGTTTTACTTCATTATCTTGCAGCCGTAGGCCACGTGCATTTCTGCTCAATATGTGGGGATTCCCGGATTTTCCCTATTTGTGACTAGTCAATGTTGATTTCTTGTGATGTTGGATATGTCTATTTTGAAAGCACCATTTGCCTACATGATTGCAAAGCGCTCCGTTAACTCCCAAAGCTAGGCCCACGCTCCTTAAATACCCTAATAATGATTATGGGAATGTACATCATCACTTTACGGCATGATGTTGGCTGTTGTGCCATTTTGCCTCCACTGGACGGCATTATCAACACCCTTTTGCTCGAGTACAATTTTGGAGTGATTAGCGCACTCAGTTTAGATCAAACGTGTTATTGAGATTTTTTTCTTTTTTAAAAAAATCTATTTTTTGAAAGATTATTGAGATTTTAAAGGATATTAATCTCTTTTGAATTGTTTTTAACATTTGTAAAATGTTTTGAAATATGATTCCTTGCTTTTAAGATCCTAAATGTTTATGTATGAATTGTAGTGAAATTGTGTTTTTGACTAAGAATTAAAGGTTGACTAATTTCAAGCAAATTATTTAATTAAAAAAAGTGGCTAATTCCCTTCCCAACTACCAAGGAGGTGGAACATACCATTCCCAACTACCAAGAAGGTGGAACATACCACATGCACATTTAAAAAAAAAAAAGCAGTGCATTGCTTATTTTCCCAATGCAGTGTCTTCTACTTTCTGAAAATACCGCTGAGAAATCCAACTTGTATTGGTAACAACACCTGCTTTTATGGTTATCACCAAGCCCATAATAGAGTACAGCCCCAGAGGGTTGTGGGTGTAAAAGTGACTGATCGAGGAGGGGGGGGGCGGGGGAGGGGGGTGCTCAATCAGACAGTGGTACTTACCGTCTTGCAACAACCCTCTTTCTAGAAGTTTTCCATTTCACAGGGTGGCTGACTAATTCGTGCATCGCCAGCCTATACATGTGTTCTCATTTGGCAAATTCTTGTCAGGCCACGCATGAGATTAGTTATGTTTCCAGACAGTCAACACACTGCTTTCTATGAACCATAAGTGTCTCTTAGGCTTTACAGCAGTAAAGAAAATCTGCAGAATGGGACTTCCGTGGTTTTTAGCTCCGGGAGAGATGCGTTTCCCTATTTCTCAGCCGCGTCTGACCTCCTTGGCAATGGGAAGCAGCATAACTGAGAACCTTTGGCTGTTCCTGAGCCTGTGATTGGTCACAGAGTAGGTCAGGGCTAATCAAGTGGAGTCGGTAAATCACCCCAAAATAATGGTAGCCAGTGCCAGGATATATATGGCTTATTACATTGTAGAAACCAGAGTATGTGGCTTTCATGAAAAACTCTCTCTGCAAGATTGCTAGCCTGTAAAGAGCGGCCAAGGCCACATTGAATCATATTATGATGTGTTTGGGTAAAAAGTTGTTGACGCTGAAAAGTTATCACGAAATCCTGAGATTGTAGCAAAATCGCCAAGCTCCACCGGGGTCCACACCAAGCACCAAGCATGTTATCCAGACCCAGACTGGTTCAGTCCTCGCCACCGCCTCTAAGGGGCGCCATTTGTCATGCTCTGCCAGTGGCGTGTCCAGACTCTTTTGACTGGGGTGGCCCAAGTAGGACACTGACGTATGCAAGGGTGACATAAAACACGAGCACACACACACATAATGATCATAGTTTAGGATAATGGGGTGGCCAATCAGATTCCAGGGGTAGCACGTGCCACCCCAGGCCACTCTCTGGACAAGCCACGGGCTGTGCCTGCCTCGTCTTTATAGTTGAATGCGCTGAAATACATTGAAGCAGCTTGCCCATAGCTTGGCTACTGCTGCTGCCCGTCCTGTGCCAGGACTGCCCTCTTGTTAGTGGAAGTGGCTTGACAGCAATGAGCACGGTTCCACTAATTTACAAGGGTTGCAGTGGGCATCCACAAAAGTGTGCTAAAGCAAGATAAAAGTGGGTAAGGAGATGGGGGGTACTTTCACGTGATCGAGGGTGCGGGGTCAGAGGGCATGCAAGATAGCATTGCACTGACCCAGAATGTGTGAAAATATTCTCAAACAACATTAATAAGAAGGCTTACTTTTTGGGGCCTCTGTGTTGGGCCCTGGACAAGTATCTCTAACACCCCCCTCCCCAGACTTATATGGCTATGTCTGCACTTATGACTCCATCTCACACCTAGAAACACTTGTGTACAGGCGCGTTATGAATGCCATATCATACGTCATATCATATCATCTTGCATACGTTGTGTTAAAATGGCTCAAGTCTCCATGTGGCGTGTTCGCGTCTTACAGATGTTCACGACACGTTTGCTTCTTATGCATCAGCACGAGATACTTACCTTTCATGTAAAATCTGCTTCATCTCTATCCATGGGTGATCAGGTTGCATCAGTCTGCAAATCTGGTCACTTCAAATTGAAACTCCTGCGGAAAGTTCTTCGTTTCATTCCGGCCCAATTTAAGGCTCCTGTTGCGGCGGCTCTTGTACTTAGTACTATCGACTACTGTAATTCGCTCTATCTTGGTCAGCCCTGCTATCTCCTGCACCGTCTCCAGCTCCTCCAGAATGCTGCCGCCAGGTCCATACTTCACCCCCTTGTGGGTGCGCATCAAGCCTTTTACAAACTAGGTGCAGAATATCTTCAGAATATCTTCAGACTAAATTCGTTGCCTATGCTCCACTCCGTTCGCTCTGTTCTGAGTCTGCTCTTGTGAATCAGATTACGCGATTTAGACTTTCTCGTATGGGTGGCCGTGCTTTTTCAGTCGCTGCTGCCAAGGCTTGGAATTCTCTTTCTCGTTCCCTTCGTGCCATTCCTGAGCATCTGTATTTTCGTCTTTCTCTAAAAACATTCTTATTTTGAACCTCTCTCTTTTTCCTCTTTTCTGTCTGACGGTTTAGCGCCATGATGCCCTAGGGCGAACGTGCGCTTTATAAATACCCATAACATAACATCGTGTGGACAGGGACGTCATTTGGGGGTCGCCAGAGGTCGCAACTGCAACCTCTGAGGTCTCCCTTGCGACCTCTGTGGTCTCCCTTGCGACCTCTGTAAAAAAAAAGAAAAAAAAAAATCGTATTTTTTTTTTCGTTTTTTGTAATGCAAGGTCCTGGAGTGGCTGGCTCTCATGTACAGGCCCTTTAAAAAATAAATAAGAAAAATAAGAACAGGAGTGCCACAAGCCTAGCACTTTTAGCACTGACCCTAAATAAGAAAGAATAGGAAACCAAATAATGTGTCTTCCTGGAATTCTGTACAATAATTGCTAGACTCATTAAAGGTTTATTTCAGGCACACTTCAGGGGGTGAGTCACTGATTTAGTCTGTTCTTAAACGCCTCAACTCAGCCTTTCATCCTTCTGAGGTCGATAAATGAGTACCAAGACAGGTTGGGTGATATTGGGTGTATATTTTTTCTATATAAAGCGCTTAAGCGTAAGTGCTATATAATAACACATCATTATTATTTGGTCATGGACGTCTGCTTGCATTCACAGTAATTTGGTAATATGGGCCTATACACACTGATCCTAACGCTACATATGGCGATCCATTCTTGCATGAAATGTACATCACATTATAGTGATATTGTAACCATATTTTTCGTAGTGTACAATGCTGTGATGTCACTTCCTGTTTTGGCAACGGGTGAAAGGTCGTGTTCCATCGCTTCCCGCGATATCACTTCGGGGTGGGGTCAAATGACATCACTTCCTGTGAGGTCATCAGGGGGTCAAGGGTCGTGTGATGTCACTTCCCCTACCCCTGGCATTTTGGTGAAATGACGTCCCTGCGTGTGGAACTCCTACAGACACATACGTTTCTCACGCATCCTTAGCATTGGATATGTGCATTTTCAATCTCAATCCATTCCTTCCCTCCACTGCTGAACACAATTACCCTCTGTCAGTTGGTGACTTCAAATGTCAAGCCATGTGTGCATTTCTCCAGTCAGTAAATAACCTAAAGAAAAACTAGGCCAATATAAACCAGCACTCGCAGCAGAAGGTGGCCCAGATGAGGTCTCGTGCAAGTGGCACTGGAAGAGTGCCAAGTGTCACTCACATCCAGCAAGCAGGCAGATGCTGCAAGAGTTCATGGCCCAGCAGTCATGGGAGTAGGAGCCAGCGACACTGTGGAGGAAGAAATTGGTAAAGCGGCCTGGGAGCTTGATGTAGAGCATGGAGGGTTCTTACTTGTCTAGAGAGGATAGCTCAGGGTCAACGTGCTTGCTTTGGAAGCAAGTGGACATGGAGCAACACAGGTTCGAAACCCAGGTCTGCCCTTAGAAACCTCTGGGTATTAAGCGTGTTATGAATAACCTATCATGCACTCAACCAGTGACATGCTACACACATGCTACTCCAAGTCTGATCAATGACACAGACATTTCCCCCACACATGCTGTGCCATCCATCGACAAACAGGAAGACATCTAGGCTGGCTTGCCATCCCTAGGGGATGAGGAGGAGGAGGAAGCAACGAATGGCAGCTTGTGAAGCTGTAGAAGAATAGGCACATAGCAAGGAGCCACCAATTTGGCCGGGCCACCACAGGACCCGACTATCGTACTCCTCTCCACCGGGGATCCCTCAGATCACACTGCGTCATACGAGGACATGAATGACATGCCATGGGTTGCGCATCAGCGCCACCCCTGCCGAAGGAGACACACATGGGAGAAGATGCGGATGCATCAAGAGGGCATCTGAACCCAATTTCCAAACATTCGTCCCAACCAGGGCGACGGGCTGCAGCGTCTATGGAATGAGCGGGTCAGCCACTGTAAATACATGTGCCGGGCCAATGTCTGCCCTACCAGGAGGCAAACGTAACTGCTAATCACTGCTAGAAAATTAAAAAAGCGTTGGAAAAGGAAAAAGATTCATGTTATATATGGTATGAACCACCTAGTAGGGAATTTGAACGCTGATTACTAGCTCCTGCGGCTAAATTGATGGACTATGCGCAGTGGATAAACCAATACATAGTTTATTTATATAAATAAAATGACTTTGTAGGGCAGTGGAAGTAGGCGCTGTCCTTGAGGCTTATGTAGCCACTTTGAGGGTGTCCTAAATGGCCAACAGTAACACTGGTGGCTTATCAGAACACCATGCAGGTGCCCACGCCCATCTGCCGCCTGGCAATGGTACGTTGGCTGCATCAGCTTTGCCAGCAAGAGGGCCCGCGTGGTGCCTCAGACCCCGCCCCACAAGTGGACGAGGAAAGGCAAATATCTCTGTCCCTCTCATAATGATAGCAATATCGAGCCTGGTTCACTGATGCCAAATAGATATACACTATGTCACAGGCAAAATGAAATATGTGTTTATCTTTGCACAAGATGTGGCATAACATTGTTCAATGAAATTCAATGCATAATGTATGTGTTGCATGTGCTCACTGGATAGCCAGGGCAAGGGATCACAATAGTGGCACTAATTTCACTTAGCAATATCTGTCAGGGGAATGGCATGTTAGGCTTGGTCAGCAGCCTGTTGAAGTAGAAAATCTTATCCTTCATGCACATACTGGCATGTGTCATAGCAGACCCCACTTCTATCCCTTAGTCCCACCCCCACATCACTCAGTCCATCTACACCAGCACTAGGCAATGGTGCATCATGACAGGCATTTGCAGGCCACGCCTCATCGCAATCTTCTTTAACACACAACATGCACTGATATATATCAGAGTGCAGAAAAGTCATACAGCAGTACACGCCATAAATATTCCAAGCAGTAAAACCTAGAAATCAAGATTCAAAATGTATTGCTGTGAATGAATGGTCATCTGGTGAGGGCTGGATAGCTCAAGCTTTTTTGATTTTTGTCACCACAAAATGATGCAGAATGCTTCAGGACAAAAATAGTGTACACATGTTCTTACTTTTACTAGTCTCCTGGCATCGACAGCAAGGCCTCTCTACTGGATGCACTCGAACCAGGCTACTGGAGGTGAAGGATCCCCTGTAGGTGCCAGCCAATCTCTCAGGAGTGGGAGTACATAATGGAAGGACTCGCCTTGTCCTGGAGCGCCTGGGCTGGGTCTCCCAGCAACCACACAACCGAAGAAGTGACCCCTAGTTCTCCCTGCATCTCCGAGTCATGCTTGACCTCAACGATTCACCGCCTCCACATCTCAGAGTTTGCACAAAGCCGATGCTGAAGCCACACTGTCTCTGTAGCTGAGACCCGCCGAATCTTCTAACATCCCAAACTCGACACCTCTGCTTGGTCACCAGCTTCTTTGAGCTCCTAACCGATGCAGTGCCCCAATGCCATGTACACCACGGCCATGCCAAGGCAACTGAACCCACTCACTGCTGAAGGCCAGTCACTGCTCCTCTGCACCCAATGCCACTGAGTCTTCCAGAACCACTTACCTGACATCCCCTGCAGTCCCCAGCGTCTTCAACCCGCATGCTGACGATGCTGCCAAACTGTTGGACCCGGGGATGCTGCTCCCGACATCGGATCATTGCTCAAAAGTGCCCAGAGTCCTAGCATGATGCTGAAAAGCCTGGACTAGCTCTGTTGAACCCCAAAGACTAGACAATAACTTACTGCGAAGAGCCCCTGCTTCCCTGGTCCACCTTTGTGACCACAGTGACTTTTAAGTCCCACTTCTCTTCCTTGGTCTTAAAGACATATCCTTTGAACAGTGATGGGGTGCCAATCTTGTGCCTGACCAATCCATTTTATGTACACAGATTGCCCTTTCACAGAAATCTGCATTCTGTGTGTTCTTTTACAGGGGTAGGTTTTCTTAGTGTATTCTGACAAGATGCTTGCATTTTCTAGTTTGATTAAAAGTCTGAATTTTTTATAGAACTTTGATAAGACATTCTGTTATTTTGGACTATTGTACGTATGTTGTTTGGGCCACTACTGTTATCATCCACACCCCTCCAGAAGATGTAGCCTGCCCTTAGCCCATGTAACCAAAATTGGCGATCGCTGCTGGTTTACTAGTAGTGTGGGACCGAGTTGGCTGATTAGCCAATACTCATCCCTGTACACCTGCAGCGCAACAACCATTTAATCATTGGCATAGCGGGGGCCCCCGCATCTTCTGTGGTGCTATGGACCCCTGCAGCTGCATGTCCTTGAGGGGGCCCTCAGACTTAAAAAAGAAATGGTTTCTTTTTGAAGTCACTCTGATTTCCTAAAGAAATTATTTTGGTTATGGTGCGGTCCCGAGTGACTTCAAAAAGAAACTATTTATTTTTTAATTCACAAGACTCCCCCCTCACTCCACCCAGTGACATGGATGGTGAAAGGATGCACATATAAATGTATGGGTGGCTGGGCGTTCGTGTGTGAGTGTATGGTGAATGGTGTGTGAATGTGTGTGTGCTTGTGTTTAATGCCTGGATTACTTACTGGTCATATTCATTACTCCTAGCCCTATTCTTCCTCAGCTTCCTTGTGTATGACGCACATTGCCTCATACACAAGTACTGGGACGAGGAAGAAGGACATGGAGGTAATGCCTGGTTTAGTTACCTGCAATCTTCATTATTCCTAGTCCCACTCCCCCTTGTCCCAGTACTTACCTATGAGGCACGGTGCCTCATATGTAAGTACTGGGATGAGGAAGAGGGATGTGGAGGTAATTCTGGGCCAAGAGACTGATTTTTGGAGTTGGGGAATGGGGTGGGAGGGAGAGGGGATGTGTGGGCAGTGGGATGGGGCAGGGGTTATGCACTAAATCGTAATGGTTATCCTTATCCAGGCTAAGCAGGTATGATATGTGTTATTAGGGGTAGACTGGCATTTTGGTGCAGCCAGTCTAGTCAATTCGTACTGTGGCTTGACGTTTTTTTACTGTGCATCTCTGATAAAGCAGTCCTGCTAAGTGTAATTACATTGCTAGACTGGTATTTTGGTGCAGCCAGTCTAGCCATTTCTCACTGTGCCATTGTATATTTTTCTGGGCATCTGTGATAATATAACCATGAGAAATGTTATTGCTTTGAATGGCATTTTGCTGCAACCAGTCTTGGTATGTCTTAATGTGGCAAGGCATGTTTTACTGTAATATGTCTACATGTCTAGACTGGTCTACATTGTGCAGCCAGATGGACATCTTTTCTTTGTGGCAAGGCCATTTTAATAGCAAAGAATTAAATTAAATAACGCATTAACGTTCCTGTGCACTGTTGGTGACTTGCATGAATTGGATTTATTTTGGGATTGGTGTTACCCTACAAAATAATTGCAAACGATCTGGCTTATTAACCAATGTTTCTCTGAAAGTGTGATGTATAATGCATTAAAACACATTTATATCTTCTAGTGCAGTGTGCGGCTTGCCCCTGCAGAAGCATGATCATTGTGTGTATTGCACAAGCGTAGTAATCTAGGGCGGCCCGGAGTGTGGGGCGACCCAAAATGTGTTGCCGGGCTTGGGTAGGGGCCAGGGGGGCCCCCAACATTTGTTCTACGCCACTGCATTTCTTCACAAATGGGTCGAGATTTGTGCTGCTGCTTACCTACGGTACTACTGGCTTCCTATAAGGAGTCAGTAGACGTGTCATCTGGGGCTGGCAACTGTATGCTGTTGGGATGGCTGGTGGCATGTCCGCTCTGTCAATTTAATGCATGTTGTGCTTATCAAGCAACCACGTGTTGTCATACGTTTATATACAACTGTCCTGGGTGCAGGGGTGTTTCTAGGTCTGGTAAAGATCTGGGGCATTGCTAATGTCGGGACAGTCAGGACTTGCGGCTAGCTAACCTTTTGGTTGTAACCCTGAGCTTCTATCTGGGGCTGCAACCAAAAGACCTGGTGCCATAGCCCCCTCAGCCCCGCCACACTAGCAACGACTCTGTCTGGGTGGATCCATGATCGTTGGCATTCATGTTTTGCTGATGCGGCTGGCATCCCACAACACATGGAGGTTGATGGAATGCCAATGTATGCAGTTTGTGTGCAGGTGTTTTGTGGTAAATGGTGGTGTGATTTCCACATGGGTGGAATCAATGGCATCATACACCCAGGAAAACCTAGTTGTATCAGATGAGTACTAGCCCTCACACACATAATGTGGCATGAAGATGTGCTGGCTGCTAGATGGCACTGAGGATCTTACTGAAAAGTGTGGGACTGCATTCGATGCCCTGCGATAGCCACTGGTCCTGGGAAAGATCTGTGTAGCGAGCCAATGTAGGGGAGCTACAAGATTCCCGGTGGTATAGTATGGTAGGTGCAGCAGGCCCTCGCTTCCCAATGTGCCTGCCTTTCAAGTATTACAGGGTAGGGGAAGCAGCTACTCATGTAAACCCCAACATCGACCAGCTCCACCAATGACACTCTGCGCCTTCTCATGGATCAGCGCACCAATGACACTCTCCGCCTTCTCATGGATCAGCGCACCAATGACACTCTCCTCCTTCTCATGGATCAGCGCACCAATGACACTCTCCTCCTTTTCATGGACCAGCGCACCAATGACACTCTCCGCCTTCTCTTCTCATGGATCAGCGCACCAATGACACTCTCCACCTTCTCATGGACCAGCGCACCAATGACACTCTCCACCTTCTCATGGATCAGCGCACCAATTACACTCTCCACCTTCTCATGGACCAGCGCACCAATGACACTCTCCACCTTCTCATGGATCAGCGCACCAATGACACTCTCCGCCTTCTCATGAATCAGCGCACCAATGTCACTCTCCTCCTTTTCATGGACGAGCGCACCAATGACACTCTCCGCCTTCTCTTCTCATGGATCAGCGCACCAATGACAGTCTCCTCCTTCTCATGGATCAGCGCACCAATGACACTCTCCGCCTTCTCATGAATCAGCGCACCAATGTCACTCTCCTCCTTTTCATGGACGAGCGCACCAATGACACTCTCCGCCTTCTCTTCTCATGGATCAGCGCACCAATGACAGTCTCCTCCTTCTCATGGACCAGCGCACCAATGACACTCTCCACCTTCTCATGGATCAGCGCACCAATGACACTCTCCGCCTTCTCATGGATCAGCGCACCAATGTCACTCTCCTCCTTTTCATGGACCAGCGCACCAATGACACTCTCCGCCTTCTCTTCTCATGGATCAGCGCACCAATGACAGTCTCCTCCTTCTCATGGATCAGCGCACCAATGACACTCTCCGCCTTCTCATGAATCAGCGCACCAATGTCACTCTCCTCCTTTTCATGGACGAGCGCACCAATGACACTCTCCGCCTTCTCTTCTCATGGATCAGCGCACCAATGACAGTCTCCTCCTTCTCATGGACCAGCGCACCAATGACACTCTCCACCTTCTCATGGATCAGCGCACCAATGACACTCTCCGCCTTCTCATGGATCAGCGCACCAATGACACTCTCCGCCTTCTCATGGATCAGCGCACCAATGACACTCTCCTCCTTCTCATGGACCAGCGCACCAATGACAGTCTCCTCCTTCTCATGGACCAGCGCACCAATGACACTCTCCTCCTTCTCATGGAACAGCGCGGCAGCATGCTGATCACGGGAGTCGCCTTGGTGAGGATATGACTATCCTTTCAGTCTGTGCTCCGGATCTCCATTAAAAGTAGAGACAGGCCTTTTCCGCGTCAGATGAGATGCTCACTTTTTGAACGTCACTCGACTCGCTCCAGTTCTAGATCAGATCACGGGCTGACAGGACCTTTTCTGAAATGTCCTTTGGATGCGCTCTATAAATGCTCCTTCTTCTTTTGTGATCTCCAACACTGAGGTGCGTGTTTCTAGCCCATCCCACACACTGCTGGGAGAGAAGGCACCACGTGCTACTCGTGCTTGAAGGCCAGGTCTCCAGGCTCAGTGTGAAACCCTACTGGGACCCGGACACGCCTTTCACCATTGCATCCTAAGGGAAGCGTTCGATTGCTTTGTTTCATGCACTGCGCCTCCCAGGTTCGAGGGCTGCCTCTTGCTCACAGATCACTTCAGGCACAGCCGGGAGATACCCTATCTTGCACGGATGGGAAGAAACGCTACACTTCACACTTCTGCCTATCTTCCTGGGGTTGGCTCAAGCAAGGACCTCACATTTTATTGCGGCTGAATAATGACATTATATGTATCAAAACTTACGTTTGTAGACTGTTCTACGTTTTGTGCCAGGTGTATGCCGTTGTAGATACAAAATGAGGCCGCAACAGTTAGGCCACTGCTTTAGTCACACAGGCCACACATCACATCAAAGTTCTGTAGTTCGTGCACTTTTTAGGCCACACCAGAAACTTCTCGAGCCCCACCCCCAAGTAGTGCTTTATGCTGGGCACAAATTGAAGAGTCCCACAAGCAGACATAGAGGACTCCATCCCGCTTAGACTTAAGGAGGAAGGAGGGGATGGTGTACCATTTACATGAAAGCTGGTGCTACCACGCAGCCCCTTGCGGGGTCACATCTGGAGGGGCCATTACCTAGGGAGACCAGACGTCCCGTTTTTACCGGGACTGTCCCGGAAATTGGAGCTCTGTCCCCTTTGTCAAGATTATGTTCCCATTGGAAACTGCAGTGGTCCCGTTTTTTCGTAGTAGTTCTTCATAGATGGTAGGCACAGCTTGCACAGAAGAAATGCTGCGTTTTACAACTTAAGATAGTGTTAGTTTGTGATAAATTAGAGATACATTAATTATAATATGTGTTTATTTCAACAGTAACACTTAACGGAGGATAGGACAGGGTCAACGTGCTGGTCTTGGAAGCAAGACCACACAGAGCAACACAGAGGTACGAATCCCGGATCTGCGCTTAGAAATCAAACTCGTATCGGTATTAAGCGCGTTATAAAAAACCAATAAATAAATAAAATAAACCCCCTTCCCCTCCAACCGCTACTGTAGTGTAGTGCCTTGACAGCCACTTTCAAGAGTTAGTCCTACTTTTATGTTAGCTGCCCTCTCCCGGTTTTTTACTTTTTAAATCTGGTCACCCTACCATTGCCTCTCATACCATCTCTGGGTTTCTTCGAGCCGCGATTATTAGCTGAACATCTGCCCCTCAAACCCGAAGCTCTACACTGCTCCACTTGGCTGCTCAATGTTTACCTGTATTCAAGAAGACAAAAACAGAAACAAAAGCAATAAGTCATTCAAAGCTGCCTCTTTCATTGTCATGATGACTTATTGTTTGGCAAAGAAAAATGCATGTGTTACGTTGATCTGCATATTTAATATCACCATGCATAACAACAAGCTGAATGGCTGCGTCAGATAATGACTACAAGCATTGCACTATATAACTAAGGCTCCTTTCTCATGACCACTTTTGTTTTGCAAAGTAATAGGACAGATACATAGATGTCAAGTTGTCTCCTATCAGGAGTAAGCTTATCAGCTCGTTCTGACTGTTAAGCTCACATCACTTTGCATTCTGGTAATGGTAATGCTACTTTTATAACAAGTACATTACAGGAATTGAAAATGCCATGAAATTAATACTTGTAGGCTCTGTATACTTTAAAAAAAATAAGTGCGGATGATCATGCAACGGCGTTAGGAGATAAGTGTGAGGGGCAGGTTTTCAACATTTGTGGATCATTGGAATTCAGCATTTATTCTTGAATAGATTACTACTGACTGTCAGAAAAGAAAATATTCTCTACTGCCATACACGGGATTTGATCCAAGGACCCAGGCAGTGGTGGGGGCATGCTTTGGTGCTAGTGGGGTGAAAGGCACCTCATGAGGCGCCAGTCAATATCACTTTGCTACTTGGCAAGTGAGAAGCATCTGGATTTTAAAGGAGCCCGGGGTCATGGGGGGAGCTGACCACTCCTACGCCCTCTTTCTAGCTCTGCCACCAGTGCTTTAAGAGGGCGGGGGCCAGCCGGGGCCGGGCCCTGGCGGTCTCCAAAAGGTGGGGCTGAGCCGAGGCCCTTCCGGGTCCCCCGTTTCCACCACAACATTGGCGGGACACATTATCTTGTCACAGCTGCTACAACGGGAGATGCACCTGCAATTTAGTCAGGCAAGATGACAGAAGTGCCAGCCAGCCAAAGCGACGCAGTGACTGGCTGGCACTTCTGTCAGTCACTGTAACTTCCTCTCATGATACCTCGCGTGAGGGGTCACCAGAGGAAGATACTGTCCCTTTGTTTCCCCGCTCCTCCCCAAGTCGCTGAGGCGTCTTTAACTCTCGGCAAAACTTCCGATTCCTTGACATATTTCGAGGTTTATAAAAGATGGCTTGAAAAGTACACAATTCAAGGCATCCTTTATAAACATAGAAATGTTTAAAAAGGATGGCTTGAAAAGTATGCAAACCATAAGGTATGTACACAAATATATAAATGTTATATATTTGTGTGCATACCTTACTATGGTTTGTGAACTTTTCAAGCCATCTTGAAGTACACAAACTATAGTAAGGCATGCAAACAAATATATAAATGTAAGCATTTATATATTTAGGTGCGTACCTTACTATGGTTTGTGTACTTTTCAAGTCATCTTTTATAAACATAGAAATATGTTACATATTTCTATGTTTATTAAAAATGGCTTGCATAGTACAGAAACCATAGTAAGGTATGCATACAAATATATAAATGTTTAAATGCATGTATATATTTGTTTGTGTACCTTACCATGATTTGAGTACTTTTTTAGGCCACACCCATCCCACAAGCCACGCCCACAAACGAGCCCTCTCCCCCCCTCGATTTCTTTCCCCACTTAAAGCCCTGTCTGCCACTGTGCCAAGATCACCAGCAATTGCTAAAAGGGTGGTCACTGCCTGACTGTGGCTTCACGCCTTCTGGCGTCACTGCAGAGCTGCTCCTTCCCTATGCTAATTAGTCTTTTTATCCTAGTTTCATGATAGGTTGCCCCTCAGTTACTCATCCCAACTCAATGACTGCACACATTACAACATTCTGCTGGGAGATTCAACTAGGCCATTTGGTTGGAAGAATGCTGAATTCACTTGTCAGGGTCAGGGGCAGAGATCTGAGGGAGGGAAGACTCCCTCCTAGTCTTAAATATTTTAAGAAGTCTAGCTCAAGACTAAGGCCAAGAAGGCGAATCAATCTTACTGCCATGCAGTGTTAAGACCTTTCAAAATGCAAGGTGACGATGTTAATGTAGGCAGTGCAAATGCATATATAGCACAGAGACTGTGTGGAAGGCAGTGCTTTAAGTGGGATGCAAAATCGAGAGAGGGCTCTTAAAAAGTGGGTGTGGCGTAAATAGTGATGGAGCAAAAACAAGGAGGTGATGGCTAGAAGGTTTAGAATGAATCTTAACCTCTGGCATTGCTCTGGGCAACCCTCCAGACCATCGTTCTTCGCCTGCCAAGCCATTACTGAAGGTGAAAGACCATATGCAAATCAAGATTGGTCCCACCCCAAAATGGGTAGTACAGCCCGAATTGCTAGGTCACGTCCCTTGTGCACAAGACCACAAGCATCCCCAGACATGTCTCAGCCTTCTTGGGCCTCATCAGTGAGGAGTAGCCTGCATTTCTAGGCCCAGCAGGCATGGGACCCACGTCTGGGCATACCCGTCCCACTCGGGGTGACAAAGCAAAAACAAAGAGGTGATGGCAGGAACTTTTAGAATGAATCTTAACCTCTGGCATTGCTCTGAGCAACCCTCCAGACCATCGTTCTTCGGCTGCCAAGCCATTACAGAAGGGGAAAGACCATATGCAAATCAGGATTGGTCCCACCCCAAAAGGGGCAGTTCAGCCTGAACTGCTAGGTCAAATCCCTTCTCCACGAGACCACAAGCATCCCCAGACATGTTTCAGCCTTCTTGGGCCTCATCAGTGAGGAGTAGCTTGGGTCTCTAGGCCCAGCAGGCTCAGGACCCGGGTCTGGGCATACCCCTCTCACTCGGGGTGACAAAGCAAAAACAAAGATAGTGATGGGCCTGGCCTAAAGGGTATGTTGCATGACCCAAACAGCACATCACAACACCCTGTAAATATCACCCAGAATGGTCTCAGGTGGTGCTGATTGCATCCAGTCTGCGTATTGCTAATTCATTTATCTGGGATTTGATGGTATGTTAGTCTTACAACTAATGTTTTTTTTTTCAGGTATATTGCTTTGCTCGACAGTGTTACTAACAGCACTGCTTATATACAAAAACATCAAACTTGGACAGAACAAAGGGGGCGTGTACCATGCCATGATGAGGTTCTATGATATGGTAAGTTAAGACTGAGCTATCTTTTTAGCTGTGGGGGGCCTCAAACGTAGCAGTATGCATGTCAGCTTTGATTACAGCATTTGACCAACAGATACACCACAGTAAGACGCGACAGATAACGCGCTGTTACGCAATGTGTGCTATAGTGAATGCACACAGCCGGTGAACACCTTAACAGTGCAGGGAAGTGAACACGGAATACATTATTGGATCAATTGATCAGATCAGAACATGGTCCTGGACAGCAGCTGAGGCAGACAGCAATACATCCTTTGGAGCCTACGTCTGCCTCAATGCTAGATGAAGCAATTGGGCAGAACAGCAATCTCAGTGTGGAAAACACAGCTGAGCTCCACGCTGGGATCTACATGGAATCCTGCTCCTTTTGTAAACAGCTAGCAGCACCCTGCTGTGGCCCTGTCAAGGGGAGTGAGGTGCTAATGACCCGAGGGAGTGGAGAACACCAGCCTGATAGCACCAGCAATCCGGCCATGACCCCCTGCAAAGTGCTTGCTGAAAATCATGCAAACAGAGAGGAACAGGCGTTAATGGATTTCTGCATATCAAGGGGAGGAGCATCACGGCAATCCCTCATGAAGGCCCCGCTCAGATCCTCTCACTTACCATGACCTAGGCCTCTTTGAACTCACAGCGGGTGTGGGGGGGGAAAAGGGAGGCATCCCACAGGCCGGTACACCCCATTTTTGCACCGCCGGTTCGGCATGGGCCGATTCGCTGCGGCCAGTTCGGCGCGGCTAGTTCGACGACGGGATATTTTGGCGCTGGGATGTTTTGGCGCGCCATGGGTTTCTCTCCAGTGCTCCAGTGCGCACTCGGGGGCTCTCTTTCCCCATCTAGCTCAGGCGGCGGGTCACTGCAGGTCCAGTGCCAGGGTCTGCCACAGACAGCTGAGTGGGCTAAGGCAACCAGCACCACATACTACAAGGCGTCATTGAGCCAACACGAACAATAAATGCCGTGCAACTTCAGGGATAACATAGACACACCCGTATGTGTGCACTGAAACACGTGTGCGTTCAGAGGACTGTTCTGGGACGGTCGATTGTTTGGGGGTGGTTGCTCCATATTTTGTGGAGAGAAGGAGCCTCGTGTCATTATCTTATGTAGCACATGTGTAGGTCATATGAGCGTTAAGGTGGAACAGCTTCAGGGACAGAGCGAACACATAGCCCTGCAATAATGCTGCAACGTGGACTGGGCTCGCTACAGGTGCGATGCTTGCAGACTCGCTCCGCCTTTGAGTCCTGGAAACCTTGATAGCCGCTCTCGGAGCAGGACATTTCTGTGCGGCCAGTTCAGCAGGACATTTCTGTGCGGCCAGTTCGGCGCGGGCTGCCGCGCTGAACCAGCTCCTGCGCTGAACCGGTCGCGCTGAAATGTCCTGCTCCGCCCACAGGCTGCCAATGGGAGATGTGACAGAGAGCTCAAGCAGCTGTTCTCTGAACACGCGCATTGGGGGAACAACACATGGGCCGCTTATGAGTGAAAAGGGAGCATTGGCAATGCCCTGGCGTGGAAACAGCTTTCGGAGACTGCCAGTGCTCTGCCCCGGCTAACCCCAGCCCACTTAAAGAACTGGGGTATTACTGGACTCAACAGTAACATGCAACCACAGCAGGTTGAGGTGTCAAGCTTCTTCATTGCTAAAATGTTCCCTACATACCTGCCTAACCTCCGGATTTTTCTCGGAGACTCAGGAATTGTAACCATTTCTCTGGGTCTCCGGGAAAGACCCTGGAATCTCAGGAATTTTGGTGGGGGACAGCTTTCACTGATTGCTTTTTTTGCTGTTGTTCTGCTTGCAGGACTGCGCTGCCTCAGACTCCCTGCCTGAGTGGGGCTTTGTCTCTGCAGCAATGACTGTAACGCTTCCAGCACATTGGCGAAAAGAATGCAGGCCAAGCAAAATAACGCGCGTTTCTTTTGCTTCACCTTTCATTCTTTTTTACCAACTTTCAATGTGGCGCGTTTCTTTTGCTTTCGTTCTTGTTGCCCAGGTTAGGGTGGACTCAGACCCATTGAACCACAGCCATCAGGTTTGCAGGCTGGACAACTCACCACTGCACTACGTAACATGATGAAAAACAATTAAGGTGAAATGTCCGATTTCGGTACTGCAAAATTCAGGGAAATCCTTTCTATTGGTTCTTGGAGTTTACATGTGCACATTTTAACGTGTTCATTTTATGGAATGCGAATGCCTTTTGTCCTATACAATTTGGTTGGTTGTGAAAAGGCAATTTAATGAAATATACATATTTCAATTGGAATTGCAAATTTCTGACATCACATTACAACAGAGTTTAACTTTTCAACATGTGGGTGGAGGCATGTGAAAATGGGCAGAGTTTTGTGTGGGTGGGGGATACATCTCGGGAATTTTGATTTTCAAATGTAGGCAGGTATGGTTCCCTAGCGAGCACTCTTTAGGATGTGAAGTGGGAGCTTGGAATGGCAGCACCTGCTCCTCTACTGTCTTGCCTGGCTCTCTCGCTATGGTTCTGCCTACACCTCGTGCAGGCGTGAGATTGCATGGGGCAGGGATGACGGGTAATTAAGGAGATACCACAGACCACAGATCGGAGGAACTTCCTTCAATACCCAAGCACCGTTGCAGTAGAACTTACGTCCCGGACGCATACGCATGGCCGAAAAAGAAATAAAGACCTTCCTGTCCAATCTTAACCCAGGTGGCATCTAGTTTCCTCTCGTCCCTTGCTGACAGTTCCCTGCTACTCCACCTGTCTGTCGTTTGGTTTTGTCGTTTGTTTTTTTTTCTCTGAGGCCCACAGGCGTGTTGGCGCCTTATACAAATTTAAATAAATAAATTGAAATCGTATATGTGAATGCTGAGCTGTGCACATGACTAAGGACGCGTGCAGCTCAAAGATGCAGCCGTGCACCCATTTAAAAAAAGGCTCTGCAAAACAGAGGGATTGTAAAATGCATACTTGCCAACACGACCCATTCCAATCTGTAGATGCTTGTCCAGTCGTGTATTTTTTACTTTGCATTCAGGGACTTGTAGTTCCACTTTTCCCGTTATAAAACTCGGACTACAAGTCCCAGAATCCAAGGAAAAAAACAGGAATTGATAAGCACCTACAGATTGCAAGGGGTCATGTTGGCAACTACGAAAGCGCACACCAACAGTTTACTATTGTCTGAGGTGTGCTGAGGAGGATCATGCTGCGGGAGGGGGATTGCACATGGCCAGCACTGAGACTGCTTTATACAGAGCTTAGCAGGTGGGACAGGAAGACCTAATCAACAATACACAGAACTTACCTTCCCAGATACCTTTACAGTTGTTGAAAACGAGGGAGGTTCCATCAGCCGAACCTACCATTTTGTGCACCCACACAGAGTGCTTTTAACTTTGAAGATTGGAGCTATACTTTGTAATTCGTCCTATGGGAAAGTATCCTGTTCAGTTTCGCTATGTGTACACATGTGTAACTATAAGGAGTATGCAAAGGATCGTCAATAGAAAAACAGGTTTAAGCCAACACGAAAAAACATGGGTCGCCCAAAAGCACCTTTCTGCATCGCTTCTGCTAGCTTTACCACAGACAATATATATCTGACAGATGACTTCATGTTGGACTATTGAAAAGTGGTAATGAAATGTGTCGCGTGTGAGACAGGCATGGTATCAAGAAAGACACAGACTCAAAGGTGTTTGTTTTAAGTCCTTTATTTACTAAGGTTCCTGGGTTGGTGTAATGCCTGGCTGGCCCTAACTCTAAAGGGGTGGTTCCCTTAACAGATGTTTCTAAAGGTCGTCAATGTCTAATAGGACAAAATGAAAAGTCTGTCTGTGTCTAAACCTATACTTGCCCTCACTCTTTAAAAAAATGTGATCGGAAGTCTTTAAAAAGGAAAATAGTGGTTCAACAGAAAATTGGAAACCAAAGTTGGTTTAAGGTGGTCATAAAAATGAGTGCACCCAAAAAGGGCTGTTCGTAAGATGTTCTCCACAGAGCCCTTACAGTGGTCTCAAATACCTTAAAGGTCTTTGGGTTCCTTGGAGTTACCTTCCCCTAGCTTCAACTTGTCCGCAAAGAGAGGATCTGCAAACAATCCTTCTCTTGTCACACACCCACTCTCTGGAACTCGATCCGGGTATAGGCCCGGAATACCCACACAATTCTCCAATTTTATAAATCTCTCAAAACATGTCTTTTTCAGCAACACCTGAACAAGGACTAATCCCAATGGACACACAGACCTCAACTCATAATACTGTGCTACTGTTAAAAGATGTTGGCCCGTACGCTGGCTACCCACACTCTGTACAGCGCTCTGCTGCTCTCAAGCTATGTACGTGCTTTAAACAATAACATGAAATTAAAATCAGCATGCGCTGAAGGCAGGTGTTTCTCTACAATAGTATGTTAAGTGTTAAAACATAAAAGAAATGTCCAATCAAGGTTCTATAAAAATAAGACTTCAATTAATCTAAAAGGACAGACAAACTATTAAAAACATTAACATCCCAAGCCTGAAGTGACATACTTGGAGAATACTGACTTTGGCAAAGAGGGAATTCTGGGTATTGAAGCCCAAGGGACTGCAGGTAAACATTATTGTAGCAAGTCAAGCAAAGTTTAAGAATATGTCTTCAAGGAATAAGACAGGGTTTAACAATGTCCTTCAGCCATTAGAACAAGGCCAGGGGGACAGAACCACTGATGCGTACCTTTTTATCTTTTTTCAGTTTCTCCACAGCATTGAGCCGGGCTTCTGGGTGCTTTCTGGTGCTTCGATTTGGATTCGAGGTGGTGAGCTGGATCAATGGGATTTAACAATGTGGTGCAGTTTGGCAACAAGTCCTTGCTTGGAGAAGCTTAGGGAAGGCGGTCTATTTTCAGTTCGGCGTATCTCGAAGGTTCGATGGAGTCTCGATGCAAGGAGTGAAGATTTGGCTTCAGCGTTTCAAAGCATTTAGTCAGCTGGAAGTGGCGATCTGTCTCTGTCCTCCTCTTGATGTCTTGCAGGTAGTCTTGGCAGAGGTTTGAGAGAGCTCAAAGCCCTCAAAGCAGCATGAAGTTGCATGGAGTGCCAAAGGCAGCTGCATTCGTTCTTTGCAGCTCCTCAAAGGCATTCAAAGCTCTCAAAAAGTTTGAATTTGCAGAGAAAATGTGAGGGGTTCAGCAATGAGAAGTCGACACAAAGTTGTAATGTTCTCAACTTTAGTAATGTTTATTAAAAAAAAGGGGGCGGGGTGTGGAAGAAGGGCTATCTTTCCCTATCCAAAAGAGAATGTCTCTGCCTATGAAACTAAAACTAAAGCAAATTGACCTTGTATCCAACATACATCTGACCCTCAAAATAACATGCAAAATCAAAAGATACAGGGGAAATGTGCTTGTTTCCAATTCAACACAAATATGCAAAAACACATATATATAGATCATACAGGTTCGGGAGGATAGATCAGGGGCAATGCACTCGTCTTGGAAGCAAGACGAGATGCGGACCACCACAAGTTCAATCCCTGGGTACGCACTTAGAATCCTCTGGGTATTAAGCACATTTTAAATAACCAATTACAACATATATATATATATGTTGTGCCCAAGGTTTGTTCCCTTCCTCATAACTGTTTCAAGAAAAGTATTTAAAATGTTCAATTTCACCAAAGTTCTGTTACAAGTAATAAAAAATCTCTTTTAATTAATGCGCTCCTCAAGATGATAAAGCTAATGTCCTCTCTATAACACAGGTTGGAATATACCAAAAGAAAGTCTTTTGTAATTTTCAGAATGAACAAACAAGTATATTTTCCACACACTTGTTGGAATTTAGCAATAGCAAGTCTTTTCTTAATTTTC
The DNA here is from genome assembly GCF_040938575.1 of Ambystoma mexicanum. NCBI lineage: Eukaryota > Metazoa > Chordata > Amphibia > Caudata > Ambystomatidae > Ambystoma > Ambystoma mexicanum. The sequence continues at coordinate 951,556,448 of NC_090934.1, read as the reverse complement.
AGGAGTGAAAAATAATGTTCAATTAAAACAAAGATTAGACATAACAAAGCATCTCTTTAACACAAGTTGTCTTTCTAATGTTTCAGGGTGGCAAAATAAATGTTCCATTTCAACAAAGAGTTGACATAACAAAGTATCTCTTTAACCCAAGGCTGGATTTCCTTGGGTACTCCCCTGCCAGGAACTCCCTAACTGAATAGATACCCTGGTGTACTCTCCTGCCAGGAACATCTCCCTCCTTGCAGATCCCCTGGTATTCTCTCGTTCCAGTTATCTTTTCCCAAAAGGTTCACTACCTGATGTACATCCAGTGGCAGGTCAGTCTGCAATATTCACTTTCCTTTTCAAAATATAACTCAATTGTACCTCTTCAACGAGTGTGCTTTGTTGACTACAGTTAAAATTTGTTCCAACTTCACAATGATATCCCATATGTGGAGCTTTGCTCAGTTCTGTCGGTCAACTTCCTTCTTTATACAGATTAGATTTTGGCAATGCTTGTTCCCAATGTCCCCCAATTGATATCTCATATAATGACAACTGACAGGTTGTGCCGTAATATTTCTTCTTTAAAATCTTTTGACTTGTGGCAATGCAGTTTAAGTTTCCCCAAATTAACATCTCATATAAGGGAGTTGTACCACTTTTGCTTTTGTAATTCAAATCTCCTTGGTCAGTATTCAAAATATGTTCCCAAGTGTCCAATAACTTGAGGGCACGTCCAGGGGCCCCCAACTCCTCTGGGTCGACTCACTGGTTTTACGTGCAGCTGCGGCAGAGATTTTTGATTCGCTAGGCATCTCCCATCAGTCCAGGTCTCACTCGGTTCCTGCGTCAGCTCCTTATTACTTTGCCAGTGGAACCATTTCCACTTCCCAGTATTGCATCTCCTCCGGTCCTGAGGTGAAGATTTCTCATCTATTGGTCAAGACTCCCGCTACAAGATCACCAGAGTTACTCTCCTTTGGCACCTTACACCGCCAGACACCTGCCTGCAAGTGTCTGCGCTTCGCAATCACGTCTCGTCTCTACCGTTCTACCTCTGCCTCTGGGTCTGCTTCCCTCAACGCACTCTGCAGCTTGCTTCCACTTCTCCTTCACTTTCTTTCACTCGCAGGTGATTTTGAAGTTTAAATGTCCCGCACAGCTGACTGAGTGATTGCCAACTACACTGTACAACATACTTAGTATTGTTGTTGCTCTGCATTAATTCCCCACTCCTCTTCTTATTGCCAATACCCAAGAGTTTCTGGGAATTGGAGTCCAAAGGATTTTCACGTTGTTTCAAGTTACATATTAAAATACTTTTGTCTACATAACAATCATCATAAACATCAGATGTCAAATGTGTTTTAGAGGCATTTATGTATCTTTGAGGACTGAATAAAGTTCTGTTTGAGATGTTTAACAGAAGTAGGTTTTAAGTTCTTACAATTAAAGGGTTCTGAATAATGACAACATGCCATTAGAAACTGGGGAATCGGGGGGTATTCTTCACAGGATTTGGAAGCATAGTGTGTCTCTCCTGTCACAGCTATGGCCTCCCCCTGACAGCCATCTCTCCCCATGTGATCCATACTCAGAATACCACCCCCAGGGCCAGGATGAGGTACTGGCTGACTTCCCCGGGCCACATGGGAGGGAACCTTAGGCCGGGGGTTCGTGATGATTCCAGAAGATTCGTCACAGAGAGCCAATGGTAGACTGTTTTGTTTAGTCCTGCTGTGCTAGAGGATCCTACTCTGGGTGCCCAAGGAAAGGGGCATCCTTCTTATACCCTTCCAAGCCAAGAAGGATGCCTGCATGGACACTTGCAGTTTTGCCACTTTGGGAGGCACAGTCCTGCATACCAGTTTCCAGCAGTGTGAGGGTTTCCTCCAGCAGTTCACTTCAAATGTTGGACATAAGTGGTTAGGGAGATATGCTGCACACTGAAGGTTCTTCCCTTCACCCATTCAATTGGACTTTGGGCAGCCTTTACCCCAACAAGGTTCCATTGAAAGCAGGTTGTTCCATGATGATTCTTCAACATGATCCTTAAAAGCTATTTCCCAAAGGGGACGCAAAGAAGATTAACCTAAGGGGGTGCTCTCACTCTCTAATGTAGTCCTTTTGCCACAGAGGATTGCTCTACTTCAAGCCTTCTGTAAGGGGGTAATCCTGGCTGCTTTAACAAGGATTATTCCTTGTGATGTCATCGCTCAGAATGCCTTGACTGCAGGAAGTAAGGGGATTTTCAGGAAGAAAGTGGGGATAGGACATATTCAAGTAGGTGGGCAAGTTCACCAGTGAGTAGGTCCCCTCCCAGCTGCATTGAACCTCTCCTTCCCTCCTGCCTGCCTCATATCAAAGGGACTCCAATAATCATCTGCCTGGTGTGGTTCATTATTGCTTCAGAGGTTCCTTTGAAGCTCCCATCCCCCACCCCACCCCCATAGGAGGTATGTCCTTTAATCCTGAGCAATGTGTCAGGACCTCCCAGCAGGGAATAAAGGGCACCCTGAACAGGCCCACTATCTGTTGTGACTCTGCAGCTGCATGTCACAGTGGAAACAAAGTGGACAGAATAAGGACATCAGATTTAGCAAGTGTGACTGTATTTCATCATATACCCCTCTATCCTATCTAACTAGATATAGCTTCATATATTTATAGTCAAACAAATCACTTCCACCAGACAAATGAGGATAGGCTGGTAGAGATAGTTTGAACATGAGAGCTAGTACTTTCAAAGGCAGCCCATGGCTGTTGGAATTCATTTAACTCCGGAAAACTGCTTTAGGAAGAAATACGTTACTCTGAATCTCACATGGCAACTGCTGGCGTGTCCTTAGACAAGGCCCAGCAGAGTACACATGTTCATTATACTTTTCAGCATTGAAATAGGAACGTTTACCAGACCACACTTTCTGGGAGAAAAAAACATTATCATTTCACATATCAAAAATGCAAAATGTGCAAGTTTGCACACACTCACAGACAACATTCTTTTATATTCTCCCAGCCAAAAATCAGTGAGTAAACTGTGGTCAGTTGCTACAGATATTTAGGAGTGATAATTGACAAAAACCTTAGATGGAAACAACAATTGCAAGAAGTTAAAACTAAATGTATGAAGATCACAATGGCACTAAGCCATTTTATAGGAACCTATGGTGGCTGTTCTATTCACACATTTCTGCTGTTATATTCATCCAAGGTTGTCTCTTGTATGCTCCATTCAGCAGAGAGCTGGGGAAAACAGTACAAAAAAGAAATGGACAAATTTGAAGCAAAGATTTTAAAGATTTTATTTAGAATGCCTAAATCTGTTTCTATTTAATACATTTTACTTGAATGTGATGTGACACGGAAAAGTGACATTTTAGAGTATAAGATTGGTATGTTGTTTTTTAAGTTAAATGCATTGAATAATGATACTTTTATTGTAAAACCTATGGAAAGTTTTAAAAATGTTGACAATGTCTGTGATTTATGTACTCGATATTTTATATGATCTGTGTATCTTAAATGGGCAAAGGAACAAGCATATGACTGGTTGGCACTATCAGAAATAAAGAGTAAAGGCTTACTGAAAAAGATAATATATGCTCTAGGGAAAGAGAGAGAAATGATTAAGCTTGCCACAAAGTCGTATAGTGGGATGTTCTTACAATTTTGGTCAGATACACATGAAAGACCGAAATACCAAGCCGCCTACCCTGACAGTAAGATAATAAGGCGCTATCTACTTTTTAAATGTAATATTTGTGAAATATTAGAGATAGTAGGCGCTATGTGTGGCATTTCTAGTGAAACCAGAATTTGCAGATTAGGTGAGGTACAATTGTTAGAATCTCCTGAACATATCTTCTGTCAATGCGAGAGTCTGAATCTCTTAAAAGCCAAGTACCTGAAAGCATATGACAACACCAGCACTTGTGATAATCTGAGTGAAATATGGGAATTATTGGTAAAAGGAAATTACATGGACCTGATCTACCATATGGTGAAACTTTATAAGCTTGTTTTAATTATTCTTAACCAATTGTAGACTGGTGTTCTTTTTATTTAGGCAATTTTTAAAACAATGATGTTATTTAAATAGGATAATGTATGTTTTATAGAATGATATACATTATATCTTTGTTGTTGTGCCCATATGTAAAGCCTTTGTTGGCTATAAACATATATTGCTAATAAATACATAAATATTTAACTCGAGCACCTCATGCGCTTAGTAAATTTCTTTCCCTTGTAAATATCCTGTATGTGTGTCAATAGCAATTGCTGCACGTCTCTGGAGAAACTGCCGCAGGGCGGCCATGGTTTGGTGAATTTACCTTCCATGTTTTTGGACCACTCTATACTGTAGTTAACAATTTTTTCTTTGTACGGTGGCAATATCTTACACAGATGGTAAAGGGGGGTGACTCGCACCATATTTCCCTAGTAAATTCTTTGGGTCCACTTTTACCTGATCTCAAATTGAGGCTTTTGATAATCCACTGTTCAGGGAATAAAGGTCACAGTACAATGGTATTATGTTCCAATTTCTATGAGCCTCATGGCTCTGCACCTTACCAGGCGTGCTCTGCGCACCGCCCCACCTTCAGAATCGCTACCTCTCTCCGGCACACCACCACAATTCTGCACATGCACCTTCTGCGCACTGCCAGTGGTTCAACTCATCTGCCAGTCCCAAATTCACAATACTAGCTCCTCACCGTCAAACTCTACGTCCTATGCACCGACCTAAGGGTGACGTCACCAAGCTAAAATCACAATACAGATAGATGGAGAATCATGCACACACACAACAATGAACCATTACTCAAACCGCACACACACCCCACAGCTGTCTTCCTGCCTCTACAGGACAGAGTATACCTCTATTCTCTTGTGATTAAACTGCACCCGCTGCATCACCTAATGTGTGAAAGGCCTCTCTCCAGGAGACCTAACCAGCCAATTCACCTTCCGTAAATCAAGGATAGTGCCAACTAGCCCTCACAGGAATGCCATCATCTATGACCGGAGCTAAAACGCCCAACCCACAGGAATACCTTTATTCATAACTATTTGTCATCCAAGCCTTCTAAACCTGAATGTGGCCTAAAGACAAAAGGATACTTCTATCTCTGTTCCAGTCCCTACTCACAGCACGATACTAGATGATGCTATATCACACTGATAGACAATACTTCATTAATACTTAACAATACCTGCTGTTACCCCACAATACTCTGTACCCTCCCTTGCACCCACAATTGCTGTAAGCCTGGACCAATACTTATGTTCCATGCTGCAGTGGCGCTGCTCGGCTGCTGGCTCCCCAGTCAAGGTGCTCGCCTCCCCGTCCTGGTCTCCCTAGACACTCGCCAATTCCGGTTGGGATGATTTCCAAACGGCTCGCGATTGCTTTTATCTGATTATGCTTTTCCCAGTGTTCTCGAAATGCACGCAAGGGTCCCACAGCCTCTCAGGTTCGGTGGCAAAGGGGTTGGCTTGGTGCCAGGCTGCCACAGCCAACCATCTCTCTGCTAATAACTTGTTAGGATAAACTCCCAGGTAAGCAGGAGGGCTACTAGGAGTTCACAGACTCTGAACTCATGGAAGGCCTAACCCCTTCCCTTCTCAAAAGGAACGCAGGCCCAGACAAACAGCAAGTTCAAACAGTGGTTTATTACAGCCAAAGCCAACCGGGATCAGAACAAGGAACAAGCTCGCGGAACGTCTCAGCGAACTCTGGCTCGCAGGCCAGTTTTTAGGCGAATACATGTCACAATAATGTTATAACCTGGGCCCCTCACCAGCAAATCTATCGAGCAAGCGGATTGGGTCTGGTCATTGGTTCTTGCCCATTGCTATCCATCCCTAGGGTCCTGTACTGCAATTGGCTAGAGCTGTCGCCCCCAGGCATGGGACCCAAATTGGTTCACAGCTCGAGGTGTACCTTTTGAAGTTAAGAAGAACAACTATGTGTCTGCATTGTATCATGTGTGCACCACCAGAGACCATGAGGGTGCTCGTTCTCATCATGCAACACTCGGCTTCTTCTGTAACAACATTGTTGCAAGCTATTGTCTGGCTGCATGAGACTGCTCTGTTTTCCCAGCTGCTCGTTTCGGTTCATCATTGGCTCGCAGGGTCACGTGTCTAGAGACTGTGTTTTGGGCTCCTGGAGCTCTGAATTCTTACGATTTATTCACATTTACTGTGCCGGTGTTACTGCAGTTCAGGGAATGGACTGCCACTCGTATCTTGGTGGCCTTGGCAGCAGGACCTGGCCCACACGGTTGTTCTCTTGTTCGTGCTGAATTCTGCTCAGCTCAGCCTTTACTGAGACGATTGTGGCCTACTGTAATTTTCCTAAGCCACGGCATGGCTTCTGACTTAGTTGTGCTATTCTATAGTATCCATAGGTTAGATGTTTATGGCTCTGTCAGGTTCCTCAGGTGCTCCTGCAGTTGCATTGGGATATTTGCATATGTCATCTGAAAGCTTTTGCACAGGATCTCTTGCTTCTTGCGGGTTCTGCATTGCTGCGATCAGGCTCATGGCAAAAATAATAAACATGAAGACAGTTGGCCTCATTACACGGAAGGCGGTAGCCATGGCGCTATAAGCGCCATGGCTACCCCCTACCGCCGTCGGAGGACGGGTTGCCAGAATAGGGACTTACCAGCATACTCTGACCTTTGCGGGACCGGTAGGTCCCCATTCCGGGAACCATTCCTCATTCCCATTTGAGCCCCCACAGGGCTCAATGGGAATGGGGAAGGAGCAAATAACGGTACATCAATTTGCGGTACCGTTATTTGCACTGAAGTCCCTCAGCGGGTCCTGTCCTTAACATGTGGTCTGACCACACGTTAAGGACGGGACCCGCTGAGGGACCTCGTAGTAGGGCGGTGGGGATTACCGGCACCGGTGCCCTTACCTGTGCCGGTAATCCCCCACCGCCTTCTGTGTAATGAGGCCCAGTATGTACATGTGTCTGTCCTCTTATAGAACTGTACACATGTGTTCTTCATGTATTCAGGTGTGTGATCATGTCCCGATGTGCGAATGGCACTTGTGCTTCATGTCTAACGCTGCTATGTCGTGGTGTCTCTAACAACGTTATGCATGGCTTGTTGGTGCTTTAGTTGAGACTGTCAATGGAGGTGTCTTTGGTCGTGCCTCGAGGCTCCTCATCCACCTTGGTCAACGTTTGCACTGCTCCCGGGCTATAGTGTTGACTGAGTCGGTACCTCTCAACGTACTTGGTTATCATGGGAGCACTGGTAATCGGTCAGACATGGTACGATCGATCATGGTTCTTTTTGTTCTTCCGGTTCGTGTATATGGCGGGAGGGGAAGCAGGGGCAGACTTCGACCTAAGCTCGTCATGCTCCTGAATGCTGCCCCTTCAGTCTGACCCCTATTGTACAGCTGCTGTTTGGAGTCCGTTGGGGGGCTGCTTGCCTTCACTGCGAGAGTGCTGCTGTAGCCACGGGGAGGGAAATGTTAGCGCCCCACTACTCTCCCTCCTGCCTTCTCCATAATTTTGTAGACTTCTGCTGGACTCTGAGTGAGGGGGGGCTCTGCTGCAGCCCGGTATTGTGTGCTCTCCCCGCGGGCCCCAGAGGGAGAGTTCACCTACCTCTTGCCTCCCCTCACTCACCACTGCTCATACCGGGGTTCTGGCTCGCCTCACCTTGGATTCCGGGTGGGCGGTGAAGCCACACCGTGTAGCTCTATCCCTCGATCTGCTCCCGGTTCAGATTCGATCTTCTCGGGGCACAGCCCGCCCCCACTGCTCCCCAAGTCGCACATCAACCGCTGCTCTGGTACTGGACAGACGCATCCCTCTCCTGCCTCCGATGGTCGAGCTGCAGCCTGAAGGAGAGATTCTTCTCTGCTGAAGGTTGGAGGTGCTTAGCCATGGGTACAACTTCCCAGTGCACAGTCGGGCGATTGTCTGATCCCAGCGTGTCTGCTGCCTTAAATTACAAAGTCTATAGCGGGGCCACTTCCTTTATTAGACAGCCCATAAACCTACTTTGGTGGGCCCAGACGGAGGACAGGATAATACACCCTCACATGTCGGCGGCCATCTTAGAATCTGTCTCACAATTTTTAAGCATATGCTTGCATGTGGCCAAATTATACATTTATTCAAATGTGTTGACTTTGTTTCCATACACCCACCCATACTGATACTTCACAGACAAATGTGTAAACGCCTTGACAGATGGATTGTCCCCTTTTCAGAGTACCCTTAAATTCCTGAGGTATGGCTCAGGTTTTTTTTAAAACTTCCTGAGGATGGTCGGTTTCATTTTAGAGTACATGGGCCTCTCCTCGGGAGCCAGCAGAATTATCACATCAGTGCCCTGAGTCGGAAAGCTAATCATTAGGGCTAAACCCCACAATCCAATCCCCCATTCAATCCCTGGAGTTGTAAGGCTACATTTCGAGCATCAGCACATGACTTATGACCTTAGATAAAAGCTTAAAAAACTGTGATTCATAACAGAACAAATGTTTAAAAAAAATACTACTCCTTCGTCATGCATTACTTACATAGCTCTCAACACAGACGATTACATTTTGCCATTCAGTTAAAAGTTAATGTCAGTCTTTTTCACATGGTACTGATGATGTTGTCATTTAAAAATGAACACCAATGTATCATTAAAAAAAGTAAAGGGTATAAACAAATTCCAAAGAGCTCTCCTCTATCAACATGACTCAGAAGAAATGCTGAGAAAATTTGCAGCTAAGAACTCAGGTGCTTTCTGGCAATTGATTAGGAACACAGGAGACGGGTCAACCGCAATAGGATCGAACAACGTCTCAGAAGAAGTCTGGAAATTACACTTCTCCAAGATATTCCAGCTCCCCAGGCAAACTATTCCTCTTCTGGGGTCTGAGTCAAATTCAACTACCTGGGAAGACTTCTCAAATGAAGAAGACATTGTACTGGCCATCAGGCATCTTAAATCCTCCAGAGCTCCTGGCCCTGACGGAATCACCAACATAGACCTAAAAAACCACCCAGAGGAGTGGGTGAGCTTCATTGGCCAGGTGTTCAAAAAATGTTGCACTACAAGATCGATTCCGAAATCCTGGCGCTGCGCAGTAATCGCTCCCATCTATAAAAAAGGAGACAGAACCGACCCAGGAAACTATCGCCCCATTGCGCTTTTGGACACAATCGGTAAGCTCTACGGATCATTCCTCTTAAAGAGCTTCCGAAATTGGGCCAAAACAGCCCCCTGCTGGGACCCATTTCAAGCAGGGTTCATGAAAAACTCGGGGACCACAGCCAACATCATGATGCTAAGTGCTATAAAGGCCAAACTCACGCCAGGGCCCGGGAAAGTACATCTGGCGTTCATAGACCCCAGTCAAGCCTTTGATCAAACAGACAGATCTCTGCTGTGGTCCAAATTGGAACAATGGAAATGTCCGAGCAAAATTCTTGACCCAATAAAGGCTTTTCACAACAAGACGTCAATTAGGGTCAAATTAGATCAAGCAGTCCGGTTGTCTGAAGAAATTCCGACGCTCAAAGGGGTGAAACAGGGCTGCCCGCTGGCCCTGGTCTTGTTCATCTCCTTTCTTGGAGACCTTAAAGAAAACGCCAGCAAGACTAGATCTTTCCCCCCAAAAATTGGTGAGACTTCTGTGGCTTGTTTATTATATTCTGACGATATCATCCTTCTTGACCAGACTGAAATTGGTCTCCAAAGACAGCTCGACAACTTGGCTAAATACATCTCAAAAAACAACTTAAAGATAAATAAGGAGAAAACAAAAATCTTGATACTTGGACAGCTGCCAAGAAAGAACCCAAAAAACTTCAGATGGCATATTGAAAACTCGATCATAAAAGTGGTGAAGTTCTTCAAATACCTGGGGGTGACGATGGATAACTCAAAGTCTGAGACTTCAATGCAAAACCATCTATGGGACAAGACTCGAAAACTCACTACCCAGGCAAAAATAATCGACAGGAAATACGGCCGTTTTTCGCTTCTACCGGCCATAACATTTTACAAAGGCAAAGTAATTCCGAGCTTGGCATACGGATGTGAGGCAATGCCAGCGATTCCCACTGCGATTTGGCCAACATTGGAAGCCTACTTTTGGCAGAAAGTCCTTCAACTCCCTGAAAGCTGTTATTGAGGCAGGTGAAATGGCGCTGTTTAGGAAAATAATAATACAGGACTCACCACCCCTGTATAACATAATCAAAACCGAAATGGCAGAAGGAAGGAACAAGTCTCTTACCACCTGGGCAGCCAAGCAGCGAGCACATTTGGTCAACAGTGGATGTTCTGAAGAGGAACTGATTTGAAATCCAACGAAAATGAAACGGAAAATTGACCAATTGGATTGGATAGAGACTTTAACACTAGCAGGAAACAACAAACTCCTCACTCATCTGAACTTCCAACCCAAAAAATTACATTCAACTACTGAAGTCCTAAAAAGATTCCCAGATAAGGCCTTAAGATCTATTTTTCTGAGATCTCGTCTTAACCTGCTCCCGACCAACGAAATAAGGGCCATCAAGGGCCAATCGCAAACAAACCAATGTCGCTTATGCAAAACTGAACACGAGCCTGAATTGGTAAAGCACCTCCTGATGCACTGCACTAAAACGAAAAAAAGGCGAAGAGTGTTTTTGAGGCCACTGATTAATCCTAATTTCCTGTACGAAGAAGACGTCTGGTGGAACTGCCTTCTGAGTGGATCTAGGACTGCATGGTCAATAGCAACAGCAAAAATTTTAAAGGCAGCCTTAGAGGCATGTTTCCTTAAAACCAACGAAGAAGAGAGACAAGGTTCTGACCAATAAAAGTTGGAACCGGAATCTGAATCCGCTGTGAACATCAGAAGGGAACTTTTAAACTTTTAAACTGTGAGAAGGCTGGAAAGAAGAAAACGAAACTTTGAAACTCTAACTTCAAGACTTTCTTCTTCCTCTTCTTTGCAAAATCATTGATTTGATAAAAACAAATAACATTTTAAAAATAAATTTAAAAAATCCAACATGTAAATGGTTCATGTAATTGTGCAGTATTTTCACTGGGCACCTGCAAGAGTAATGTAGCTTAGAAGTCCAGATTTGCCTGGACAGACAGAGATGCTGGACTGCTGGGTTGCAAGGGAGCTGGGGTATGCCACCTTTGGGACCGCCATGCTTTCCCGTATCACTACAGAAGAGTGGAAGCCTGGCATAAGGTTCATGCCCTATAAAGGGGACAGCTCATTTGTTATGTTGACTTGTAATAAGAAACCAGCCAACTGGTGTGGGGATCCACATGTGTTGGTTGGGGCGCCCTGGTGAACAAGGTATTGGTGCTGCTTCAGATTGCTGGAGAAGTTTCAGGAGGAACGACAGGCTATTGAAGGTACTGTTATTTTGTATGCGTGGCTCAGACCCTGGGCTTAATTCGTAGGCTTTTGACATTTGACCAGATCGACATTCGTGAAGAGATCATAGGTTGGAAGAACCTTCCTGGATTCCGGAATGTAGGCCGTTGAAGCAGCAGCCTAGGCCTGCAGCCTCTGCCCCTCTTCTGAAAAAGATTTCTCTATTGAGGATGAACACCAAGAAGAAGATTGATACCGCAGAGAACCCCATCCCCAAGAAGCCCCAACAGGTGACAGAAATTGGTGAGGTGTCAAGAACTCACGACATCTAGGTTTTACTGCTGAAAGTGTCTCAGGATGTGGGGGAAGTTGAGAGTTCCTTGTCTGAACGGACTCAGAAGGTAACCCGTCTGGAGAGCCGTGTTTCCAAGCTTGAAGCAAATACAGGTGGCTCGGGGATGGAGATTACAGGCAGTTTCAGGGCCTACAATGAACTGGAAACAGAACCTTTGAAGAAGAAAGAGAAACCCTTTGGGATGGACCTGAAGCTCTGTAGCAGGAATCTGAGACTGGTGGGTCTAGATTAGAACAAGGATGAAAATGCCATCATGTACTCATATATGTTGACGGTCATTACTGAAGCACTTAGTCCAGATATTCTATCCCTTCCCGGGGTGGATTTTGCTTATAGGGTGGGGAAGCCTGCGCCTGCTAGATCACGACAGATCCTTCTTGCCCTTACCAATGTGAGGTCTGGAGAAAATGTGATGAATGCGGCAAAAGGAAGAGGGCACGTTATTTTTAGTTTGTTTTATTTATTTAATTGGACAAGCGGAAAGCCTTTAAAAGGAGCTAAAGCACTGGCCAGAGAAAAAGGCCTCAAAGTGTCACTGAACAAAACTGCAGTCCTGAAACTGGCTTTGCCTGATGGGGAGAGGTTGACAGGTGACGCCTCTGAGGCTATGCTTCGGCTGAAAAAGGTACAAGTTGGACTATTATCTTCCTGGTCACATGCAATGGAACAGTGAGCCGTCATTTTTATTGTTACTCAACAGACTGCTGCCACAGTCTCTTTGCTTTTAAATGCTGGGTTTTCCATGACCCGTCCCCATCTTTACGCCTTTTCGATTTTTACTTATGCTATGCTCGCACTTAATTTACAGTTGAGCGCTGATGGGAGATTTTTTGGAAACAAAATTTCTTTCCAGTATGACACCGTTAGTTGTCGATGTAAGTGCAGACAGATTTATTTTTGGATTGTACTTTTTACTACTTTAAAGCATCTTTTCTGACTTGAGGTATACTTTCTTGTTGTAAATATAGTGTTTAACCACTACCTGGACTGAATAACCCTGAAATTACTTCGTGTTTAATGTTGGAACTCTCAAGTTTTCATCCAAATCTTGAAATCCACCCTTAGTGGTAAGTGATGTCCTCCTCTCTTTCGTAGATTACTGACTGGACTTGCTGAAACAATAGACAGTTTTTCTCCTCCTAGACCTCTGGTTGTGTTTAGTGTAGATGATTACTGTAAATAGAGTTACCCTCCTTTGGCTAGAGCTGCTCTAAGCTTATTTACTCTTGTTGAAAAAAGACCATTAGGTGTGCATTAACATATCCAGGACTATGTTCAAATTTAGCCAAAATGATGTTTGTCTTTATGATTTACCTAAGCCGGGGTGACCTCCTTGAGGAGGAGGGGCTCTAAGCTCATCTAATTTCTTTGTTGTTTTTTTAAAATGCACAAAGGTGTGTATTCATTTGTAATGAAATATTTCTATGATTATCAAACATGATGCTTTCAATGCCTATAGTTACAAGTGCAAACTAAGATGTGTTCTTTTCTATTTTTCTATTCTCTAGAAATTAGAAGAATTGTTATATTGCCCCTGAAGAAGAGTGTGTACTCGAAACGCGTTGGGCTTTTCTTTGTACAATAAAATATTATGCTTTTTGATTTGAAAATTGAGAAATTGTTTTTCTTATAATTATCTCACAGATTGAATTGTTGCTTACTAAAGAAACTATACCAAATTGTTTATATGAATCTTTGACCACTCCATCAAATGCTTGATCTGATGTTCAGATACTAGATAGTGTGCAGGGGACGGGAGTTCCTAATAATTCTTTAGGAACAACCATTTCTTTTCTTTTTTACATTTTTGGCTCACGTCTAATTTGTATTTATTTTTATTTTTGCATTCACCTCGCTACGATCATCAATATGGCACCGGATGTCTTTTGGCATTGTTTGTTGCAAAAATAACATAGATTTGATTATATTTAGGCACAACAACTTTGATTAAGAAAAGACAAAGCATGTGCAATATCTTAATATGTGTAACAAGAGAACAGTTTGCAAGACTGTGCATCCCCTGACAATGGCATTAAAACCATTGCACCTTTTATGCAGTTTCGTTCTCTCCGTTCACGAGTGCCATGGTGACTGGAAGCGAGTTCCATAAAAAGAAAATGCCAAAAAGTTCAACTAATAAAGTAATAAAATTAATCTGGACAGACTAACCAAACATAAATCCGGTACCACGTGCCAAATGTCCAATGCTCACGTTCCAAATGAATAATTTGCAGAAAGGTGTCAGGATTTGTTTGGGAAACCAGGTAAAATGAAGGAACAGATAGCAAAACATGAGCAGAGGTTTCTAGAATCTTTGGGAGAACCAGAAGAAAGGAAGGTTGCATACAGGTAGTACAGATCTATTATAAAATAGCTGCCAGGTTGGTAAACAGGAACAAAGGAAAACAGCTGGGGCAAAGGTCGAGATCACAATAAAAAGCGACAAGGGACAACAGGAAGTTGCTTGGAAACAAGTTTTGTTTTTATCCACACCTTGGTTATAGCCTTTCTGCAACATCCCACCCATCTCTTTAAATGTTCTTTCCCATACCTCACCTGAACTCGATCGCTCTCCACAGTATCCCGCCCCCCACTCTCCACACCGAGGTCTACTTTAGCCTTGTTTCGCGTGTGGTCTACTTTAGCCTTCTTTCGCTATGTGCTACCAGCGATTCTGCAGCACCCCTACCTCACTGCTCAACTCTCCTAATAGTTTCTAGCCACGTCCTCCCCCTCCAGCTTGTTGATCGTGGCTTTTCTGCTCTGTGTTTTTAATCCGATGCCACTATACTCATTTTTCCCGGTGCTGGGTAAAGGAGGCTCTGCACCCCGTATGCAGCGACACTGCGGATTTGGTTTAGCCTTGCAGCACGCCATTCCTTTCCTGCTTCTGCTGGAAGATGCTGGTATTCATTCCTCCCTTTCCACCAAACTTGAATTCCGTCTTTGCTTTAGATACACGATTCCCTCTTTTACCAAAACCTTTCACTCATAATCCATTCTTGGTGATTTCTTTCATTGATACACGATATGCCCTGGGAAGGTGTAGTCGCCCAGGCATATGCCAGCAGTGGTACAAGGTTTCTGGCTGCAGAGACCCAGAGGGGGAAATGGTCCATGACTTCCACCATAGGTAAGAATGGAAAATGGGGGAGGAAATTATGACAAAGCATTCGATTGGGGAGGATACCTTGGTGACATTATCTGGTCTCTTTCGTAGGTTTTCTATCAAGAACAATGTACCCTTCCATCCCAGTTTTGGGATTCTCCACCTTCCCTCCAGGGTCTGGCCTTGACAGGGCAAACTTGTGAGACCTGTGGAGGAGACCCTTGGGGGAAAGGGTGCCAGGGTAGAATCTAGGATTAATGTCGGTTTAGATCACAACAAAGGGTCACTAAGGCCTCTTCTGTGTATTTTTCTCCATTGGACAGCAACAGTGTCAATCATTGCTGTCCCAAAAGAGGATGAAAATGCATTTATACAATGCTGGCATTTATTTGATTTGATTTATTGGATATTTGTAAGGCGCCTATACAACAAATGGTGTTTCTATGCACCACAAGAAAAAAAGAAGGAGGTGGGGGGGGGGACAAGTGAGAAAGATAACAATAAAGGTCCTAAAAGGCCTTGTGACATTTGCATTGTGTAAGTGCAGTAACAAAAAGTGCGAGGGGTAGGCAGGGGTACCGGTCTGCGTGAAATGCGAAGTGCTAGGGTGGGAAGGGAAGTGAAGGGTAAAGCGGAGGGAGTGCAAGTGAAGGGGGGGTGGAGTAGCAGGCGGAAGAGGGCCGTAGGGGCTAGGCAAGTGCTATGGGGAGGTTAGGAGGGCAAGTGCCACGGATTGCATGGGGTGCATGCTAAGTCCGAGGATGGGGGTGGACTGGGTGGGGGGGGGGGGCATGGTGCCCTGTAAAACGTAGAGGGAACCAGACAGCCAGTCACTGTGGCAGATGGGAGTGTTAGCAGAGGAGGGGGAGAGGGAAGGAAGATGAGAAAAGGAGGATCTTGAGGAGCTTTGTAACTTAAGGAGATCTGGCTCAAGCCTGAGAGGGGCAGGGAGACCATTTCAAAGAGAGGCTCCTGTGGAGGAGAGAGGTCTACTTCCCACTCTCTGCTTGGAGAAGCCTATGATCTGCAGAGAGTTGGAACTAGAAGACCAAAGTGCTCTAGCAGGGAGATATTTAGGGAGAGAAAGTTGGATGTAGCGGGGTCCCAGGCCGCAGTCAGACAGTCAGGGATGAGAGAGGAGGAAGAGGAGGAGAAAGCCTTGTCGATGATGCAAAGGGTCTTGAACTTGATCCTAGCACCAACCGGGAGCCATTGGAGAGATTTTAGGCTGGAGAGATGCGGTCCCTGGGCTTGAGGCTAAGGATAAACCTTGCAGTCCTATTCTGGATTAGTTGAAGGGGGCGAAGAGAGGATAAAGGAAGATTGAGGAAGAGTCTGTTGCAGTAGTAGTCTAGCCTAGAGAGGGCCAGAGCTCTGGAGACATTTAGTTTCTGGGGGAAGGTGAGGAAAGAGTGAATGCCTCTGAGGAGGTGCAGCTGATAGTGGGTGTTCTTGGCAAGTTCCGCGATGTGAGGAGAGAAGGAGAGAGAGGAGCCAAAGATGACACCAAGGCATTTTGCCTCACAAAAGGGTGAGGAGAGGGGACTCATAGAGGGCAGACAGAGGGTAGGCAGGAAGGAGGCAGCTGGGGTCCCAATGAGAAGGATCTCAGTCTTACTGGCATTAAGGCAGAGATCATTGGGCACACACCATGCCTAAATAGCAGCCAGACAGTCAGGGATGATAGAGGAGGAAGAGGAGGCATAGAGGGAAGCTCGAAGGAGGGCATGATGTTCATTCATCGCCTGTTTCTTTTCGCAGCATTTTTTGCCGAAGGTTTTTGCCTGATTAAAAAAACATTAAAAAATATTGGGGGGGAGGGAGCGAGGTAAGTGTATATATGGGGTAAGGTGGGGAATATGGAATACATAATTGAGGCTGGGGGCTTGGGAAAAATGCTGCAGAAAACAAATGGGGATGAATGAACATAGAACCTGAAGGAGAGCTGCGTGTCATCTGCATAACAATGGAAGTGAGGAGAGAAGCAGATCAGGTGGGCCAGAGGGTCAAGATAGATGTTGAAGGACCACAGCGAGAGGATAGAGCCATGAGGGGCGATGCAGGTGGAGAGTGCGACAGGGGAGAGAAAAGGGCCCATTTGAACCTGGGAAGGTCGGTCAGAGAGAAATTAAGTCAACCAGTCCAGTGCCAGGCCTGTGATTGCAAGGGTGTTGTAAGTGAGAGACCCCCATAAATACAGTTAAACCTCCCAACTGAGTCAATAATGACACATCCCAAGAGGGAATGAGACCAAGACCAAGTGCTGGAGGTAACGAAAGCTTTATCTAAAATAGGGCAAGCAGAATCTACTCTGCTCACGTCCAGAGCGCTCTGCAGAAAACATGTTACAGTTTAGTTATATACACAAAAAAATGTCATCAGCTGTGGGAAGGCCTAGGGGGCACAAAGACAATCGGGATTGGGCGCTAAGAGTGGTCACCTATAGGTGCCATAGGGCCGGAGGTGTTCGATTGGTTTGAAGGCACATGGCGCGATGACGTTGTGTCCCGGGTCAATTGGTCAGCTGGGCTCATCATGTTGGTATGCCGTGGTACGTCTTATGTTTCTCGTATCAACAAAGTCATGTAATATTTGCCCTTGTGGCCACACATTCCCATTCATTCACTACTGTGATTTGTTTATCCGGTGACCTCAGAGACCTGTATCTTAATCATTGCAAAAGCATAGTTCAAGGGTATGTTATTTACTACTGATCACAGATCAGGCTTCAGTTGCCAAATACCACACTTGATCTGTTTAAACAGTTCAGGATATTCTGCTTGGGGGCAGAGCTCATGGGGTCATTATATGGTCGGGGGTGTCCACCTGGTAACAACAAATAAAATTCTAAATCTATGGCTGGACCGACTGGGTCACAAAAAGCACATATCATTATGGGTGTGCATTTCATTGTGGGGGTCTCAATGATAAAGTGTCCAAACATCATCAACCTTTTGCTGACTTGTTCTGGTACCCTGGTGGCATGGGGGAATTGGGCCTTCTTTGCAGTATGATTCCTTGTTGCACAGTGAGACTGAGCTCTCTAAAACACAATTGTACATATAAGCTTTTCACATGTGGCTTGCTGAGTTATACTTAAGTCATACTAGTTTAAACCACACTATATTTCCCATTTACCGTGACATTCTTAATCCAACGAAGAGGAGCAACAGAGTTAATTCAAAAGATAAGACGCATACTTGGATCAATATTAATCTTTTACATGTGTACAAAAAAGAGGCAAGTAATGACTTGCGGCCTATATGCGCACCTATAACAAAGATTATGGTTTGCTCGGGGGTTGAGGGGGGGGGGTAGCTGCTATATTATTCTCACACACGGTTATACACATATCTACATTTAAACTTGTGGACTAAAGGGCATGAGGTAGCTCTGTGCCGGGGTGTACAAGGTTATATTACTTATGCATTGCATTGTTACAAGTTATTTCCATAACCATTCTTACGTCCCAAGTTAATATACATTATACGTTCATCGCTAAGGTTTAACACAAAGATTTCTGTTATACATACATATTATATTGTTCATTCATATGCACGTTGACCCACATTAGATTTGCATGCTCCTGCTTGCGAGGGGCGCATCGGCTCTGTCTATGTTAGAGCATAAATGATCGAAACAAACTCATGGGTCACTCTTGGCTGTTGACTCTATACTGGGGCATCATGTTTTTTATGGCCAGGGTCTGTGGGGGTGTTGGGCAGGTTTATAGAGACACATGGCTTTTGCCCTGGCCCCTGCTTAGGGCTGGATCTTGAGTTAGTGAAGTAAGAGAGAAGGCAGAAGATAGAGTGTGGATTTTGTTGCATTCTCGCAGACAGTCTTCTCATGGGAACCGGATAACTGCGGGGACGGCAAACGGGGTAGGAGGTGGGGGGAGGAACTCGCTCGCTGTACGCGCCTGGCTGGGAGAGCTGCAGGCTCGCATTGGAATCACACAATTGTTTTAACATTACAAGATGGGGTTGGTGCAGTACAAAATGGAGTTTCTTCCACCTCTGGTTTTATACGGTTATGGGGGGCATCACAAGGGGGGGGGGTCACAGTTCCAGGGGCATTCCCGCACTAGTGCTCCGGGTCCGGGGCCCTGGACCCAAAGTAGCCCCGACTGGGCCTACCTAGGAAGTGCAGGAATAGGGGAGGGGGGTTCAAAATATCCTCACCTTCCACTCATTCCCCCCTTTCGTTACTTAAGTAACGAATACTGTAATCATCCCAACCTCTTGCGTTCCTCTTCTTCTGCTACTGCTTTGTCCCATGCAGGAGTCCCCTTTATTGGCATCCATGCCCTACATACCGCTTTGAGGCTGTGTCCCCTTCTAGCGTATTCATCCGGGGTGCAGCTCATATAGATGCACCCTCCCTCACCTTCCAGGTCCACCCATACTTCCTTGTACCGTTGTAATTCTCTGGGTTCCTTTATGGTCATGTGATATAGACGGTCTACTATGTGCCCTGTGTTATATATGGCAGTCATTCTATATTTGGGCTCTGAACTATCTCCTGTTTGCACCTCCGCCTCATGTTTGATTTGTGCCACACCATTTGCACGACCCATTGTCACCATCATCATTGAACCATTTGGCACCGCATTTGCGCAGCATTGTGGTCCCAGTTGGCACACACAAAAATGAGAAGCAAAAAGACGATGAGTGGTGTGAGGAGTTTTGCTGTTATTCCTAGCCACGAAGGTACCCAGGAAAAAAGGTTGTCAAACCAAGTGCTGGGCTGTGCCCCTCCTTCGTCCTTCATCCGCTCTCCGAGTTCGTGCACCACCGCTATCATGTTTGAGAGGGAACCGTTCTCGGCATCTGCACAAGGTACAAATGTACAACATGCGCTCCCGATTCTTCCGCAAACACCTCCATCGATTGCTGTTAACAAGTCCAGCACATATCTGTTTTGCATCGTCATTAATCACAGGGCTCTGAGCTGCACTTTGATGGCATTAAACCCTTCTTCAGTGTCGTTGGCCAATTGGATGAGCTCCCACCTTGTAATTTGTAACCATTTGGCATTTGCTCTCGCCTGGATGCTGGGAACGAGGGACGCAAAGAATGTTTCTACGGAGCTGAATAACCGGTATCAATCTGGTATTTGGGCCAGGAGCTCTGATGATTTGGCCGAAATGTAATTTGAGGATAGTTTCTTCCTTTGGAGTTGGTTTTGTATACCTTCCTCATCTACTGTGTACACGGGACACGCTTCATGCCACGTTGGGGATGGTCCTTTTGGGGCCGCTGCATGCACGGTCCGTCATGGATATGGCTTGCTGGGATCACCATCAATGCAGAGTGTAGCATTGCCAGGGAGCACGTTCCTCTCCATGAGTGCGGGAGATGCAGGTACGCCATGTTGCCGCAAACCCAGCACGTGTCCATCATCGCAGCCGTTCCTTTTATCATGTCAGGAATTATGAGAGTTTTGCTGCAATTTTTGTTTTCTCCCATATCCTTTTTCCCTTCTCCATTAAAACACAGTTCATAGCTAATGTCTCTTTGCAAGTTGAAGGGTTTCTCGATGGCAGTAACCCAAGTGAGTTTATTCAGATGTTCAGTCCATATGGAAGCACATGTTTTCTGTATCCATGAGAGTTTTTCTTCTGACAGCCCTCACAGTGCTTCTGCTTTGCATAGTATTTCTTCCTTCTGCCATTTATTGTCCATATGCAATGATCCCTTGATCACCAGGAAAGGCTCTTTCACACAAATTACTCCTTGCGGCCGGGAGTAGCATGTTTGCTCGTTCTGCAAAAGTTCAAATGAAACTGTGTGTGCTTGAAAAGTATTTTTTATACGGCACAGTGCCAGGTGTAGGAGACATTGGGCCTCTGCAAATTTAATTTCTTGTGGCAGTAACACTTTAGGTGTGCCTGCGGCATGGGGAATTAGTGAGCACGCATAACAACTTTCGTTAGTTGTCTGCTTTGCTGTGTTGCTCATGTCTGCATACGATTTGTTTGACTGGTGAGGGTGTTGGGGCTCATCAACTGTGTCTAGGCCAATTTTATAATGCTCCTCCCATTCCCTCTTCTTCCTTCTAGGCCCTCCCCTCTCACTTCCTTGGGCACGCTTGTCACTCTCCTTTTTCTCCCATTGTGTATATACGTTATAATAAGTGGTGGCCATTTGGTTGCCATCATTACTCCCCTCTCCAGTGGTTGGGTATTTTGTAGTGGCTGTTTCAGAAACTGGCATGGTTGTTGGGTATGGGTGATTCTGTACCCATGTAATTTCGGAGGGAGTTCAGTCATTCATTGTGGACACACTGAAATTTAATTCATTTACATGCGAGGACAAGGGGGTGGCTTGTATTGCTGTGTTAGGTGTAATACCTGGAGTGCCATTGTACTCATTTTCTTGGTCCTCGTATGCCCATATCAACTTAGTATCATCCCAAATTAGGTGGGTCCCCTTTTTGATAGTCTCCATACCCACACCCCCTGGCCAGTATTCACTGAAATATATGCGATGATCCAGTACAAAAACAGGCCAAACAGTGTGAAAAGAATAATACTGCACACAGAAACAACACACATTCAAATGAATAGCTAGGATAAACATATCTCCTTCTTCCATTTCTATCTACACTATTAGTTGTGGTAGTCGGGGCCTCATCCATGCCCATTGTAGCTCTTAATAAATGAAATATAAGCATTTGTTAATCATGCATATCACTGTTTTGTAATTTACATATTATACATTTTGCCGCTTAAACTCGGCTCCTTCTATTCTCATTGTTCCTTTTTTTTTCTTTTTTTCTTTCTTTCATCAGTGAATTTCAGGGACATAATTATTTCCCTATTATCGTCCTTCCGTTTTCCTCTCCCACACCTCGAGTCTGGGGGAGGGGAACTGAGGGAGGCAAGTCCCCGTTGATTAACCTCATTGCTAAGGAAGGAAAATTCATTAACATAGACATTTTCAACCATTAGATCAGGAAAGGAAAAGATGAAAAGAGAGAGAGACAGAGAGAAACCATTTCATTTTATAATTCATCTTGTCGCACATACCAGCAATGCTTGGACAAACTATACATTTATTTACACTTTTTTCAGGTACACCTTCTACACTCTTGTCTCATTCCTGACACCTTTCCTTAGATTCCCACAGTTCCCGGTGTTTACGTTTGGGTGACATGCTCATCCCTATTAGCTTTGTGATCTGTGCAGTCTGTGCTTCCATGGGCTCTACGAACATCTGTCAAATGCACCCAGTATTTCAATCCCTGAACCTTAACTGCGGTAGGCGTGCAGTATATTACCTTGTATGGATCGTGGAACCTTGGCCCGTTCCATCTTCGCACAAAACTCCTCAAGTATACCATGTCGCCTGTCATCAACTGGCAGTCTGGGCTATCTGGGGCTGGCGTTACTGTGTCAGTAGAGCTTTCCGGTGTAACTGGGGGTGCTGGTTGTTTGGCTATAGCTCGAGCCGCTCTTCTCAGATTTCTGAGGTACTCATGGAATTCTTCTCCTAGAACTGTTGCACTTTGGTGTGCGTCTGATTGCTTGTGCAGGGGAGAGTGGGCCGTGTACATCCTTCTTCCTGTCACAATCTCATGGGGTGACAGGTGGTGGTCCTTGCTGGGTTGGTTTCTCATCTCAAAAAGTGCCAGGGGCAAACAATACACCCAATTCTTCTTGAGGGTGTGGCACAGTTTTGACAATCTACTCTTGAGCAATCAGTTCATTTTTTCCACAATCCCATTCGATTGCGGATGATAAATCATACAGAGCTTGTGTGTTATCCCTAGCATCGCAGTAATATGCTTAAACATGTCATTCACAAAGTGTGTTCCGTTATCGGAACGTATGACATCACAGATGCCCCAGCGGGGAAACACCTCTCTCACTTAAAGTTTGGCAGCGCACCGTGCGTCTGGGGAGCACAGGGGCTGGCTTCCACCCACCGGGAAAAGGGGCACACAACAACAATCAAATATCGAGCCCCATTACAGCGCTCTCCCATATCTGCATAGTCTATATGTAGTTCTCTGAAGGGCTCTTCGGTTTTTGGCAGTGTTCCCCCAACGGTCCGTAATCTCATGCCAAAGTTGTACGTTTGGCAGGTGATACATTCTATTATCAACTTGGTTACCTGTTCCTGTACTCCGGGGGCAAACCAGTTTTCCTGTATGTCTGCGATAATATGCTGCTTTGCATTGTGGGCTGGGAAGTTTAACTGTTTAAATGCAACCTCTAACAATTTTGCTGGCATCACTACCTTGCCAGTGTTATTCTGTCTCCATAGCATGTCTGTGGCTGACTGACTGCACCCTATTTTCACCCACATCTCTTTTTCTTCATTTGATGCATCTTGTTGGAGCTCAATTATTTGAGAGACTGGTAATGAGTTGAACCCATCTGGTTGTGCTTCTTCCACTACCTTCTGTAACACATACTCACCTGTTGGGGGTTTTGGAAAATAGGAGGCTTCCTTTGCGGCTGCATCCGCTGCCGCGTTTCCCAGTGAGATGACGTCATCACCTCGCGTATGGGCATGACACTTCACAACTGCTAGAAGTGCAGGTTCTTTTAATGCATCACTTAATTCCCCTAGTAGTGTTGCGTGCTGAACTTGGGATCCATCTGCCCTCCGGAACCCTCTTGTTCCCCATCTTGCTAGCCCTCCATGTACTGTTGTTGCCATATAGGCAGAGTCTGTATAGATTGTTACTATGCACCCCCTTGCGGTTTGCAGCGCTTCTATGAGCTCTACCAATTCTGCTGCTTGGGGGAAAAAATGCGGTGGTAACCTTTTTTGCACAATTACTTCAAACTCCCCGTCCTCCACTCTCACTACTGCTGCTCCCATGTGTTTTTCTCCCGTCTCACAATCTATAGAGGTTAAGTCATTCACAAAGTATATTTCTCCTTCTGACTGTGCGTTCTCATGTGTTTTGGGTGTGTCATCATCATCTCCTGTGTATGTGACGCAATCGTGCTGTTGCATGTCTTCTTCTGTGCATGCTTCTGTGATAAAGGTGGCTTGTTCACACTTTTACACCGTACAATATAAATGTTTGCACTAGGAATAATCAGTTCATATGCTCTGGCCCTTTGAGTAGTCAATATACTTTTTGATCTTTCAAGGGTGGCAAACAGGGAATGTTCTACATACAATGTGACAGAGCATCCCATCACAATGGTAGAGCTTAATTTCTATCGCGAATGCGGCGGCTGCGAGAGCCTGTTCGCATGGGAAGTGTCCCTGCATTACTGCATCTAGCGTTCCACTGTAGAATGCCAGGGGCTTGTGACCCAAAGATGTCTTTTGTGTCAGTACAGCTGTCATGAGTGTGCCATCACAATGCGAGAATAAATAAAACTCCCGCTCATAATTAGGGGTTGCGAGAAATGGGGCAGTGGATATCAGTTCTTTGAGATTGTTAAAAGTGGTGTGCATTTCCTGTGTTAATTGTAAGGTTGTGTTGTCCCGCTGTGCTTCCTTGAGAGCCTGCAGAAGGGGCTTTGTGTATGCTGCATAATCCAATATCCATGCGCAGCAGTAATTATACATGCCGAGAAACCTTTGCATCTCTTTTACTGTGTTGGGCTCTTTGACCACTTTTATGCCCGCTGCTCTGTCAGGTATTATAGGTGTGTTAGCAGAGTGATAGAATCCTTTCTGCACTCATTTTCATCCCTTCCTCAGACTAACAAATTGTCTAGGTATTGAATTATGGGACTGGTTGTTTGTATGTTTCCAAGGTCTTCATGCAATATTCTGTTGAACATACTAGAGCTTTCACAGTAACCTTGTGGCAATCTACAGTGCTCATATCTCTTCCCCCCTAGAGTGAATGCCGACAGGTACCATGACCCTTGATCAAGTGGAATTGAAAAGAATGTGTTTTTTAGGTCCACTACCATGAAGTGAGTGGCCTCTGTTGGGATGCTACATAAGATTGAAGCAGGATTCGGGACAAGAGGGAACTCTTTCTGTACTACGTCATTGAGGGGGCGTAGATCCTGAATCATCCTCCATGCCCCTTCCTTGCTTTCTTGATAGGGTAAATATAAGTGTTACAGGGCGAGTTGGATGGCACTATTATTCCCTGTGTCATTAGTGCGTAAATGGTGTCTTTTATCCCTTCCTCGGCTTCTCTAGACAGGGGATATTGCTTTACTCGAAGTAAAATGGCCCGTGTTTAAGCTTGATTTTCACTGGGGTGACTTAGTGTAGTAGCCCTACGTCATGTGGACCTGTGGTCCACAGCTGCTGTGGCACTTGGGACATATCTTCCTCAAATATGCTGGTGGGGCTTTAATCACTGCTACGAGGGGGAGTGGTACTTCTCTTCTTTGGATCATAACATCACAAGGGATAGCTATTTCCATCACCACTTCTCCTTCTTCTTCTGAGTCATAAAAAAGCTCCTCATCTGTCAGCTCTCGCAGGGTCGTATTGGCATTGATGCACAGCACTTTTCTCCACTGGCATTCTGAGATGACACTTGTATTGCATGTATGTCTAGGGATACTATAGATCCTGGCACTATTTCCGGGTCTGTGATTGGGTGAAAAACAAATTCTGAGGGCACCCTCCATTTTTTGTTTTTTAACTCTGGCACTACTCTCGCGAGAAGTTTCAGCCCCTGAATGAACATGTCTGGGTTCACGGGTATGCCAAGTGTTTGAGGGAAACTTGCTTGTGTATGTATCACTAACATGCCGCGGATTGCGCATATGCCTGGTGTGGATCACACGATCCCTCGCTCAGTGAAGGAGATGGTCATGTTGAGTTTGCTGAGGAGATCCCTCCCCAGTAAATTAATGGGTGACTCTTAGTAATACAGCAGGGGTGCACTTATAGTTTTTCCCCCCACCGTTATGTCTAGCTCTTCAGTGTATGGAACCTCGACCACTGCCACAGAGAACCCCTGTGTTTACAAGGTCCGATTCGAAAGCGGGAACCTGCCTTCCTTAAGGCATGATTTTTCCGCTCCTGAATCCACCATAAAAATAAATTGTTTGTTTCCTATCGCCGCCCCCACCAGTGGTTCCTCTGCTGCATTACGGGTCGTCGACATTACTGGACACACAAGTGCTCTCTGTGGGCTGTCCTATGCTGAATGCCACGAGAGTTCATCTACATCAAAAACATTTCCTGTTACCATTGCTGTCCCCCTATACGGTGCGGTTGGTGCACCATTTGCTGCTGTAGCATAAGCGTTATTGCGCATGGGGGTAATATTGTCATGGCACTGGGGGTGTGGAGACGTATTTTGCGTGTGCATTGGGCGCTCACTCATGCGTCTTGGATCGGGCTAGCTGTCTCTTCTATTCCCGCCCATCGGTAGCCCGTAGGGACTCCCTGGGTGGGGATGTCCGATTTGGTGTTCGTTTGGGTAGGGGTTACTGGGTCTGTTTCGACATTCTCTCATAAAATGTCCCCACCTCCCGCAATTCCAACACTGTCATTGCATTCCTCCTCGGGGCCCTCCATACCCTGCGCCTCTTCCTCTTGATCTTCTGAACCCACCTCTATTGCCCCTCTCCCCTCTCGATGGCCACTGTGGTCCCTCATACTGCTTTTCCCCTAACCATTGATCCTGACCATTACCTGTCCAGTTCGCCACCATTTGCATCGACATTCCTTTTTGGACGTCTTCCTCCTCCCGCTCCCTTCCTGCTGCGTTGGTTGCCACCACTGCACTGACCTTCAATAGTTTACTTTGCACTAATTTAGCTTCGTCTGCCAACCGCCGCTGGACTATCTCCTTTTCCTTCTCTTTGATCCTCTTACAGTGGTGTACTATGATGCTCTGAATTTCAGGCCACCCCTTGGCTTCTATCCCAGCTATTTTATCAAGGGCCTTCTGCACTTCCTTTGGGAGCCCCCCTCTTTATAATGAAGTAGAACAGGGACGTTGATTGGTCCCAGGCCGTACCCGTTTCCACCCTCCACATGTCCTGCACCCGGAGAATGAAGGACATCGCATCTTCCTCATCATTCATTGTACATTACATCACTGACTGTAAATCTGGAGTGTCTGGGAACGTTTCTCTCAATGCATCCCACACGCATGCTCGCACTGTGTTGAACGAGGCCCCCTCATGGCGGTCACAGTCTAATGTTATTCTGGGGAACCCCGCCTTAGCCCAGACCCTTTTGGCTTGGTCTCCCACTGCAGATACCAGCAGGCTTTTAACATCCCCCACCGCCAAGGGCACTCCTGCTGTGTGTTTCTCAAATGCATATATCCACTTACTGGCGCCTCCTGACAGTGGGGGTAGCTGTTTGAGTAAGTTGGCTTTGTCCATTTGAGCCCATGGTAGGTAATTTGGCCTTCCTGCCCCCCTGTGTATTAGTGGCAGCTGTAAACCCTTCCCCCCTTTGTAATACTCACTTTTTTCCCTTTCTTTCCGATCACAGCCATGCGCCTGGTTCTGTTCCTTAACCTTCCTCTCCATTCTTCGATGGGAGACAGCCTCCCTCCCAAAAAAGCCCCACCGGTGGCAATCCCCAACCTCCTTCCTTCTTCCTCCT
Source organism: Ambystoma mexicanum (assembly GCF_040938575.1). Classification (NCBI taxonomy): domain Eukaryota; kingdom Metazoa; phylum Chordata; class Amphibia; order Caudata; family Ambystomatidae; genus Ambystoma; species Ambystoma mexicanum. Next base: position 951,529,117 of record NC_090934.1, on the reverse strand, counting down.
GCTCTTCTAAGTCACTCCAATATTCCTCCTCTCGATCTAATGCCATCCCTCCCTCTTCTGCCTCGCGCTCACTGTCAGCTGTGTTTATTTCTATGATTCGTGTGGGGGTGTCATTTATTCGAAACAATATCTCTCCCTTCTTCCATCCATCCTACCCTGCCCCTACACTTGGTTGGGGCGTCTCGTCACAGAGTAGATTTGTTAGGGCGGCATGATTGACTTTGTCAAAGGTAGAGAAATGATCCAGATGAATGGAGAGTTGGAATCGAGATTTGAGAGCAGGTCTTCACGGGTGTTCAGTAGAGCAGTTTTCATGCCTCTGGCTTCTCTGAAGCCAGACTGGTGTTCGTGGAGGCAACCAACAGATTCAGTGTGTTGGAGCAGTTGGGAGATGACCAGCTTCTCCAGGAGAATTCCCAGGAAGTGGGTAAAAGATATAGGGCGGTAGTTAGCAGGGCAGGAGGGGTCACCAGAGGGCTTTTTTAGGAGAGGATGCACAAGGGAGTGCTTGAGAGGTAGTGGGAAGGGGCTAGTGGCAAAGCAGTAATTACAGAAATCGGCCAAGGCTGGTACAAAGGAGGCAATGTTGCCCTTGATAGTTCTGGATAGGCAGGTGAGCACCTGTTTTGAGGAGACTTTCATATAGAGGACTTGTCTAGAGAACTCATCTGGTGCTATGTGCGAGAAAGAGGAGAGTAGGAGGGAAGGGGACAGGGGGGCCAAGGGAGGTCTGAGAGCTGGGGAGGGAGGGGAGTAGAGAGTGACGACAGAATGTTCTGAGTGTTGGTTAAGAAGTGGGAGGCCAGTGAAGTACAGAGGGTCAGGTATGGCATCCTAGTGGCAGTAGTCATAATCCCCATTAATTAGGATACCACATGCAGTAAAGCTAGCTTCTGCATGACGAATACCTAAAGTAAATAGCTGATTCCTTTCATCTGCTTGCTGGACATTTGGCACCTGGAGTCACAGGGCTCAGACCCCATGCTTTAATGGTCGTCCCATGAGAAGCCATTTTACATTTCTCACCACATCTCCAGCCGGAATCCCCTTGGTGGCTTTTTATCCTGCCACCTGTTGCCGGTGCTATCATATATTGGCCCTTGGCCATAATGAATCTTGCTAACAGGAATTAGGTTAGTTTCAATAACTCCTGAATATTTGTGTGCAATCATGAGCTGTTCCCACAGGCTGCAATATCAGGGACGTCATTTAGGGGTCGCCAGGGTCCGCAACGGCGACCCCTGAGGTCTCCCTTACAACCCATTTTTTTTCTTTTTTTTTTTTAATTGCAAGCTCCTGTGGCCAGCGCCATGTTGCTGTTTGCTTCTGGAGTGGATGACTTTCTTGTTCACGCCTCTTAAAATAAAAAAAAACGGGGTTCCACTAGTCTAAAACTTTCTGCAGTGACCCTAAATAAGAAAGAATAGGAATTACACATCATTTGTCTTTCTGGAATTCTATACAATAATTGCTGCACTCATTAAAGCTTTATTTCAGGTACACTTCAGGGGGTGAGTCACTGATTTAGTCTGTTCTTAAACACTTAAACTCAACCTTTCATCCTTCTGAGGTCGATAAATAAGTACCAACACAGGTTGGGTGAAATTGTATGTATATTTGTTCTATATAAAGCGCTTAAGCGTAAGTGCTATATAATAAGACATCATTATCATTTGGCCATGGATGTCTGCTTGCATTCACAGCAATTTGGTAATATGGGCCTATACACACTGATCTTAAGGATACATATGGTGATACATTTTTGTATGAAATGTATATCACATTATAGTGATATTGTTACCATATTTTTCGTAGTGTACTTCAGAACAATGCTATGTGTTGCCACTTCCTGTTTTGTCAAGGGGTGAAAGGTCGTGTTCCATCACTTTCTGTGATATCACTTAGGGGTGGGGTCAATGACATCACGTCCTCTGATCTCATTAGAGGTCAAGGGTCGTCAGCTGTCACTTCCGCTACCCCTGGCATTATGGTGAAATGAGTTCGCTGTGCAATATCCATTCTTTGTGCTGCTCAGAAGTCCTACGGAATTGGGTTAACCCCGTGGACCTAGAGATGTGTTTTTCGGACATGCTGTACACAGATTGCAATCATGTCTTTAACAAATAATTGCTGGCAAATGATTGCGAACAATAAAACCTCTGAAGCATGCAAGAGAAAAGAAACACTCCCATAACCCAGCCTCGCCTTGTTACTCACTGCTGCCCTTCTAAGAGAGTTTTCGCCTCCCAGAACAAGCACAAGACACGTATGCGTCAATTCTCATTTTCACTGAGGAACCGACACTTGATTGCTTCATAGGTCTGGGGAGAGGCCTACGCATCCGATCAAATAACACACTAGTTGTTTCTTCCTTGAAGGGAAAGAGCACGGATTCATGGTGTTGGCATTTGGAGGCTGCATGGCGGGTTTAGAAGCCATTTATGTGATGCATTTGTCATCAAATCACTCTGCTGCGAGGTGTTCACAGAGCTGCCAATGGGCTTCATCGTGACAGCCCACCCTCTAACAGACATGTGATCATATGAAGCAACGCAATCACTCACAAAGCCAATAGTTTGGGCTCGTGTGTGGTGAAAATATTTGTGTCAGCAAATTCTCACAGACATACCTAGGCAGATGGGGGATATGTGTGAGGAGGACCGGAGGGTTGAGGGGGGCAGGTGAAGCAGACTGAGTGGAGAGATGGTGTAGGAGGGGTGTATGAATGAATATGAAGATTGATGTATAAAAGAGCAAAGTAGAATGTGTGAATTAATGATTATGAAGGATAGAGAAGGACTGTGATGAAGGCAAAGGACTATAACAAAGCAGAAGGACAAAGGAGAAAGACCCAGAGGAAGTCTGAAGAAGGACTGCAGAAAAGAAAGACTGATGAAGAACGACTGTGACAAAGGAGAAGGACTGTGCCAAAAGAGAAGGCCTTTGATGAAGGTGAAGGACCATGATGGAGGACTGCAACAAAACAAAAGGGCGAAGGAGAAGGATTCTGATGAGGAAGTCTGAAGAAAGACTGCAGAGAAGAACGACTGTGATCAAATACAACTGTGACAAAGGAGAAGGACTGTGCCGAAGGAGGAGGGCTTTGATGAAGGAGGACTGCAACAAAACAAAAGGACGAAGGAGAAGGACTCTGATGAAGAAGAACGTAAGAAGGAATGTGGTGAAGAAGGAATGTGGTGAAGAAGGACTGTGGAGAAGAAAGACTGTGACAGAGGAATAGGACTGTGGCAAAGGAGAAGGATGAAGGAGAAGGACTCGGATGAAGAAGAACTTTGAACAAGAAATGTGGAGAAGAAGGGCTGTTAATGAGGAAGGACTGTGACAAAGGAGAGGGACTATGATGAAGGAGAAGGACAGCACCAGAGGACTGTGATGAAAATCAGTAATGAAGTGAAACCTGTGACATAGAAGAACAACTTTGAAAGGGAAGGAATGTGCAGAAGGATATAACGAAGGGGAAGGATTGTGATTAATGCTCAGGGACCCCATCTTTCAGGCGCTGAAATCCCTCCACTGGGTCCGCGATGCTGCAAGGCTCAAGTTCAAGACCCTCTACATAATCCACAAGGCTTTCGGGGGCCGAGGCCTGCACTATCTACAACGCTCTCTTCCTAAAAACTCTCCCTCCAAAGTCCTCCGCTCATTCTCTGCCAACTCTCTGCGGGTGACCTGTTTTTCCAAACAGAGATTTGGGGGATCTTTAGCCTTCTCAGGTGCCTCCCTCTGGAACAGCCTCCCTGCCTCTCTCCATCTTGAGCCAGAGCACCTTAAGTTCCGGAAACTCCTCAAGACCTTCCTCTTCTCTTCCTCCTTCTCCCTCCCTCTCCCCTGCTAACCTCTGTTCTTTTTTTTCTCTCCACTCTCCTTCCTCCTTCGCCTTCCTAACTCTGTTCAGTTTTTGCTGACTGGTTGCCTGGTTCACCTCTAGAGCCTTACAGATCCCAGGCTCTCCCGCCAGTCTTTTTGCACTTGCCTCCGGGCCGCTGCACTATGTCCAGCATTACTGCACTTCAGCTTACGTTCCATGAGTGGGGCAACCTCTCTGCACTTAACCCAGGACCCTACTGGACTGGAAGTGCTTGTTCCCCCACTCTGACCCCTGCCTCAGTCTGTACGCATGCATGACCTGAATGTACTAGGACTAGTATGTTTGTTTGTCCTGTCCCTCCCACCCCACCCGCCCTTTCTTGTTCCCCCCCCTCCCTAGCTTGGTAGAGACTGTAATACTTCATGCACTTGTACAATGGGAAATGCTGTGATGCCTAGTATGCTAGTTTTTTCTGTAAGATCATTCAGAAACTTCAAGGCCTAAGAATGATTACTGTATTCCCTTGCTCCCTCCCGCCTTGAAGTGCTTTGCAGCACTTCACCTGTGTATAAGCACTGTATATATAAACAATTACAATTACAAGGACTGTGACAAAGAAGGACTATGGCCAAGCACTAGAACTAAGAATGGCTGGGATTTCTTTGGGCTCTGATAGAGGAGGAACCAGAGGGATTGGTGTGATAGATGCACTCATCCAATCAGCGTTTCCAAGATGCTGCCTTGCAAGAGTGAGGCAAAAACCTGATTGGGTGAATGCTCAATGGGAAGGAAACAGCAAGCTCAACTACTTTGTGTCCTTTTACAACCCGAAAAGCCCATATACATAGTACTACTTTGGCAAAGTTTGCCTCGTCAAGAGTCAGCCGCAACCAACAATTATATGGTTGAGACCTAGCATTAGTAGAAGAGCAACATGTGTTTATGGGTATATCACTCACCAGCGCAACGCTCAGTTAAACAGCCTTGTTGCTGTGACTAGAGAAGGCTTTGCAGAAGTGTATCCATTTAGCACTATTCAATACTATATGTGCGCAGTCTTGCGGGGTTTCCCAGAAAACCACAGCCTTGTGCCACTGTGTACAATAATGCGCGTGCACAGTTTCTTACACTCAGGGGAAAATAAGATGCGTCATCGATGCTGATATCTGGGAAAGACAACAGCGCAAAAACAAGACTCAGAACAAGGACCAATGCACGAAAACACAAAATGTTAAAGTGTGCCCCTGTCAAGACAGGGATTTACAGAAACCTGTAATAGAAATGCCACATAAAGCACTTAGAGGGAGTTCTTAATGAAAAAGTTCAATCAGAAAATATGGAAAACACACAGACGATGAATGGTGAAATCATGGCACATGGTAGCAGAAATGTGGGTACAGGCCAAAAGGACAAAAAGACTAAGCACTTTTGGAAGCAGGTTTGAGAGAAAATACATGTCACACAAGGAGCTTCTCAATAACCGCATGACAATTTGCCTTTATATTAAATGGAGACAATGCATTATCAACATAAGTCTGGCAGACATTTTTCTGGCTGTTTGGTGTTGTTGTGAGGAGCGAAATGCGGTTTTGGAGGGGTTGAGCTTCAAGTATACACTGGACATCCAAGACTGGATCCAAGACTGGATCAGCAGGAGGCAGGTTTTGAGCTTGTGGATGTCCTTGATGGAGTCGATTTGGAAGGAGGTATAGCTGTGTGCCATCAGCATATTGGTGGATGTGGATGTCATGTGTGGCTAGACTACCACCTACAACCATCAGCCAATCAGGATGCAAGTTGTGTCTGTTGCTTCCTGGCTCACGCACGAGAAACCAATCACAGAAGTGCCTCACATAGCGGTAGCCATAACTACACACGGGCATCCTTCGCACGATTACGGCACACGCAGCTTCATTCCTGACACAGACAAAGGCAGCAGCAGACAGAAAGCAGCATCTGAGCACTGCGAGCAAGGTGAGCTAACCCAGACAGGCCACTTCCACCTGGAATCTGCACACAGTGATCGCGAGCACAGGACTCGTCCTTGGGCATGCATGCTTTTCGACAAGCACTGCACACGGGCTGAGAGAGGGAGACACATGCTGCTCTATGACGGCACTTAAACAAATAAATCCACTTCCCTTTTTTACTGCAAGAAGCACCAGAGCACAGGGTTCTTTGTACATGGCTTTCCCGCACAAGCTCCCAGTAACACACACCATTCGTGCCAACCAATTTGGACGCATGCTGCACCAGTACTACCTAGTGTGTCCACAGTCCATACTCCGTGTGGACTTGAGCATAACACCCTATAATGGTGTCCTTCTCCTTACATACAGACCTCAATCACCTACTGGAAGAAGAAATTATCACAAAGAGGCTGCTCACTTCTCCTTCCCGCCCAATCACAAGACGGCCCTCTCACTTGGTAAAAGAATATTTTTACAAATACAGACCACTCATTAAGGTAATCAGGATCTGTGTGGACAATAACGCACACAAACTATTATTTTTTCACCAACAGCTGGGAGTTCAATATTTAACCGTAGCCTTCTCTCTCTGTCCCCTTTTTTCTTCCCGTCCTTGAACCATGCCAGGATGCAGCCCAACACTCATTGACGGCTGGACACAAGACATAAGGAAGCTCTACTCGGCTCCAGTTCGCTTCCACAGATTACTGCCAACTGTCCTGCACAAGTGTCCCACCCACCCGGATCCCCAGGGGACTTGGGATTCTGCTATCGACTACATTTGAAACAAAGCTGGTAAACTGAGCATGCATTCCTGAACCCACATGCTGCACTATCAGCAATTGTAAACTTGAGGAACACTCACACTTCTTTCTTTTTCTCTTTTGAAATTGCAACAGGGTCTGCATATTGGACGCCCTGAAGAAGGTGCTTTGTACTAGAAGTACATACATGCACCGAAACGTGGACACACTAGTCAGCACACAGAAGATAACTATGGACACACAAATTTCCACTTCTGTCTTCAAGTAGCATATTAATTAATCCTCTTTTGAACATGTTTTGAACACATTGGCTATATAAGATATCTTGAAAGTCCAAGACCAAGGGCCTCATTACGACCCAGGCGGTAAGGGGTTTACGGCAGCGTAAACAGCGCCGACCCTTACCGCCTGATTCCGAGGTCCCTTAGCGCCATGGAGGATTTAACACCTGCTTTTAGCAGGTGTTAAAATCCAGGGCGCTAAGGGACCTTGTTGTTAATTACGCCACCGTGGGGCAAAAATGGGAATGGGGAAGGGTAAATGGGGATTGGGGACTTACCGCCCCGCCAACCTCGGAATGGGGCGGTAAGTCCGCCAACCACCATGGCGTAAACATAGTTTACGCCATGGTGGTAAAGGTACGACCCAGGCGGTAACTTACCGCCTGGGTAGTAATGAGGCCCCAAGACCGCAAAGGTCAGCCTGAACTGGAGTTGAGGGACTGTAGGAACCGGTGAAAGCAACATAAGATTGTCTTTGTTATTCACTGTTAGAAATAATTAAGTCTACAAACCCGGTTCAAATGCAAATCACTTAGGAGATTGCTCCACAGTACTAATGTGAAACTTTCTTACATTTCTGTTGATCTATTAATTTATTTTATGTTTTTAGACATTTTATGTGATTGCAAATATGTTTGTGTAACCAATTAGGGTTGTATATATGTTTCTTTCTTTGATTACGGAATCACACACCATAAGCAGAAAGTGATAGAATTTTGTCTTGTTTACTGCATCACATACTTTGACGTTATCAATTGTTTTTGTACATACACTCCTTGTGCTTTGATTTTCTCAATGTTAACGCCCCTTTTTTTCTCTTTGTTCGGCATATTTGACTATAATTGAAAGAAATATGATCAGTTCCTCGTTAATCCCCTTGCCCAATACTATGTGACGGCACAAGCAAGGACAAGGTAGGAACAAGTCTGTGATCCAACCCAAAATAGGATGGGCCACATCTTTAAATCTCTATATAGGAAAGGGGACAACTTTTCTTGTTTTGCATACGTGTGTAGCTAGGAGGGCTCCCAGCGGCTCCATGTATAGATTGAAGATTACTGGGGAGAGGATGGAACCCTGCGGGACTACACAGGTGACAGGTAGCATTGGCGATTTAGAGGAGTCCATCTGAATAAACTGCTGGCGGTTGACGAGGTAGGACTTGAAAAAGCATAGGGCAAGGGTGCTGATCCATATGTAGGGTGTCTGTAAGTGCCTAGTGGTCTACTGTGTCAAAAGAGGCCGAGTAGAACCAGGAGGCAGGGTGGCTATCTTCAAGGATGTTGAGGGTGTCATTGACAACCTGTATGATTGCTGTGTGCGTGCTGCATCTGGGTCTAAACCCGGATTGATAGGTTTGGAGGAGATTGTTGGTGTCAATGTGTTGCTGCAGTTGCACAACTACTGCTTTCTCGATGATCTTACCTATGAAGGGAAGATGGGTGATGGGGTGATAGTTACCCAGGTTGTCAGGATCCAGAGTGGGTTTCTTTAGTGGAGGGAGGAGTTGTCCTTTCTTTAGGGTCCATGGGAAGGTGTGTTGAGTTAGGGAGCTGCTGATGATCTCCAGGTAGGGAAGGAGAGCTGCTGGGAGGCTCTTGAGGATGGATGCTGGGCGGATGCTGTCTGTATACGATGTGGCTTTGAAGGCAGCCAGGGTTTCTACCAGGTACTCTGTAGAGAGTGTCTTGAATGTTGTCTAGGGTGTGGAGATTTCCGAGGAGGGGTGTGAGGTGGGTCTGTGGATGCAAAGGTGGTGTCAATGTGCTGGTGAATGTTGCTGATTTTGTTGATGATGGTGTTGATGGCGGTATTTTTTCGATGGAGTGTGGTATGGCAGGTCAGGTAGTGGGTTGGCTCAGTGCTTGACCGCTTTGAAGATGGCTCTGCTTTTGTTGTTGGCTTATGCTATGGTGTTCTGATAGTAGGAGGCCTTGGCTGTGTTGATTAGTTGTTGGAAGGTTGCTCAGAGTTCCTTCAGGAGCAGCAGATCGGGTGCAGTCCTGGAGCGGTGCCAGTTTTTCTCTTCTTTCCTGATTACTCTTTTGCTGTGGTTGAGGTCTTGCATGTACCAGGATGCTGACGGTTTTGGTTTGTAGGTGCGTTGTTTCATGGGCGCGTGTCAGTTAATGGAGGCTGGAGGGTGGCGTTGAGTGCTTCCAATAGAGAGTTGCTCTTCGTTTATGGGTGTTTGGTCCATGTGAGTTGTAGGTTGGCGCAGTCTTCCAGGAGGGCTTCCACCAGGAAGTTCTTGAAGGACCTGAAGGTTTGTCTAATAGGTTTCTGCTGGGAGCGATTGACTGGGGTGGTGTGCAGAATGTTGAAAAGCACGGCCAGGCGGTCAGGCCAGTCAAGCGGGAGAGGAGAGCTTTGGCAGAGGGAAAGTAGTGTGGTGATGATTAGGTCTAGGATGTTACCTTTCTCATGCGCTGGGTCGTTCGTGTGCTGTGTGAGAATGAGGGTCTCAAAAGGGCAGAGGAGAGCTTCCTTCATCGGTTTGGTGGCCTTGTTGCCTGGTAAGCTGAAGTCGCCATGGAAGATGTTGTTGTCGTGCTTGAGGGACATAGTGGTGACCAGGTAGGTGAAGTCTCTGATGATGAAAGTGTTAGGTTTGGGTGGCTGTAGATGAGATGGAAGGTGACTGTGTATCAGGGAGAGTGGGAAGTGGCAGGAGAGGACTTTGAAGGAGCCAATGTTGACGACATCAAGTCTGGTGCAGGGCCACAAGGTATTATCAATGACTGCAAGGCCTCCGCCTGGCTTGTTCGGTCTGTCTCTGTTTTGGAGTTGTGAGGAATCAGAGGGAATCTTCACTTCTTTCCCCAATATATCCTCCTCCCAGGTGACCAGGAAAAGGCAGTTGCTATCGTATACTGACCCTGTGGGTGGATATATGAGTGAGGATCACCTAGGTGGAGGAGACTTGGGGAGTGGGGATGAGGCACCCTTAGGGGAGACACAGTATCCCCCATTTCCTTTTAATAATGAGTCCGACAACCCCAAGGCCTTTGTAGGCTGTTACCAGTCCCGTCCATATTTTTCCAATAGATAATCTCCCAGTAAACACAAGTCAAGTACTGGGTCAAGGAAGAGACAAACCAGTGCCATACATCCTTTCTTTATTGACTCTCACACACACAAACACCAGTTATGTACTGGAACTAGGAGGAGGCAAGCAAGAGCAATGCAGGACTTCCAAGTCGGCCATGAGCGGTATAGTACTTTTTGGACCAATCAACCTGGCGGGAAGTTTAAAAGCAGCAAGAACAGTGAGAATGGGGTCAGCTGCGGAAGCAGGTCAATTGACTGCTGGACGAGACCAAATCTCTCCAGGAAGACGATGTGGCAGACGGAGTGCTTGAGAGACCTGGAAAGATGGCAAGTTTATGCAGTGGGAAGCGAGGCTAAAGGAACCTCGAGGCCTGTGGCGGGATACGGAGAAGGAACCGGCGTGACCAGGTGAAGCTGCTGAGTGAGGCTCGAGCTGTGAGAGGTGCATCGGTGGTAGGAGCGGAGCCACAGAGAGCTGATGTGATGAAGGCGCTGCATGAGAGAGAGAACTTGTGGCAGCCGGAAGCCTTGTTGGAATGCCGTAAGGACCGACCGGTGAGTCAGCCTAGGAAGGGGGAGCATGTAAGACTGATAAGAAAGTTAATGAATACCGATTTAAATGAAAACCATTTTGAATAGTGATTTAATGAAAGTAAGCATTTTGAATACTGAACTAAATGAAAGCAAGTACGGTTGAATACATTTATGAATGAAAGTAGTTCTGTGGAATCACACGATATGAAGGAACTGTGCATCTTGAGAGAACAAGCCTCGGCAATAGCCATTAGAGTCTGCGAAAGTGCAACAAGTCAATGGTGGCAAAAAAGCAATGGTTGCTTCATAAGGATGTGAAATGAAAATAAGCCAAGCACCACTGTAGAGATGACACAGTGGCAATGTGCAAATGAAGAAGGAGCAAATAAGGTGTGTCGGTTGCGTGACCTGTAATGGGTGGACCGCGTGGTCCAACAAATGCACCTAGACCGAGTACAACCATTTATGGAAAAGGCCTAATGGTCTGGCTAACATCGTACTAAAGAGTAAGCCAGAATATTGGGCTGAAATATTGAAGATCCTTTGTGATAAAGCACTGGCTGAAAGAAATATCCCTAAATTTTGGCAGATGGCTACTCCAATTCCTGTGTTTAAAAAGAGGGACAAGACAGAACCAAGTAATTACTGGTTGCTCTCCATGCTGGACTGCACTGGCAAATTATTTGCAACCCTGTTATTACAAGAACTACAGGAATGGGCTGAAAAGGAAGGACTGCTGGATCATTTTCAAAGTGGATTTAGAGCTGGATACTCTACCATTCATAATCTGGTAGTTATGGATATTCTGTGTAACAAAGCTAAACGCAGTGGTAATGCTCCCCTATTATGTAATTTATATCGACTTTAAAGCTGCTTTTGACCTAGTCCCTAGGGAACTTTTATGGTCAAAACTCGAGTCAGTGGGTTGTCCTCAGGGGATACTTCATTACCTAGGACTACTGCATCAAAACACCTTTGTTTTCGCTCAAATTGGATGCTCAGGGTAATATGACCAACCCGATCCAACAGAACATAGGAGTTAAGCAAGGCTGTGTCACAGCCCCAATGCTGCACAACCTCTTTGTCTATGATCTTCTGGGTCCATTAAATCAGTTCACAATTGTCATCCTTTGATAGGTACGGCTCATTGTCCTGTCCTTGCTTATGCAGATGATTTGGTCAGTATGGACCATTCCTTTAGTGGATTGCGTAGATCCGCTGAAGCACTGTGGTCCCACGCGGAAGCCTTGAGAAAACTCAAATGATGGTGTATACGGGTAAGAAGAGCACACGTACTAGACTCAAGGTTTATGAATCAGTGATCCGCTATACTCCACAATATAAGTACCTTGGTGTGGAGTTTGAATCTAGGGGAGAATATACTATCTGCAAGCAAGTACGAATAACTAGAGCTGCTCAAATTACAGCTTTGGTTTACCGCTTTTCCATCTCTCGTTGCGGTTATACCATTTGGGCTGCTCGCAAACTATATTTGCAGGTTCTCGCCCCCATGATTACATTTGGCTGGAATCCCTTCAGCTGATTGACCTTAAATGGTTGCAGATAGTTGAAGGGAAATACTGGAAGAAAATCCTCTGGCTTCCGGTTTGTGTGCCCATGGCCATCCTAAAATGAGATCTTGGATTCATTTCACTTAAATCGCTAGTGTTTAAGAAACAAGCGGAATTATATCTGAAAATGATTGACAACCCTGGAAATCAGCTGCAGGCATTCATGCATAAGGAAATTAGTAAACCATCTATGAACCCTCTCCTATAAAAGAACATTGATAGGTATCTTAGAGAGATTAGCTGTACGGTTTGCCCGGGTGGGGATCCAGTTACGTCAATGCTTGCTCTGTCTAAGATGGCAGACCTTTGGGATTGGTTAAAGAATTATGCACACCTTGAGGGTTTGAAGAACTATCAATTTGTGACATACATTATCTATACATTTAAGAGCCTGCAGCAATATTTAAATCTGTGCCCGTCAAGTAGACTGAAACGCCTCATTCTATTAACCAGGATTAATCAGCTTCCTGTCCTGGCAATTAGTAGAGTAAATAACGAGTTACCTTACCCGGAATGGTACTGCCGGCTATGCAAAAATAGAGAAATTGTTGAAACAGGTAAACATGTGTGACTAGGTGTCTTTGCATGTTAAAAACCTACACTGCACATTATGGTATACATGTCCACGATAAAGACACCATAAGTGATACGGCCTTTTGGCTTTGGTGTATTAATCCAACATGTATTAAGCCTTTTATTGCAATGTACAATGTTTAGCTGGTTATAGAAAGCCTCTTGGGTATATCTATTTGAGTATAAATTATAATTACAGGTGAGCTGGCAATACCTGTTTGATATCATCCAGGTGGTAAATTTAAAGGCAATAACATCTGTATATTCCTTTAGGGAAATGGTATAGGTGTTGGACCTACAGTATAAGGCTCCTGGGTTTGTTAGGCTAAACACTATGGGCCTCATTCCGTGTGCGGCGGTAAGGGGTTAACAGCACCGGTAAGGATGCCGGTACGTTAACCCCCTACCGCTGCATTCCGAGGTCCCCTAGCGGGTCCCACTAGAGCCGGCTGGTTTTACCAGCCGCCCTTAGCGGGACCTGTTAAGGGACCAGGGAGCTAATAACGGGCCCGCTATTTGCGGGCCCGTTATTAGCTCCTTCCCCATTCCCATTGAGCCCTATGGGGGCACGAATGGGGAATGGTTTTCGGAATGGGGACTTACCGGGTCCGCAAATGTGGGAATGTCCCGGTAAGTCCCCATTCTGACACCACGGACCCAGACACAGGTTTGGAGGCAGCCATAGTGCTATTAGCACCATGGCTACCCCCAAACTCGTAATGACCCCCTATGTGTATATGCTATAGAATAGCCTTGGGATATTATGTGATGATAGGCTTTTTGTACTTCTGTCCTTAGTTTTTTTCTAGATTTTAATCTAATTTTGGCTCTTCATTTTATCTGATGGATTGGCTAATTTAGTAGCTGCCTAATGTAACTCAAGATGATAAAATCTTAATGAATGCTGGTCAACAGTATTTTCCTTTTAGTGTTTTATCAATAATAATAACTGTTTTGAATGCTTAATTGAGTTATGTAATGTAAAATAATGAATTATGTGTATGAATGTGAATTAATTTATTGAATGTGAAAAGTTTATTTTTAAACTTTAACACATTAAATAAATATTATTATGTATGGAAAATCCACTTAAAGCACCACAACGAAGCTTCTGATTGATTCTAAAGGAAATTGTGTGTGATTTGAAATTAAGGAATTGAACTCTATGAAATTGGTGAAAGGTAACAAAGCCAGAATAGCTGGAAAGTATCCAAGGAATTGTGTTATGTTGAAACTGTTGGAAGACTTGAAAGCATGGGGAAGGGGTCCCTTTTTTCATTGTGAACTATTTGAACCTTAGGGAAGGGAAATCCTTTGAAAACCAAGAGCTGGACGAAGCTCTGAACTTTTATTTGAACACTTATAATTTTGAAGGTGCCACCCCTACACATTGTATACAAACAGATGTGAGGTCAAGTATAGGTTTTGGACACAGACAGACATTTGATTTGGACTTCTTGACACAGACTATCCTTAGTTTTATTTAGGTAGGAAATTCCCACCTTAGCATATGGCAAGTTAGGCCTGTTTCCAAGGTTATTTTCTTTTAAATTTAAGTTTATAGCCCAAACTTGAATTGTGTTGTCTGTGTCTACTTAATGATGCCTTGACAGAGGACATTGCTTAAAGCTGATAGAGATGTTTTAACCCATTTGGAACATTATGAGCTCTGAGCGAGTTACTGAAGAGTTCAAACGGGATAAACAGAAGGAGAACGAAAATAGAAAAATAGAGAAATAAATGCCAGTCCCCGTTTGGCGTTCATAACAATATCCAGATGACGCCCAAGGGATGCACCATAATGAGTGTGTGCTCCTCACAGCACAAAATTGGTATGCTGTGGTTCTAATTTGGCGGATGAACAAGACACAGAGGGTTCATGATGCTTTGTTGAACCTACTGTCCTGATGAAGGTGGCCTTAAATGTTGTTCTCCACCGAAACCGGTTGACAATAGAGAGGGATGTGTGAGATACTGTTACACACAGTAGTAAAATTGGGCTTTTAAATTTGTTTCAAGTGAAGGTTTTCTCTCACTTGTTTTCTTTTGCCAATTCATTCAGTGAAAGATGTGAAGCAATGTGGGATATGCAATCGGTATACGATCTGAGGCCCCTGTCTGTGCCTGTCTGGGCCTGGCAGGAATGTTGGCTCCCCTTTCTACACTGTGACACATCCTTGAAGTCACTTGGAACTCGCGCGCAAGGCACACCAGAACTCAAGGTATCTGGCAGATTTATTTGTGAGTAGGCAGCTCACCTAATTCAATTCAAATTGACATTACCTCTACAGCCACTTTTCGTTTCCGTATCTTAGTGAGCCTGTGCATACAAATCGAATTTATAGCTTTCTCATCTGAGCCACATTTTCGGCTGGATGTGCCTATTGTGCCTCCCCCTTCCATCCCTCTCATCCCCCCTCCTAACCTACAATGGGCCTCATTACAACCCTGGCGTTAAGAGGTTAACGGCGCCGTAAAAGGCTGCGGCACCGTTAAACAGACCCTCCAGCTTATAGCAAATTTGCGATCCCGCAAAATGCTGCGAAAACGGCCGTTTTGCGCAAAATGCCGCAAAAATGGCTGTTTTGTTCAAAAACAGCATCTTTTAAAAAAAATATATAATTTTTTTTTACATTTTTTTTTTTAAAGTTATCTGGAAAAATTACCGTTTAAAAAAAACATAATACTCAGGGTGCCAGGTTCTCAACTTTTTTTTTTACACAAGAAATGAAATGCACTAACACATCTCATCACTTGCGCCCCAAAAAAGTGCAGCCCAATCCACAAGGGACACATGAATGCGCACATTTTATATGCACGCCCATTCAGATGGCCTTTTTCACCTCCTTGATCAAATAAAGTGGCGTTTCTGCCAATTTAAAAGCGCATCCCTCATTTCCAAGCAAGATGCACTTTTAAATGTGAAGAAATTGTAGGCAACCTTAAGCACACAGGATGTGGGGCTGCCACTGCATGACAGGGTCTTTCCTGACCCTGTCATGCATTTCTTTTAAGGTATGAACCGCTGCTGTGTCGCTTGCATTTCTGACCCTCACACAGGATAAAAATGCATTTTTTGGGTCGCATTTTACAGCGGTAGGCACCTGGAGGGCCTGTCCCTGTGAAAGGCACTGGGAGCATGCAGAACACTGTCGGGAGAGCGATTCTATTCAAAGTACTGCCCATTTTGATGACAAATTTGACCTATTTCGTCCAGTACTATTCGATCGATTTTTATAAATACTGAACATGTGTTGCGGGGGTGTAACCCACTCCCCATGTTCAGTATCTTTGGTCTAGGGTGGTTGCAGAAGTGTTTTCCCCTTTTTCCTCAAAATTGGAGGCGGGGACAGAAAAAAAAGAAAATAACGAAAAAGGGACCCTGCGGAGTCGGATCCGACCCACATTAGAGGGACGGATCTGGCACCGCAGAGTTGCAGGGGAAGCGGTAGCGACCAAGCAGTTAAGTAGGGGAGGGGGTGGTGTGGTGGTGAAAGGTACATTTTGGGTTGTTTGGCTTACGTGCAAATCAATTTGCAGCAAAATTGACTACGGTCAATTCCGCCGCAAATAATTACACTTCGGTCAAACAACCCAGAACACCATTCAAGGCAGCTGGCCAGCGTACAATTTACGCTACAGCTCAAGCCTGTGGAAATGCACCAGTCACCTTTGAGAATAAGGTGACCTGCTCATTTCCAAAAATGAGTTGTCTAAAAATAGCATATCCTCCGTTCCGTGAGAGAGAGAGAGAGCAAGAGGGAGAGTGATGGGTGAGATGTGAAGTGATAGGCAAGAAAGCAGTGGGTCAAAGGAGGAAGCGCTGCACAAGAGAGCAGAGGAAGCAGCGATGCAGTGGGCCAGAAATCTGAGAGCGAGTAGAGGTACAGAAAGTAGAGGGAGCGTGTGGTCAGTGAGCCAGAAAGCAGAGAGGAAGCGGTTGGCCAGAAAGAGGCAGTGAGCTGCAGAATGAGAAAAAGGATGATGGAAGAGTGTGATAGAATGGGAGAAAGGATGCAAGATGCAGAAGCAGCACAAAAGAATGAAGGACTGTACATTGCGGGAGGAATTGTAGATTGTAAGGTGTCAGGTGGGAGTATGATTTGGAGTGTGGCAGGGGCTGGGCAGTGCAAATTGTTACTTGACAGTGTGACATAGTACGTGAGTATTTGGATGACAGAGTGAGAGGTTAACGAATGTAAGTTGTGGTGGAGAGTTGGTGAGATGTGTATTGGTGAGAGAGGTGTGTGGGTGTTTGGGGGATTGGAGAACATAGAAGGGGAATATTTTCAGCATTACAATTCATAATGATCAATTTAGTGAATACTATTAAATAGGCATGAACATTAAACCAGAAATGTAGCCAAATCAAACACTGTTCTGCCAAGCCAGAGACATCTGGGACTCTTCCTATTCAATTAATACAAAAGATACATAATGATACCCTGGCTCTCTTGTAGCCTTGCACTCTGCCTATTTCCTGCAATGTGGCAATCTTACACCCTCCAGTTAATACAAAATGCCCCGCAAAAATGGCGCAATAAATAAAGGTTTGTGCCGCAAAAATTTGCCATTTCATGCTGCAAAATCCTGGAAGCTCTGGTTAAACCCTTAACGCCACATTCACACTTTAACGCCTGCTTTTTGCAGGCGTTAAAGTCCATCCCGCTAAGGGACCTTGGTGCTAATTATGGCACCGTAATT
Source organism: Ambystoma mexicanum (assembly GCF_040938575.1). NCBI lineage: Eukaryota > Metazoa > Chordata > Amphibia > Caudata > Ambystomatidae > Ambystoma > Ambystoma mexicanum. The sequence goes on along the minus strand of NC_090934.1, from coordinate 951,511,840 downwards.
TACGGTGCCGTAATTAGCGCCTTCCCCATTCCCATTGAGCCCTAGGGGCCAAAAATGGGAATGGGGAAGGGGCCATGGTGAATGGGGATTTACCGCCCCGCCAACCTTGGAATGGGGCGGTAAATCCGCCATCCACCATGGCGGAATCCGGCATGGACCATGGTGCTAATAGCACCATTGTCCAACGCCAGGGTTGTAATGAGGCCCTATGTGTTTTTTGCACTTATTTGCCAAGGTCGTCTTACCCTAAACCAAATCAAATGTGGCATCTTCAAAATTATAAGTGTTCAAATAAAGGTTCAGAGCTTCGTCCGGCGCCCCATCCCCTCTCTCCTTCTTCATGCTTAGCTCTTGCATTATTGTAACGACCGTCAGGCATGTGCATTCATTTTATTGTCTTATGTCTTAATAGTTTGTATACCTCCTGTACAATGTTGTACCACTAAACGCATAGCACTTGCCTATTCTGAATGTATCAATGCCTATTTAGAATGACAATCTTTCTAATACTCCCTGCGTTGGAGAGCTTTGAAACGCTTGTTCAGTGTATAAGCGCTATATAAATGACCAATAAATAAACGCTGTGGATTAGGATTACACAGCAGCTTTATCCTAAATTCAGAGGAAGTTTTCCTCCATTCATTTTTTACATTTTCCTTGTATTGGTGGTTGGACAGTAAACAATAAAGTATTCTTAGACTAGGTTCCAACACCATTTTTAAAGCAGTTTACGAGTGCCTGTTATAGAAATCAGGTAGATTAGATAGGGATAGCTCTCTCTCTACCTTTCCCCAAGAAAGGCGGCCCATCACCATCTGCTAGGGCTAGTACACTCTCACCGAAGAGATATTTAGTACCTTTTCAGGGACAGTTACATAGGTTCACAGGTTTGCAAGTAGCTGTTTTTATTTCGCTCTTCACAGTGTTGACATGATGATTTTTGTGCGCTAGAGAGGAAATACGTATTTGCCCAGTAGGCCTATTGTTTTTTTTCTGTGAAGGCATTAACAACATAAGTCTGGCAGCCTTTTTTCTTCTGGGCGGCCAAAATCTGGTAGCGATAAAGGTGGTAGCAAGCCCCCTGAGGTTGGCCTGGACTTCAAGAGAACTACACATTTTTAAGAGGGTAATTGTCATTGTATAGCTCCTTCCTGCAAACAGTCTTAAAGATATTGTATGAGAGGTGATCGGGTGACCCAGTTGGAACATTATGAGCTCTGAGTCAAACCTCCTCATGCGCCTTCATGCTTCCTAAACATTTCATTTTCTTACAGACCCTCCCCCAGTTGACAGGAAGTCCATGCCTTACCAATTCTACCTGCATGTGGGAGACAGCACTTCATAACCCACACAAATAAATGTACTTCAGCCAATGCACACCAGTTTAAAAAAGGAAATGTTATTAACATTTTATAGAACTTACAGGCTTGCATGAGTGTATGCGCAATATTGAACTATCGTTCCGGTCTGCAACCTCTTGTCTCCACTCCCCCTAAATCCCCCTCCCGCTGTTCTCCTGGGGCGACCGGGCCTCCTTTCCGGTTGGGGACCCTCCATGTGTAGAGGCAAACAGTTCTTGGAGCAGTGAACTCTATAAGTCAATATCAGTGTTTTCCTCCCTGTGGCTCGCTCGGGCTGCCTCTTGCCATTCTGAAGTCTTGGCAAGCAACCATTTCTGGAGATCTTTCCACCACAGCCATGCCTCCAGGCCGTTGCGTGGCTTCCACCACATCGCTATTCTACATGTTGCCAGAACGTACACCAAGTCCTTTAGTTTTCCCACAAGTTTCACCTGTCTCGGGCATGGGAAGACACCCAGCAGACACGCTGTGAGGGACCGTATGTCCAGTGATATATAAATCCTGGCTAACATGTGCGCTATCTCCTCCCAATACTTCTTAGATCTTACTGCAGGCCCAGAACATGTGCACCATATCCGCATTTCTCAGACCACATTTCAGAAAATGTTGTTCCGTTGCCCTATTAAAGTTTGCAATTTTCCGAGGAGCCAGGTACGCCCTGTGGGTCACATATAGTTGTATTAGCTGTAGCCTGGCATTCCTGTACACTTTCTTATAGTATCCCAGCACCCTCCCCCAAGCCTTGTCCCCAAATGGTTCTTGTAAGTGCTCTTCCCAACATCGGCGGGTCAGAGCCATCCCATCTCCCTGTTGTGTTATCAATAGCTCATAAAGTCTCATACTGCGTGGCCACACTCTGACGTATCATACATTGTTTCTATCGCCTCGTTTTGTGTGGGTTCTCCCTCTACTCTTAGCCATTTCTGTCTCAGCGCCTTGAGGAAGAAACTATGTGTTGGCCCCTTTGCAATCCTGTTTCTGTAATGAGTGTGTCAAAATCGATTGGCTCCCCTTCCCGTAGTACGTCCGCTGTGGTCACAACCCACTGGGGCTCCCAATACTTCCACACATTTAACCTGGCTTGCAGGGCATCCGCCCTCAGTGCCACAAGTGGGATCTTGGGAGAGTAGGGCATTGCCTGCGCTAGTGTGCGACACGCCTTATGCCATATCGACTTGCTGACAGTTCACAAAAGCAGGGGCTTAGGCAGGTATGACACATGTATCTGCATTACCTCTTTCTGGAAAACTGGGGTGCATGCTGGTTGTAGAAGGGGAGAGTCCTGAGTAGGTTCGTCCGACAGCCACCCTGTGACAAATTGCAATTGCCTCACCACAATGTACGCCTCGAAGTTGGGCACTCAGATACCCCCCTGGTCACATGGTTTCTGTAGTTTCAAGAGTGCCGTTCTGCATATGGTGTTAAGCGATAGAAACCCCCAAACTACTGTGTCTAGCCTAGTAAAAAAGCTTCTAGGGATGTTGTACGGGACATTGGTGAAGTAATGCAGAAGCCTAGGGAGAACCATCATCTTCAATAATGCCGCCCTTCCCATCAGGATGGGGGGAAACCTAGCCCAAAAGTCCATAGACTTCTCCACCCTGTCAACCGCCTTCTGTGTATTTTGTATGTGTTTGGTCTTGGGATCGTGGTAAATATTGATTCCCAGATATTTATTTAAAAGTGTCTATTTCCCACTTCACCAAGAGTACTGGCAGCGCGCCCACTGGTTTCCTTTTATATCCTGTCAATGGGTGCAGGCACGATTTTTGTTTGCTAACCGTTATCCCCGACAGTTTTGCAAAGCACTCGAATATTTCTAATATGTATTGCAGCTTAGTCTCCGGGTGTTGCAAATATAGGAGCATGGCATATAAAGAGATCAAGTTCCATCTACCATGTGTTTTTATTCCTGCCTCCTTGTACTCTTTCCGGAGGTATACCGCCAAGGGCTCCAGGGCCAGTATAAACAGCATTGGAGACCATGGGCATCCTTGCCTCGTGCCTTTCTGCAACACCCACTGTTTCTGAGATCTCGCTGCCCGTCTTGACTCTAGCTATCGGATTGCTGTACAGTAACCCATCCCACTTAACGTATGGAGGTACTATGCCAAATCTGTGTAATGTAGCTAGCAACCTAACTGAGTTAAACGCTTGATCGCGTCCAGTCAGGCCACTGCATACTGATCGGTTCTGTCCATGGTGTAGTCTACTACATGGTGTAATCTGCACATATACCATGTTATGTTCCTATTCGGTACGTATCCAGTTTGGTCTGGGTGTACAAGCTCGGCTATTACTGTCTTAAGCTTATTTGCTAGTAGGCCGATAAGAATTTTCACATCCTGATTTTACAGTGACAGTGGCCTATATGACCCCCAGTCAGTGTATGGCTTATTTGGCTTAAGCAACGGTATAATTATGGACTCCTTTAACGGAATTGGGAGTTACCCTGCCTCAAATGCCTCATTCAGCATTGTCAATAGTGGTCGCCCTAGTTCCGCCGTGCACTCCTTATAGAACTCACTAGGCAACCTGTCGGTCTGTAATTTTTGTAGCGTTATGGGAGCCTCAAGGCTTCCGACAGCCTCCGGGTCCAGCCTCGGGAGGTCTATCTGTGCCAGGGCCTCGTCTATCTCTGAGGGATCCCTGTCCTGAGTGTCTGCATAAAGGTCTTTCTAATATTCAAATAAGCACCTATTTATCACTTCCTGTGTCATGCGCACTGCCCCGTCCTCCCTCTTTATTGATCGTATCATTTCCAGCTTTGATTCGCTCTTGTACAACCATGCTAGCAGCCGACTTGGCTTATCCCCCTCTGCATTCTGCTTTTCTACATACTTGGTATAATTCAATGCACCCAGGCTATGCCAATGTTGCAGGCATCCGTGCTGCAACCGATTGGCCTTACAGGCTCGGTCTCTGGTGGCACCCTCCTCGCGGTCCAATTCCTCAAGTCTGGTTTCCGTTTTGGATAAATCTCCCTCTATCATGGCTTGTATGCCGCCCGCTCTAGTGATTGCCAACACCCAGATTACCACCTTGAAGGCCTCCCACTGATGCTACACTGCCCGTGTTGTGTTCAAAGTAGTCCATGATGCCTACCCTTAGGCGCTCACGGAACGCTGTATCTTTCAGGGCTTCGCTCCTGAGCCTCCATGTTGGGATTCGTGCTCTGGGAGGAATCCTTGCCATGTGACCAGTAGTGGCGCGTGGTCCGACAGTACCTCTGCTTCATAATCCACAGTAACGAATGCGCCTAAGGTTTCTTTGCCTGTGAAGGAATAGTCTAGCCTGGTGGAAGGGTCCTTTGGAGCAGTGTTGTGCGAGCATCCCCGGGCTTGCGGGTGTAGGGCCCTCCGGGTGTAAGGCCCTCCAGATGTCCGACAGTGTAAAGGCCTGTAGCAGAGTGTTAAGGGCTTTGGCTGGAGGGGGCGGGGGTTAGGTGCATGTGTTTATCGGATTTGTCAATATAATGTTTATCCAATAATGTGCAATTTCTCTAAGGGCCAATTCGGGGGTATAGCAAGTAAAAGTAGGCTGCAGTGTCGTGATTAGGAGCATAGGCATTCCAAATGCACAACTCCTTTTTCTCAAGAAAACCATGCACTATCACCATCCTTCCTTCCCTTTCTGCGACTGTTTGAAGCACTCTGAAGGGTACCGTTAGCGCTATCCATATCAGCACCCCTCTAGCGTACGCTGAATACAGCAAGCCCAAGGTGGTGCCATTCCATCTTTTAGCAAGGACTGATTTTTTATCCAGGGTAAGGTGCGTTTCCTGTAAGAGCACTATGTCTGCCTTTTTACTGCGCAAGTATGTCACTATCCTGTTCCTTTCGATGTAACTATTAAGCCCCCTGACATTCCAGGTGGCTATTTTAAGGTCCCCTGTCACAAATGAGCTCTACCATGTGCCCTTGTGGTCTGATCTTTGCACTTAGTGTCTTGAGTGTGGCTGAGTAGACTGTACCCCAATCCCTGTACCCCCCCAACAGTTGCCCATCTCAATACCCTGTGCTCAGGCATTCTCGCTTTTCGCTCTCGTCCCAGCTGTCCCTGTCCGCTGGTGCCGAGAGTGCAGCGGCCCGATATGTAACTGCTAGTATCAGAACAAGAAACCATTCTGGGTGAAGGACGTCCTCTCACAGAGCATGCTCCTAACTCCTGGAGTCTGCGCTGTTTCCACTCCTTCTGTCTGTGATAATCTGCTGCCTAAGGTCTGTGCAAAGAGTGGTTGTTGCCTTACGATCGATCCGGCGCTAGTCCCAACATGTCCTGCCGGCGCCTCAGGGGTGTATGTCACATTATTCTGCAGTGCATGGCGGCAGGCCTTCCATGTCCATCCACTTATGTACTTCCTCCGGGGTATCGAAAAAGACTGCACAGCCGTTGCGTATGTCCTTCAGCCTTGCCGGGTACAACAGCATGTACTTGAGATCAGTGTACCGGAGCCTCTTCTTCACTGAGGCGAAGTGCATCCTCTGCTTTTGCACTTGTAAGGTGTAATCTGGGTATGCAGTGATTTTCGCCGATGCCCTTTGGATAGTACCATCTTTTCTCAAGTGTTCCAGTATTTTCTCCCTGTCCTTATAGTTCAGTATCTGGGCTATGATGGACCTCGGCAGGGCCCCAGACGGTGGTTTCCTGGCAAGGGATCTATGTGCCCGCTCAACTGTAAAACATTGGGTCGGAGTGCGTGGGCCAATTTCCCATAATAGCATGTTTTTGACATAATTTGTGGGGTTGAAGCCTTCTTTAGATACTTGAAGTGATTAACACCAAAAATTTGAGCATGGGTTTGACCAAGAGACTCGAACAACGGGAGGCCTGATTCGGTTGCTATATCAGGCCTCAATGAAGAATTGGATCTGCATTGTTTTCCTTAATGAACATATGTAGCTGGGAATCTGCACACAATGCATTCCAGAATTTTGGATATGAATGCGAGAAAGTGACAAGCAGGAAGTGATCAGGTTTCTTATTATCCTTCATAAACTGACGAGTTGTCATTAAGAACAGCATATTTTTTTTATTAACTCTTTTCATCAATAGTTTTCTCCTTCATTAAAGAAAATTTGTTTTTTCTGGTTTATTGTTGAAATTTGCGGCAGATACAGAATGATAATGACAATACAGCAATGGTATGATGCAGATAGTGCATATATACCCAACGCCGTGGGCACAAGTAGTCAAGATATGGAGCGAGAAATAGGCAATAAACCGGCTTTGCGGTACAATTACTATAATGTGGCCACCAACAGTAGAGAGCATGTAAGAATGGTCTTTTTTGGGCACTTAAAAGCATCCGAAGTAATGTAAAATACATAAATCATTGCTTTGCCTTTTATGTAGACAAACTCTCACTGAAGTCAACATATTGTGGCAATCACTTCGGTAATTCAAACTTTTAGATACTACAATTCCCATGATTCGCTCGAGCAATGCTCTACATCCCGATACGTCACTGCGGTAGACGCGGTGACGCAGAAGTATATGAAAGATACTCTGAATCCGGCGTCTCGTCGCCAAGGGCAACACTGTTGCTGCAGTGCGGTGACGCCGGATGAACACGCAGGACCACCCCGAGATCTTGACAAGTAAGCCTGCATAGGATTTATCACAGAAAGCACACACATAAGCCAGCTCTCTACAGATGGAATCTAACACAATTTCTTACCAGCAGGGTCTACGAGAAGCACGACATCACACGCCAACGATTCACTGTGCTAGCGAACAACGCACAAGCATGATTTAATTATGGAGATCAGGTCTCCACTCTCATGAGGTAGACGTTTGCCATCACCTTCACCATATTATCATGGTTCATTAATATTTTGTAGCAATTTCACACTGACCATATTAGGGGAATTCAGTACACAATGGTTTTTGTTTTTTTCTGTTTTACAGTGAATGTATCAATACAAAGGAAACCAAATGTGTCAGGCGAGCCCAATTCCATTTGGAAACTGAATATTGGCATATAATCCTCATAAAACAGTGTCCTTGAAATATACAAACTGGAGATTGAGAGGTGCTATCCAAGAGCACAAAGTGTAATTTGAACACAGACATTTTAACCACAGGTATGTGACACGCCATGTAAAGTATAATGTGAAGTGCATCCATAATTATTGACTGTATGTGTGAATCTGGTATGCATTAGAGGTCTCAATAAACCCTCATCTGTTAATTTGTTTTAGAGTCTGCCCTGACGAAGGACGCATTGTCTCAAATGCATCGGCTCGGGCCTCTTCTAATTAAAGATCAAAATAAAAACTTTTGTTGAACATTTGTGACAAACGGAATCACTAATTATTTGATGCAACCTCAATAGGTTGAACAGGGAACACAATATTATACTAGCAACTAAAGATAGAACATTGAAGTCGTTTTCACTACAAATATGGCGTCTCCAAGGTCAGTGAGAGTCTCACTGAGCAAAAACTGCGTTGAAGCCTTCTTCCCCTTCAGGGAGCCTAATAATTCTGACATTGTTTCTCCTGGCGTGCCGCTCCGTGTCCTCGACCCGTCCCTCTATGTTCTCATCTGTTGTTGCAGTATTGTCACGTCTTTCACAGTGTCCTTCAGCCCCTCCGTATTTTCTGCAAGCTGCCTTTCCAGAGTTCCTATTTGTTCTGCCAGTGCCCTGACATCTTGTCTCAGCAGGTTCACATCCATGCTGATGGTGTCCATTTTATTTTCATTGCGATTTGCAGGGCCTCAATCGCAGCCAGGACCTGCTGGTTTCCCTCATTTTGTTCCATATCTCCTTGTTGTCCCGGGGTGGCCATTGTCGTGTTCTTGCTTGTGTTTGCTGGTTTCGCGTACGTGTCCAACGCTGGTCGCTTAGACCTGTTCTTTGATGCCTTGGAAGACCTGTGTGAAGCTGTAGTTATCCGTCTGTTATTTGCACCTGGGTAAATAGTTATTACACCGGTTCTACACGTGCCCAGTCCAATCCCTAAATTTAACCTCTGCCACAGCTCCCAGAGCCTGGGCTCAGGCTCTGCTGTTTGCTTAAGGTGAGCTGCTTGTTTGGCGAGATCAGGCGCTCTTGCATACACTACATGCTCCCCTATATTAGGAGACTTGGGGTTATGTTGCTCCGCTGCTAATGACCCTACCTGCTCTTATCTATCGCCCGTCCATCTATCCCCAAGGCGCTCCTGCACATGACAATCCTGCACTTGGAGCCATTGCGAGGGCAGAGAGCCACTGATTATCCACTTTCACTCCGCGTCCCGGTGTTTCAGGAGCCGTGTGCCCAGGGCAGCGGGCCAACGGATGTGTGCACCTCTGTTCCGATTCTTTACTAGCTTTTCCTTTGGGATGCTTGCTCGCCACTCTCCTCGCTATACTCCCCTAGGCCCTCTGGGAGGCCTGCCTACCTCAGCAAACTGCTCCGGCAGGCTGTTCAGTACTGCTCAAGTTCTATGGCTGCCGCCTTGGGTGCGCTGCTTCCTCTTCGATTTTTTGTTGCAGTCCCTGCCGCCCCTGCTCCCGCTGTTAGTCTCTGTCCCCTTGGGCTGTTGCTGAGACTTGCGTTCAGCAGTGCGGCGCAGTGCGACCCCGGCAGCACCAGGTCGCCGCACATCTATTCTGCTACTGTGGTTGTCCCGTTGTCAGTGCTGCCATCTTGGGCCATCGTACGCCTGCCGGGGTGTCTGCTACCGAGGGCTCGATCTCTGCTCTGCAGCATAAGTTTCTCCTCAAATTACACCTTTGTACGTGGTACGTGTTCCGCACCAGGTCTGCTTAATTCCAGAGCATAAGGTTCTCAGGATCCATGTCTCAGGTGAGGATCATTATGGATCGAGCCGGAGCTGTCGAGAAAACCTCCTCACAGCATGGCCACTTAGCCATGCCCCCCCAGCCAATGCACTCAAGTTATGCACAAAAACTCTGTAGAAATCCTGGCATATGGAGCGGAAATTTGGGGTCTGGCTGAAGGTGTAAAAGCACTAGGCCCTTGTAAAAGCATGTTTTGGAGAATATGTGTTCCTAACTAATATCTTCTCGATGGGCGCATTACAATTTGTATTGACATTTTAATGGAGAGAAGGCATTAGTGACATCAGTATGGCAGCCATTTTTCACCTCGCTTCCAGAAGCCCCCAGTGCTCAAACATGCTGCCCTGGTGTGCTTGCCTCCTCGTACTGCTCGGCTCTTCCACAATGTGCACCCCCCATCCCCTAGGACAATACTGCAGCCCCACAGTACTTTTGCTTTAAGAGGTCTTCTCTGTGGTCCAGTGAGACTGCAGAGATTGAATTCACAGACGGCATATGGGCATCTGTGAGCTCTTCTGTGTCTTTGTCGTGAGATAGGGGGCAGAGCTTGCACAGACATCCTTTGCCTTTTAAATGAACAGGACAGCTATAACATCAGGGCAAGCATTAAACGCCAAAGGGACAGAAAACGTTCAAATACACTCAAACCACATACAGAAAAATTACCTCAGCTAGAGCTCAGAGCAGGAATCACCTGCCAAATGTCAAATGATGTTCAATGTAATTAAATCACATTAGCCCATAATGAATGGAAAGCAACAGAGACCCAGACTATTTCAGTCTTTGGATGTTGGAGTAAATACACTTCGAGCCTGCCTGTTTTGAGGGAGTTACTTACACTGCCACTTTGCTATTTGGTACCAAGAAATCATTCCCACTTGTACTCTCGAATACAGTTTATACGAGAAAATGATATACATTGGAATACATTATATAAAAGCTGAGGATAATCTCACTAAGCCCCACTGCCCAGCTTGGTACATTGGTTGGGGCCCCACTCAGCCTTATGTTAAGAAGCTGGCAAAGCAATTGGAACTGTTTCTTCTGCATTTTGGAAGCCCTTGGTAGTGCTTGGGAGGGGCAGAAAAGTCATGTAAGAAGGGTGTCAAAGAACAGAGTGGCAGTGAAGCATAACCAAGGGAAGCACGCACCAGTCAAGTAAGGGAGACCGGCCATCGAAAGGTACACATCAGTGTTTGTGTCTCGGAAGGCAATGACAGTGAGAAACAGCCAATAGAAGCACGCACCAGTCATGTAAGGGAGACCGGCCATCGAAAGGTACACATCAGTGTTTGTGTCTCGGAAGGCAGTGACAGTGAGAAACAGCCAATGGAAGCACACATCACTCAAGGAAGGGAGACCAGCCATCGAAAGAAACAAATCAGTGTTTGTGTTTAGGAAGGCAATGGCAGTGAGAAACAGCCAATGGAAGTACACGTCACTCAAGGAAGGGAGACCAGCCATCGAAAGGAACAAATCAGTGTTTGTGTCTAGGAAGGCAATGACAGTGAGAAACAGCCAATGGAAGCACACATCACTCAAGGAAGGGAGACCAGCCATCGAAAAGAACACATCAGTGTTTGTGTCTAGGAAGGCAATGACAGTGAGAAACAGCCAATGGAAACACTCATCTCTCAAGGAAGGTAGACCAGCCATCGAAAGGTACACATCAGTGTTTGTGTCTAGGAAGGCAATGAGAGTGAGAAACAGCCAATGGAAACACACATCACTCAAGGAAGGGAGACCAGCCATCGAAAGGTACACATCAGTCTTTGTGTCTAGGAAGGTAATAATAGTGAAACACAGCCAATGGAAGCACACATCACTCAAGGAAGGGAAATCGAAAGAAACAAATCAGTGTTTGTGTTTAGGAAGGCAATGACAGTGAGAAACAGCAAATGGAAGTACACGTCACTCAAGGAAAGAAGACCAGCCATCGAAAGGAACAAATCAATGTTTGTGTCTAGGAAGGCAATGACAGTGAGAAACAGCCAATGGAAGCACACATTACTCAAGGAAGGGAGACCAGCCATCGAAAGGTACACATCAGTGTTTGTGTTTAGGAAAGCAATGACAGTGAGAAACAGCCAATGGAAGCACACATCACTCAAGGAAGGGAGACCAGCCATCGAAAGGAACACATCAGTGTTTGTGTCTAGGAAGACAATGACAGTGAGAAACAGCCAATGGAAGCACACATCACTCAAGGAAGGGAGACCAGCCATCGAAAGGTACACATCAGTGTTTGTGTCTAGGAAAGCAATGAAAGTGAGAAACAGCCAATGGAAGCACACATCACTCAAGGAAGGGAGACCAGCCATCGAAAGGAACACATCAGTGTTTGTGTCTAGGAAGGCAATGACAGTGAGAAACAGCCAATGGAAACACACATCACTCAAGGAAGGGAGACCAGCCATCGAAAGGTACACATCAGTGTTTGTGTCTAGGAAAGCAATGAAAGTGAGAAACAGCCAATGGAAGCACACATCACTCAAGGAAGGGAGACCAGCCATCGAAAGGAACACATCAGTGTTTGTGTCTAGGAAGGCAATGACAGTGAGAAACAGCCAATGGAAGCACACATCACTCAAGGAAGGGAGACCAGCCATCGAAAGGAACACATCAGTGTTTGTGTCTAGGAAGGCAATGGCAGTGAGAAACAGCCAATGGAAACACACATCACTCAAGGAAGGGAGACCAGCCATCGAAAGGAACACATCAGTGTTTGTGTCTAGGAAAGCAATGAAAGTGAGAAACAGCCAATGGAAGCACACATCACTCAAGGAAGGGAGACCAGACATCGAAAGGAACACATCAGTGTTTGTGTCTAGGAAGGCAATGACAGTGAGAAACAGCCAATGGAAACACACATCACTCAAGGAAGGGAGACCAGCCATTGAAATGAACAAATCATTGTTTGTGTCTAGGAAGGCAATGACAGTGAGAAACAGCCAAGGGAAGCCCACACCAGTCAAGGAAGGGAGACCGGCCATCGAAAGGTACATATCAGTGCTTGTGTCTAGGAAGGTAATGGCAGTGAGAAACAGCCAAGGGAGGTATTCATATATTAAGGGAGAGAGTGGTGGATGTGTGAGGAAAGGGGGTATAATCTCTGGCTGGGGCAGAGGTTGGAAAGGTCTGCAAAATGGAGCGTTTAACAACATTTTGCAGTAATTTCCAAACAGTGTCCATCTGAACTTCCATGAAATGTTCATGGAAATGGTGATCAGTGGTTTTCATTTCATGGTGATTTTGCCAGAATTATGTGGTAATTTTCTCATTCTTTTTCAAAAATGTCACCGGAAAGAAAATTGGTGATTCGTTTTTTATTTACTGTACATTTTATTGGAATAAAAATGTTGCACGATTTTCCAAACACATTGTAAAGGATTCATTCCCACTTAAGACTCATTTAGGGGTTGGTAATAAATGCTGCAATGGAAACACAGCAACATTACGTGCACGTCCCTTTCAATAGAGAACTGCAGGAAAATGGGAGGTCATTCTGGGTCTTCATGTTTGACTGCATAAGCCATGGTGCTTTACACCTTCATACCGAGGCCCTCACTTTTGCTGCTCACATCAGTACCGGTATCAACAGGCAAAAAGGTAGCGAGCATCCTCACCACAGTAGTGTGACATGGGTCTGCAGACATGCACTGATCTGTGGGAGCACTTGCCCAAAGTGTTGGGGTTGGCTCTGGGTGATTCTTTGTTCAAAAGAGAACCTCTGTCCCAAGGAAGCTGTGCTAGCAGAGAAATAGGAATGTAGCATTATTCTGGTCCGGTGTCAACAGCACAGGGCGGCGAAAATGGGGGCTTCTACACTGGCCTGGCCCTGGAAACGGGAGTATATCTGGGCGCCGTTTCGGAACCCTCAGTGCTGGAGAAAACGTCTTGAAGACCATAGATCATTGAAAGCGACACAGAATGACCGCAACACGGTGCACCACAGTGCCACGCCCCTTTTTGATACTGTTATGTTTTCAAGATAAATATTAAAAATGTTTTTTCTTAAATCACTAGGTCTCTGTGCTGCTCTGGTTTGACAAAATCTGGGGAAAGTTTCTCTCGCTGTACTAATTTGCTAGAGTGTTTTTTGGGGCGGGTGGGAGTGGGGGGGGTTGTACATAGTTGGGTTATTGAATGTTTCTTAAATAGTGTGTTTTCCTTTGATCCATATGATTATTGTATGCTGTTTTTACTTATGGTTAACTTGTAAACAAAGGTTAAAAAAAACAAAAAAGAAGGCTTAGAGCAGGAAAGTGAGAGCGGGAACAGAAACAATGGCAGTGTCTCTACTTACAAAAGGGGCCACTTTATCCCCAGAAGCCTTGATACAGAAAGCAAAAGTAAACGCCCGGGATCCACACAAGGAACAGCCTCGCCAACATGGCGCTGGCGCTGGCGCTGCCTCTCCGCAGCTAGACTGCCTCCATCGCCAGGTGCGGCTCGCTCGTGGGCGGCTGCTGTATCCTGCTCATGGTCCCTCGTACCAAGACGCTGGGGGCGCCCTCGAGGGTTAAAAGAAAGGCAGGCTGTGGAGGAGAGTGGAAACTGAAAGACGCCGAAAGAAAAGCTGATTTGCACGCTGCCCGCCAGGCTGTGGCAGATGCAGCTTAGAATACAAAAGCTGGGGTTGTTGTCACTGTCATGAATGGCAACGACAAAGCAAGGCAAGGTCCCATGATCGTCCCAGTGGTCGCCAATGACAGGGCGGACAAAGCTCCGGTTCCAACCTAAAGTATTTTATCATTGAGGCTCAATGATGTATACGCACTTTAAAATGTGTATTATTTCTTGTACCAAAAGCAAATTAAGTCTACGTGGTTGCTTGAAAATGGGAAGTTGGTAATCAGACTTCAATTGTGTGAGGGTCGCAACAAGTGAGAATTCATGTTTTTGAAATTAGTGTTCCAAGCCATGTGGGTCCATCGTTGTTATATGGGGACCTGCTATGCTCATCTAGCAAGCCCCCAGGGTGCTATGTCTCATCAGCACCTTAGAGGGTTGCCGGGGGACACCCGGTCTTTAGTGGGGGCAGGGCGGGCCATACCCATGACCATGTGGACCCTTGCCACCTTGCTGGCTTGAGGGTCCCACGGCATCAAGGCCTGCACGCCCGTGCTCACACGGTGTAGGCCTGCATGCCTAAATGAGAGACGGACTAGTCATTCCTCTTTGTTAGTCTGGAGCCATTCTGGTGCACATGCCTGCCTTTTATTAGATTGGGCCATGACTGTTAAAAGGGCAATACACGGGATGGACACATTCTGTTAAAGGGGCACCACCCTTGGGAGGGTCACATACCACAGTTGATTAGCTCGTGCATGCGTTTAGCTATTCCAATTGAAAGGCATTCTGGGACATGTAGTGCTTCTCTCCTCCAGTAAATCCCAATTTCTATAGCTCGGTTTTCAGAATGTTGAGACATAACGTTTTGTCACTCATCCAGGCAACATCGCAGTTAATGCGAGATGACATGCATGGCCGCTTCACTGTGTGATCTGCTCCCACAAAAGCACAAGAGAAAGTGCGCGTTATTTGGATAAGTAGGAAAGCACACAATGAAGCCTTTCAGGGCCTCACGGAGAGGGGTCACAGATACAAGAGAGCAACGGGCCGCCCTGTTGGGGAATGCATTAATCAGGGGGACCCCTTTTGACCTAAAGCCTATTGTCTCTGGGTGGTGTGAATTTCAGGGGCCCCTTACCCCATTTTGCAGGGTGAGGTCTAATCTTGGTTTCAGCCACTGAGTAAACATTGAATAAGATGAGGGAAAGGTTGGAGGCTTATGGAACCCCCACACCCCAGAGGTTGTCTTTCAGCTACAAAGTCACCTAAACTGACATGAAGCATTCCATTACCACCTCGCAGTATGGATGTTTACGTATGTAGTGCCTCGAAGAGGGCTTATATGCAGTCCATTAAGACAGTATTAGATAAATACAGCTGTCCACATGTTTCGCCCTTTTTAGATCCGGCTGTAGAGAGCGTTGGCTCTTAGCTAGAGCAGCAGAAACAAAGAAAACAAGCATTGGCAAAGCCAACAGTTTTGGCTTGTTTAGAGGTGTTAAGAATTTGCCAGGCACCGATATAAGATGCCCAGGCACTCTCCCCATTTTGCACCTGGTACCATCAATAGCCAGTTAATTCCAGTATGGCAGTGCCTGGCAAGTGCCTTTCCCATGCCTGCACAAAAGGCCAAACTGTTGGCTTTGCCAATGGACAACTCTCAACTCACTTGCTTTTGGCGGGTGTCACCTGCCTTGGAATCAGTTATTTCACCCATCAAGCTCCTTACACGTCCATTCACTTTAACAGACTCTCACCCACCCAAAATGAACAGGCTGTCTTCTGCAAAAAACAAACTCCTCTGTTATCACCCGCTGTGGCGGCTTCATTGGTTCCTCACAGGAACATGCAAATAACTTCAGTGCCTTCTTTGAGGAAAAGATTGTGACTATTCAGAAGAGTATTGCCAGTGGGAGGGATCAGGAGGAACCGTTGGATTATACTAAGGAGGATGTAACACCGGTGGAGGGGGCAGAGGAGGAAGGTTTTAGTTTCCAGCATGTGACTGAGGAACTGATACATTCCCTTATTTTCCAGCTTAAGCCAACAAATGCCCTGGAATTTGCAATGCCCGTCTGTGCAGCCAGGCAACTGGCTACTAATATTACACCTTTTGTAACCCTGTTTGTGAATAAATAGTTAAACCTTTGTTAAAAAAACGAATCTGGACCCAGCAGTTGTGAAGAACTATTGGTCAGTGGCCAATTCCTTTTGGCCAGCTAAGATTTTGGAGAAGGTGGTGTCCTCTCAATTTCAGGCATTTGTGGACAGAGAGGGGTTACTGGATGAACTCCATTCCGGCTTCCGACCCAAACATGGGACAGAGACAGCGCTGCTGGAAGTTCATGATGATCTTTTGGAGACCGTGGACGGTGCGGGAGCTACAGTATTAGTGATGCTGGACCTGTCCACGGCCTTCGACGCAGTAGATCATCAAATTGTGTATGTTGCAGCGTATTAGAAGAGTGGGAAAAGCATCAGAACAAGTTGTGAGTTGGTCCTGATCCTTCTTGATGGACAGAGTCCAGCCTTTGCTGTTTGGGGGCTTAACCTCTGAGGCGGTGTCCCCTGGTTGTGGTATGCCCCAAGGCTCATCATTATCCCTGCTGATTTTTAACTAGTATATTCGTCCAGTTCTTAATATATTGAGGAGGCATGGTTTGAGCTTTCACTCCTTTTCTTGATGATACACAAATCTATATTGAGACGAAGAACATCGAGGACACTTTTGCGAGAATTAATCAGTGTATGGTAGATATTGACAAATGGATGGCACATAACCAGCTCCAACTGAGCGCAGCAACGACCGAAATTGTTCTTTTCGGTCCTAAAGGGAAAATGATGGTTGAGAGGCAAGCTCTTTCCCCTCACATTCTTGACAAGGTTCTTCATTTTGACAAGAAAATTAAAAATCTAGGCTGTGTTTGGCAGGAGAACCTGGGCAGTGAAGCCCAGGTCTGGGCCAAGGTCAAGGCAGTGTATTACTCTGTGCGGGTGCTTAGGAATGTTCTTCCATTCCTACCTACAGAAGGCCATGTAGTGGTAGTGGGGGCAATGACAAACACCCACCTCAACTACTGCAATAGTTTGATGGCAGGTATTCCAGCAAAACAGTTATCCAGACTCCAGAAAGCCCAGAATGCAGCAATCAGATTGGTTGGACATCTGAGGCAGAGGGATCGTGTATCTTCTCTTTGCAGATCCCTTCATTGGTTGCTTGTAGAAGACCGAATTAAGTTTAAGGTTGCCTGTTTGGCGTACTAGTGTTTGAATGGGCTAGCCCCAGAGTATCTCAGTGCTAAGGTCCATTCGTATCATCCGACCAGAGACCTATGCTCTGGAGATAAACTACTATGGGTTGTTCCACGCTCCAAATTGGTCTCCAGAGGGGATAGGGGATTTGGAGTGTTTGGACCTAAAATTTGGAATCAACTCCCACTGTCGCTCGCTGGGCCAGTTTAGAAAGATGCTAAAAACCCACTTGTTTAGATAGGCATTTCCAACATGGAATCATCATGATGCAGTTTTACTTTTGCATTCTGCGCCTGGATACAGTTGAGTCTGTCCTGGAGCGTGATATCAATAATCAAAATCAAAATCAAGCTGTGTGATAAAGTGTGATACAATTACCTGCATGGTCATTTTAGAATGTTGGCCACCCTAACAAAGCCCACACATAACCTCCTCTGCACTGTCTCGATTTGGTAACACTCCACTATGTCCCACTTACATCCCTCACAAGTTTTCAGTGTGCTTATTTGTGACGTTTTCATATTTGCCGTTTGCATTTCTGTGACACTTCAATGTCTTATGCGTGATACTTTGAGTGACACTTTATTGTGAGCTGATCCAAGTGCATACATCCATGTAGTAAGGTATAAATGATGTCCTATACCCTTTTGTCGAGTGCAGGTGTTTTTGTGGCCCTGAATGAGGCTGAAACATCGAAGATGGTCTGGCATTAGTAGGTTTATATGTGGAGGATATTTAGGTTTTACACTCCAAGATGTTCACTGGTTTAGGTTCTTTACCCTGTTCCTATATGGCCCAACTTTTTCGGGTGTCATGCAATGTGCTAATGGCCCCGCACGTGTCTAGGGTGTCGCTATCTTCATGTCAACCACTGTGGTGCTGTCAGATGCTATTCTCATGTTGGTGTCAGGAGCTATGCTATTTCTCTATGTGGATCACCAAGGAGCTGCCTGTCGCAACTGTGTGGTTAAGTGCAGGTGATCAGTTATTTATTCAGTGTAAGCGCATGTCTTTCAGCAGCAGGTGTCACTGTGTTTGGGGGAAAAAACTGTACCGTTTCAATCTGGCTTACTATACGAAACACTCAGCTATTCCAAATACCCAATCATAACAGCTGATTGCCTAAGGCTGCTCACACGCTCGAAGCGCTGCAGGAAATTGAGTTTTCAAAGTCACATTGTGCCTTAAAAAGTACCCTGAGGCTTCCTTAATGTTCCGGTCACATGGTTTCTAAAGGGCAACCAATAGGGGACACGGGAGGGCGGGGCTAGTACAACCAAGCGTTTTCAATCAGACTAACTACAGGAAACACTCACCAATTCCAAATACCCAAATATAACGCGGCTGGCTTAAAGCTGCTCACACGCTCGAAGTGCTGCAGGAAATGAAGTTGTCAAACATTTTAGACCAAAACGTAACTATTACATTAACTTGTTTACTATAAATACAAAATACATTCAAATGTTTAACATAACTTCAAAGCTGAAGTAAATATTTTAAAAGCATCAATAAAGTCAAATTAGTTTTTCTTAACATTAAAATATGGCAGCCGCCCTTTTGGAAGTAAAAATGGCTGACAAATTCACCACACAATACAAATTCAGCTAAAGAGTGCAAAAAGAGGTGTGGTTGGAGGGAAAATTGGTGGGACTTGGAGGACAATCCTATAGATGTCACTTAGGAATGGGCTTTAAATGGGTGGGAGACATAGCCAAACTACATAAATCCATCCTCATATATCATCTGCATTGAAAATTACAAACCTACATTCAAACCCCTATTTCAAGTTCTTATGTTAAAGCTCTTATTTTAATGACAAAAGTTTTGGCCTTAAAGGTAGCGCTTTGAGCGCCACCTAATAGCCAATACTAAAAAACATGAACAAAGACCCTGGATGTCAAAAGCCAGTCATATGGGATCAATACATGCTCACTATTGTGGGCCAGCTGAGGGCACATGGCCGGCCTCACAGGTGCTGGGGTGCGGGGGTCACCCAGACTTATAGGTGTTGCAGGGCGGGACCCTGTTAATCCATGATGACACGGCCTGAGTGACAGGGGCACCATGGATGCCGGGAGCATCCTATATGAAGGGTCCCTGGGCTGGACCCAGGGCACTAGGCTGATCTGGGGGGGCCCAGACCAGCACGGACCTGCAGGATCGTGATCACACAGTGTTGGCCTGCAGGCCAGGGCTGCAGGACCGTGATCACACAGTGTGGGCCTACAGGCCCGAAATGAGAGACGGACACAGGACTTCCATTGTTGGAGTCTGCAGCCATTCTGAGGCACGTGCATGCAGGGGCTCCTTTTATTAGGTCGGGCCATGACTCAGTCATGACCCATCTTAAAAGGGCAATACACTTGGGAGGGACACACATAACACTCCCCATTTTAAAAGGGAAATACACTTGGGAGGGTCCCACATAACACTCCTCCTTTTTCATAACAAACAAAACAAACGTTACTCAAACATAAATGATTCCCCCCACCCCCCGTTACAGAACAACATTACTTATGCCACTTGGGAATTGTAGGGTAGACGAATCATAGGATAGACCAATGATACATACATAGGGACTCAGGTAGGTGCAGACATATAACACGTATCGAACACTCTGTACATATTCAGGGGGTGACAGTTGGGGTTGGCGAACTGCTGGCGGCCTGTTGGCAGTTCTACCACATTTTACAAGACCTATTATTAACCTGGGGTAAGCAGAACTTCAACCACTGAATGACACCATTGTCAGCTGCTGGCACCTTTTAGAGCATGCCTACAAACTACGGGAGCACATCTTCACATCCATTTAACTGGGACCACTATAAGCATATCATTTACATGCAGGCTCACAGCATCTAAACACATGTTCACTGAGTCTTCTTCGAGCACTTGTAGGACTGCAGGAGACCAGTACACTTTGCATCAGTGTCCATTCAAGTCACTACCACGGGTAAAGGTCCGTGGATGGCACAGTACAAAGGCTGGCAAAGCTGCACTTGGGAGCACCAGAGGCCACATCGGCTTAGTCCCTTGATGTTAGGGCAGGCAGCGAGACGCAGGGAGCAGGGCGTCTAGGGTGCGCCACATTCATGCTCAGTCAGACCATTGATGTTGGGGCAGGAAGCGAGATGCATGTAGCAGGGCGTCTAGGCTTCACCACATTCAGGCTCCCCCAGAGGGGAATTCTTCTTAACGGTGACAGGGCAAGGGTGGCAGCATGTTACTCACCCCCCTCCTCGGCAGGATGTCTTGCGGTACTCCTCCTGACCCGGCTACACAGGCACTCTCGTGGGGCGAGAGCTGTAGCCAGGTAAATGACGTGCAGGCTGGATGGGCTGCCCACTTGTCGGCAGGATAGTTGCTCCAGGACTCTCCCTCCTTCAAGCAGGAGTCGCCGGTAGAGATGAGGCAGCAGTCCTGGCTAAATCCTAGGGCAACGCTGGTGGCAGGGGTCACTGGTGGCAGGGCCACATTCCTTATTCAGCTCCCCCAGGCAGGCGTTATTGGTATTGCACTGCCAGCAGTAGAGGGCGCACAAACACTCAACCTCCAGTTGCAACCCTATGTTAGTTACCCTTCCTCATCTCCTTCTCACCGTTTCTGGGGGTGGCACGAGTTACACACGCACCTTCATCAGTGGAGTGCTTTACTTTTACATTTGGCTCCGACACAGCGCACGTTCTGCTCCCGATATGCCCCGAGTCTTCAGGGGGACTTCTCCATTCTCAGCGCCTTCATGGAGTGCTTCTGCTGTTCATCACCATGGCCCCGGGATTACGCAGGGGGCTGCCGGCACAGCATTGCGCTGGCAGTTACTGCCCCTTAGTGCCAGTGGGTGCGGGCAGCTATTTGCTCCAAACCGGAGCATACATTAGTCACCACCCTCATGGGCCGGGATCCCTATTATGCAGTGGGGCCTACCTTTTCTTCTTTTTTTCCACCGGAGCACTGCATCTTTTTTTCCCAGCACTCCGATTCGGAGAGCACACAGTTCACCGCCAGCGGCCGGGGATTATGGGAGGGCCATCTGCATTTACTGATCCCATGCACTGACGTGGAGCTGCTGTGCCCTTCACCGCCGATGCGCCCGGTATTCTGGGTACACTCATTGTCCCTGCTTGCGGGGCAGGCTGGGTATTCACCTTCTCCTTCACCACCTTGCGGCCCAGGTGCCATCAGAGCAGCGGGGAAGCATAACGGGCTCGCTGGCATGGCAATGGGTTGGCATGCCTTGTTGGCTTAGCTGATCACTTGCGGGCAGACCAGCAGGGACCTGCAGGACCGTGATCACACAGTGTGGGCCTACAGGCCAGGGCTGTAGGACCGTGATCACACAGTGTGGGCATACAGGCCAGGGCTGCAGGACCGCGATCACAGTGTGGGCATACAGGCCAGGGCTGCAGGACCGCGATCACACAGTGTGGGCCTACAGGCCCGAAAAGAGAGACGGACACAGGACTTCCATTGTTGGAGTCTGCAGCCGTTCTGAGGCACGTGCATGCAAGGGGCTCCTTTTATTAGGTCGGGCCATGACACAGTTATGGACCATCTTAAAAGGGCAATACTTTTGGGGCGGTCACACATAAGACTCACCACTTTTCTCTGGCAATCAAGTTCACTAACATATGTCATCGATGTTTCAGACGTCTGTGATGTTTCAGACGTCTGTGATATTTCATTAATTAATGGCATGTAGTCTCTGCTTCCGTGAAGGGGCGCCTGGCAGAGCTGCCAGGTATCAGGCATCTTGTATCAGGCTCTATATTACAACTTTCTGAAAAGCCCTCTCCCCCAAAATCAGCGAAAGTCAAGCGCGACATTTGCTTAGCACAATGAACTGACTGAATGGCCACTAGGGTATGATTACCCAAGTGAATAGAGAGGGGGGCCGCGAAAGGAAAACTGGCAGAGAAAACAGGGGGGAGGGGAGCAGCACTGTGTGACAAAGGAAGGGTTGTGGGTCAGGGGTGCCTAGTATGCCGCCCGCCCCCCATCCTCCGAAAGGTCATCTGCGAAAATATCGCTATACTTTCAACAGGGCATTTTTTGCGTCGGCACCCCTCCCCCAGCCCCCTCCTGCAAACCAGAAGTCGGTGCCCCTAGGGCGAGTGGGGGTGTTCTCTGAGGAGATGGGGGCACTGGAATGTATCCTGTGTGGTGGGAGCTTGGGGCGAGCCCTGCACGGAGTACAGGGTCCCGTTTTGTCATGAGAAACATTGAGAGTGGATGCTCTGAAACGCGCTGCAACGCTTTCAGCAACCCTGGAACCTTGGGATGCGTGTGTCCTTTTCCCCGTGCCAATCCCGTACTCCACACGATGCCCCGTGCTGCCCCATGTTGGCTGCTGAGGAGGAACAAGTGGCGGAAATCCTCCTGCAGTCCCTTACCAGGAAGCCCCTAGCCGTCAAGAGGCTGCACCGATCGCCTGCTGCCCCACCCCACCCCAGTGTGAGGCGAGGGCAGGAAAAGCTATTTTGATTGTGACGCTTTGAGCCCGCAGGATTTACTCTCTGCCAGACAACGATTCACCATGGCTGGGCGGAACCGAAAGAGCTGCGCTGCCTCTGCACACGGGCTCCCTCCCCCACCGCCTTCCGCCTGGAGGGGGTGGGGGAGCTGGCCTATGACATTTCACATGAAATATACGGTACTTGCATTTATTTGGTTGGTTGTTCAGACACGTCTCCCAGAAGTGCAGTAACTGGAGCACAAATAACAGATAGCGAGAGCCTTCCCTTCGCAGGACGACTTTAAGAGCGCGCGCATTGACATCTGTGCAGAGCCTGCGGACACAGGTTCGAATCCCGGCAGGGCCAAACTCAGCCTTTCATCCTTCCGAGGTTGATAAATGAGCATCACACACCATGGGTAATACTAAGCAGCGCTCAGATGCCCGAGGGTTCGTAGCGCTAAATAAATTAGTGAATTTGTTGGTACAGGAGAGACATGAATTGCAGAGGTGCACAATAAGGGACATTGGTTGGCAAGGAGACATATACATAAATATAGCAGTTTACAGTGATTACCTGAACCACAGTTTGTGGTCTTCTAGTTCGACTCTTGTAAGTCCAGTTTTTATTTCATTTTTTATTTGTGTGTGTAGGGGCAGAATGGGTGAGAGGTTGGGGTAGCGGTAGGGGACATGGGGGATGCCCCATTAATAAATAAATGAAAAAAGGTCATGGTTCAAGGATTCAGCTAGAAGACCACAAACTAACTGTGGTCGATGTAATCACACAGAACCAAATAAAGCATACAGAGAGGCTAGGGGCCTGCCATGGATTCCGTTTGCATATACATAGTAGCTCAGCATTGGGTTGAGCAGTAGGATGTTTGAGGCCGCGCTAGTAGGGTGGTGGGGAGTGGAGGATGCCCCTTTACTTACTTAGCAGGTGGGTGTTGAGTCTGGTCTTAAACTGTAGCCTGTAGAACGCCAACCTCACTTTAAAGGGATTCAAGCATCAGGCAGCGTAATGCCATGCAGTGATGGATGGCGGCGAGGCAGCTGGTGGCTCACTCTGACATGTCAGAAGAGAAGGAGGTGAAGGAGGAGATGACCTGGGTGTCATCTGCGAAGAGGTGGCAATGGAAGGAGATTGGTTTAATGAGATAACTCAGGGTGCAGGCATGTGGGGTGAAAAGGAGAGGGCCTAGGAGTGAGCCTCAAGGGACAGTTCCAGGAGATGCAGAGCAAGTGGCCAGAGAGCTCGCAGGCCACCCAGTGCAGCGTCCTTGGAGCATAGGGAGGCCAGAGTTTCCAGGAGGGGGGTATGGTCTACCGTGTATCAAAGGTGGCACAGAGATCAAGCAGGGCGAGGATGTAGGTGAGGTGGGAATGTTGAGCAGTGATTAGAAAATGAGAGACATGGGTGAGAGTAGTTTTTGAGGAGAGTTTACATTGGAGTTCAGATTGGAGGGGGTCATAAAGTGCATTTCCCTCAAGTAGTTGCCGGTGCGGGTGAATGATCGCTAGCGTTTTGGAATGCTGAGTAGAAGAGAGACATATCTGTGGATGTAGGGATTACTAAGGTCGGCAGCAGGGGTTTGTTAGGCAAGATTGTATGCAGTACCCTGTGGGAGACTGCACCAGCCTTGTCCTCTTGGCAATAGGTAACCCAACCTTTGGTATAGGCCTGTACTACACAAGTTGGTAGAGCGACTGAGCAGCCAGGCCTACCTCAAGAGGGGTCAATGTGAGCTGTAGAATTGCAACATAGAGTTTCACAATGACAAGTATCCAAATAACACTTACACTCAAGGTTTCTTGATTGAACAATTCTTTATTAATTTAACAGTCACTTCAGTAAGCCTTCTTTAGAAGGGAGCAAATATGTAACATTTAAATATACTTCAAAAATACACACTCTCAGTTTCAAGAAATCAGTAGATACCCTTTTGGATGGCACACAGACCCTTCCTACACCCTGAGGTGACTTCAATAACTAGGGCACTGTGCACATTGATATATCACTGGTACATTTACAGCAATACTGAGTTTGGTGTCAAAAGGAAAAGGTTAGGCAAGGAAACAATGGTTAACAGGTTTCTCAAACAGGTAAGCACTTTTGAACCCCCAATGCAATGTAGGTTAACCCTTTACCAGCTATACAAGTAATGAATGTATGACTTTTTGGAGGGACAGATCAAAAAACAAAGTCAGAGGTTAGAAGAGTCTTCAGGGAGCCAGGAGAGTCAATGTTACTTGAGCAAAGTCTAGGGGAGCTGAGGCACTTCTTGAAGGTAAGTAAAAAGTCTTGCACAATGTTATAGAGAGTTTTGTAGGAAAGGAAATCACTTTTTGGGCCACACGCTGGGAGGCTTGTGGAGGGCAAAGCTGCAAGCAACTCTGCAAAAGGCAGCAAAAGCAAGTCTCAACTGAGAGCAAGCAAGCTACACAGCAAGAGGTAAGTACCCCGTATCTTACAGTACCTTAGGTCTGAAGAAATTGGTTCAGCTAGCTTCTGCTCCTGTTGCAGTATGGCAGAACCTGTTGTTCCTGGGCCTCAGTCGTGGGGACAAGAGGGAGGATGTCTGGGGACACCTGCAATACGATTCGAAGGTCGGCGGCAGCAATGGGCAAAGTTCAGTTCAGCCGCACTTCACGGTTTCAGCTTCTCGCGAATAGCACCACTGCGGTTCTTCGACACCTTGTGGACTTTCCTTGCTTCTGGGGTCGAGCACTCTGTTGAAGTGGCTCAGGCTTGGTTAGCCCAGCTTCGAGGGAGTCCGGAGGATCTTCCTGGAGCTCGGGTCCGGCTTAAAGACAATGCACTCGATTCTGCTGTTCCTGTCCCTGGCACTCGGTTACTGAAGCAGAAATAGAAGTACAGCCAACAAAGAGAGGATTTCCAGATGAGTTTGTCTTGGGGTCGATTGGTCCCACCAACCCAAGGGGAGAGGTCATCCTTTGCAGGGCTTCTCTAGTCGAGGCAAATTCGGAGCTTCAGGACTGCAGAAGGGCTTCACCAGGCAAACCAACGGTCCAGAAGTTGCAGCAAGCTTCTCTTCCAAGCTGTGCTTCAAATTCCTTTGTCCAGTGGTCAACTCTGCCTTCTGTCTAAAAGACCTCGCCTTTTATGCAGGTTTCTCCCATTCATTTGCAGCCTAGCTGTCACTCACACTGCAGGGTGGCTGTCCACCAAGGATAGGCACCCCGGCCAATCACCTTTGGCTGCACTCCTGTAAAAAAGGAGACTAAGCACAGGGAGTTTCCGGAACCTCCCTCGCTTCCTGCCCTGCCAGACACGCTGGAGCTAGAGGCGGGCTTCACCAGTGAACCCCACCAAAGACAAAATGAACAAAGGGACCAAATCTGGTCTGGGGCGTAGAGTAAATCTCAAGGACCTTTACAACAAGAAATTATGATAAAAGAAGACTGGGGCCATTTTGACAAAATGGGCACCCATGGTTGCCATACTGCAGCTGCGAACGCAGCCCGTGGTAAAAACACACTATGGTAAAAAAAAGTAAACCACTGCCACCAGCCATTATTTGTAGAAAGGGTAAAATAAAAGTGTTACATGAGAAAGTAGACAACAGGGATACTAAGTAACCTCTCCAGCACTCTAAGTAAGATAGTGGGCCTCATTACGACCTTGCTGGTCCGGAAAGAACAGTGGTGGTAAAACCGCTGCCACTGTTCTTTCCGGACCAGCTGATTAAGAGTCCTGCAGGCGGGAGGTGTCACTCCCACCAGGTCTGACCTGACCGCTTTAACACCACCCGCCTGCAGGCGGACATGGAAACACTGGCTCTGTCATGGACGGAACCAGTGTTTCCATTGTCCCCATCCCCATGGAGTCCTATGGGGCTACATGGGAATGGGGATTTACCCAATTCCGCCTCTGGAATTCCCAGGTCACCGGGGTCATAATGCCCCAGTGATTCCAGGAATCACGGAGGCGGAATGGTAATACGGGTCCGGCGGTAACCTGCCGGTTTTTCCGTTTCGGTTACCTCCAGACTCGTAATGAGGCCCAGTGTGTGCTGGGTCTACAAAGTTACAAAAGGTAAGTAAAGTCAATTTCACTTCACTGCTTTTGGAAACAGTAGTTTAACCAAGAGAAGTGTCATGATGCCTACCCCCGGAGCATCAGGCCAGGCCTAGCACCCCCGGAAGCAGGCATCATGCCCTCGGGTAAAAGCCCAGCGGCCCCTTATATGGACTCTTTGGACTCAGTCCTGGCGCCTTTGGCGCCAGGCTCATGTTGGACATCAGTCCTAGCGCCATAGGCGCCAGGCTCATAAAGGGAGGTGTTTTGTGCACTTACCTGATGCAGACCATGCTGCATGCTTCAGGCCTCCCTGAGACCTGAAAGGGACTATTTTTTCATAGGGACTATTTTTTCACTCGGGCGTGGCCAGGGAAGGATACATACCTAGTTGGGGAAGGATACATACCTGGGACTTCTTTGGAGGCTATTTAAGCCACGCCCAGACAGCAGCTCATGCTTCACGTTGTTCTGCTTCCTGCAGCTTAACGCTCACCGTGTCTGCTCCTGCTCCTGGACTACAGCCACGCCCGTCTTGAACCTGGAAGACCTGCAAGGAAGGAAGAGAAGAGAAAGGTGAAAACCAAGGATTATTTCAAGCTTCTTACCTGCATCCGGAATCTTCTCGCCAGCATCCCTGAATGAAGACTTCAATTTAAAAGCATTGCGTTGCTCGCTGCAGCGCCACGCTTCACTCACCTGTCCTGTCCTCGAGACATCTCCCGGCTCCATCGCGGCTGTCAGCATCGGACGCCACATCTCTGCACCTAGGGGAGAGAGGAAGAAACAAAAGGTGAGCAGAAGGACACACAGAAGGAAAGCCTGATTAACAGCCATAATACTTACCGGCTTTTCTTCCACATTTCGGGTCGGCGCCGCCCTGTTGGCAGGTACCGTACCCCGGCCCCTATGGGGAAAGGACTAGAGACATTTCAGAGGAATGATAAGGACATCTAGAGGGATCGCCCTCATTACTACTCACCTCGGCAGGTTAACCCCTCGACGCATCGCCTTCATTCTGCACCTGAAATAAAGGACAGATCACAGGTGAGAAAGACAGCATAAAGGGGGCCTCACTTGAACTTTGAACTTTCATACTTACGGCGCATCGCTCAGGAAAGTCAAGTGGATTTTGCCAGCGCCATTCTGAAAACCAGTGAAGTAACTGGACGAACGCGCACCCCTGCACCAGAAGCAGGATGGAGAGTTCAACCTTCCAAACCATAAGAAGGATATTCCTACGGGCCAAGGAAGCACGATTTGGAGGTCCTGTCCAATCGGTGTTCCGGGTCCTGCGCATCACGCTAGAAGAGGCCGCAGTAATCCAGACTAGATCAGCGCCCCCGTGGGAAACAGGTGGGCATTACAGAACGCGAAGCCTCCCTACAAATTCCCACCCAGGTGCTATGGAAATTTCTGAGACTGACCAACTGGCCCAACTACTGGGGGAATTACGGGCCGAGGTACACGCCGCTCGTCAAGAGACTAATGCCCTCAGAAGAGAAGTGATTGTAACAAGGGAAAGGACTGATGACCTGGCTAGACAGCTTTTGCAAGGTCAAGCTGGACAAACTCCTTTACCCGGTTCCGGGGGGAACCCCACTCCTGTGGTTTCCAGTAACCCTGTGCTGATTAATCTACCTGCAAACATGCCGCTGGCCCCACCCGAACGCTTTGCTGGGGACCCCAAACGATTCGCCGTATTCATGAATCAGTGTCGTTTGCACTTCCTATGCAGACCCGGGGCCTTCCCTAATGATCAGACCAAGGTAGCCTTTGTGTTGTCATATCTCAGCGGCTGTGCTGCCGATTGGTCAGTCCCACTGGTAACTCAAGATGACCCGATTCTTCGTGATTTTCAAGGATTTCAAACAAGCATGGAAAGGTTATTTGCTCGACATTCTCAGGGACAGGCTCTGGATGACGAACTTCTATCTCTGCGACAGGGCAATCAAGATCTTCTATCCTACATTGCAACCTTCAATAGACTAATTGTGGAAACTGGTTGGCCAGAGGATAAAAGAATCACATTATTCTATCGAGGTCTACGCGGAGAACTTAAAGATGTCCTGGCACAAGTTGTAAATCTGCCCCAAGAATGCACTGAATATATAGACTTAGTGGTCCAGTTGGATCACAGGCTGCAAAACAGAAAAGCAGATCGGTCCAAGTTTGAAACCCGGGTGTGGGCCAAAACCCACGCTAACCCCAAGGGGGCTGATGCCTCGGAGCCTATCCTAGAAGAGGCCGCAGTAATCCAGACTAGATCAGCGCCCCCGTGAGAACCAGGTGGGCATTTCAAGAAGGTATTTAAACATTTGGCAAATCTGAAAGACTTCCCTGTGCCACTGCACTGAAGGTGTTGTGTCTCACAATGGCCCTCATTACAACACCGGCGCTAAACCATGGCGCTATTAGCACCATGGTTGGGGCCGGTGTTATAACGGGTCCGCCATGGTTCAATGGGGAATTACCACTCCATTCCAAGATTGGCGGGGCAGTAATTCCCCATTGAACCATGGCCCTTCCCCATTCCCATTTTCGCCCCATAGGGCTCTATGGGAATGGGGAAGGCGTTAAGTACGGTACCGCAAATTGTGGTACCGTACTTAGCACCAAGGTCCCTTTGCGGGTCCCTACTTTAACGGCTTGTGTAGACGAGCCGTTAAGGTCGGGTCCCGCAAAGGGACCTCGTAGTAAGGCGCTAAGTGTTTAACGGCGCCGCAGCCTTTTACGGTGCTGTTAAACACTTAGCGCCAGGGTCGTAATGAGGCCCAATGTAAAAAGATGATGCCTATGGAGTTTGTCAGACTCCAAAACCAAAAGAAACACAGGGCCTCATTACACGGTAGGCGGTGAGCCATGGCGCTATTAGCGCCATGGCTCATGCCGGTAAAATACCGGCACCGCCTTGGCGGAAAGGGGATTTACCGCCCCATTCCAAGGTTGGAGGGGCGGTAAATCGCCTTTCCGCCATTGCCCTTCCCCATTCCCATTTCTGCCCCATAGGGCTCTATGGAAATGGGGAAGGCGCTAATTACGGCACCGCAATTTTGCGGTGCCGTAATTAGCTCCGAGGTCCCTTAGCGGGTTGGATTTTAACGCCTGCAAGAAGCAGGCGTTAATTCCTCCAACCCGCAAAGGGACCTCGTAGTACGGCGGTAAGGGTTAACGGTCACCGTTGCCATTAACGGTGACCGTTAACCCTTACCGCCGTCCGTTTAATGAGGCCCACAGTGTTCAAATCAAAGAAAAATACATGAGAGTGGGAAAAAGGTCTCACTCTCTCCAGGACAAAAATTATAAGTCCTAAAGTCCAGCAAAAGAGCTGGGGGTCTCTAAGGTAGAAGGGAATTATCGCATCTATGAGCAGTTCTGTCCTGCACTGCAAGTACAGACCTCTTTAGCTACCTTCAAGAAAGAATTTAAGACGCTGCTGTTCTATTGACCCGGCCGACAGCCTTAGCCTTTCTCTGTGAAATTTTCTTTACCTCTCAGCCATGGCCTTTTGCTGTTTTGTTCTGTGTTGTTCTTTGTCTGCACCCTTACGGTTCATGGTTTGCTCACTATAAATAAACTAAAGTAAAACTAAAGTAAAGTCAATTCTCCCTAACAGGGTTTCAAGATGTGTATGCCAGTGGCCACTTTGTAGCAGGGTGGCTGGGGAGATTACCATTGATATGCAGAGTCTTAAGAGGGAGGAGAGGTGAAAGTGTGTGACCGGTGCACGCTCTTGTATCATGTGGAGTAAATCGGGATCAAAAGGCGGAAGAAAGCGGAGAGAAGGAGGGCGGGGAGTGATCAAAAGGTGGACAGGGTGGCACATATTTAGTGATTTTAGAGGGGATGCAGGAGGGAATCTCATCAGCAGAGAAGGAGGAAGATGCAGAGTGAGATTTGGGAAGGGAAGTGTAGTATTCAGCTTGATGGAATGCTTGAACGCATGTATGGTATGCCAGCGTGGAATGCTAGTGGAGCTCTGGCTGAATGTTCTCAGAATGACAGCTGGAGTGTGAGCTGGATGGGGTACGGATGTGCCAGTGGTCTATGCATATGACCTGGAACTGTAATACAGGAAATTGCTTACCAATGATGGATCTTGCGTGGTTCTTCAGCACGGGAACCAGGTCACTTCAGGAAACATGGCCTAGGTGGTTTATGACCAGCTTGCGATCAGCTTGAGGATATCAAATCCATGGAGTAAGATTTAGCAGAGCTCAGAGCAGCGATAAGGGGAAGGAGAGAATCCTCCAAAGCACAGAAGAGCAGGCAGCAGGCCTTGCACTAATGGTGAAAGCAGGGGCACATGATGTGTCCTCATCTCTTGCATGGCTGGAGAGATCCAAGGCTGAGTGTCAGAGGGGTAGAAGGAGTTGGCTGGATAGTGCTAGTCGAATGGATTGGCCAGTGCAGTCGGGAAGTCAGTTAAGATATGTTCGATGCAGTGAGCAGGTGGGAGAGACAGGGCTTGGAAGAAGGTCCTGTCTTGATCACGATACGGTGCCAAAGAATTGAATTTTCTTTTGGTGATGGATGAGGAAGGGGCGAAAAGAGCATGCAAGGGGGAACATAGATAGTCGCCCTAAAACCAGTTGCCTGCGGGTAGCATTCTTACTTCCGCTACTCCACGACACCCCTCTCAGAGAAGAACACACTTGCTGGTGTAGACTGATCGCCGGTGAAAAAACAAAATGGGTTATAGTAGCAGTTAAGATCTTCGACGCCGCCTTAAAAAAGGCTACTGACTCTGATTCTGATACCAAATATATCCGAGATGGAAACCTGTGAAATTACATCAACGGACTTTGAAAATTTGGCATGCAACCAAAGAAGCAGCTACTCTTAATTTTTATACCTTCTAAAAATCAATTTTTTTTTTGGTTAAAATCAAGTAAATAAAAAATAAATAAAAAAAGATAGTTAAATGAATGAGTAGGTGGTCAGAAGGAGGCATATTCATAGAGAGAGCAGGGTGGTCAAGAGAGGAGGAGAGGAAGATGAGGTCTAGTGAGGTGCTTAATATGTGGGTAGGAAGTGTATCTCATGAGCAGAACCGAGTCTGGTTGCAAACGATGGACTGAGTCGGGTTGCAATCGATGGGCCGAGTCCGGTTGCAATCGATGGGCTTTGGATAACTTAGGTCGAGACTGCATGCCACTGGCAGGGCTGTTAGATAGGAGGGAGTCATGGAGAACATGAAGGACATCAAGAATGGTTTGTGGCTGACAGGTTGGTACTAGATGAGTAGGACAGTAAGCGGGTTGGGACTTGGGAGCCAGAAGGTGAATAGAGGTTTCTTTTTAAAGTAGGAGGGAGAGAGGTTGAAGGCAGGGTAGAACGGCCAAATGGCGCGTCCTTACTTATCATCGGTCACCACCACCGCCCTTGTTATGTACAGCATTATAAAGGTTTGGCGTGATGTCTGCACCGCTCAATATATAGTTGAATTGTGCTTTGCACACACCAACAAATCAAACCTATGTTCCATTTGAGCGTCTGGAGGATGCCCTTGGGTGGTAGCGGTGCGTGGTATAAATCATCATAACATAGCATAACATTTTCAAAGGCTTCTGTGAATTGCTTGACGTTAAGTGAGGAAGGTTTTCCGTGAAATCATATATCAATCTTACAAAGATTGCTTTTATTTGCAAAACTGTGATGTAACCCACACGTGTTTCATACACGTGGCGCTGTATCATGGATATTGCATTTATTATACCAATGATAGGTAGCACCTGTGAGGAAAAGTAACAATAACAAAGACATGTGAAGTACAGAAGGTGTGCTAGAAATTGAAACAACCAAAGAAGATCAGGTGAAAATATTGGTTAGAGCTTTCAAAGGACAGTTCTGTAGCCTGAATGTCAGAGGCACACGTACACATACCCCCTTAGTACACATATTGTGTGCAGCAGAAAGCAAGGGCCAGTGCTATAGGTAGGAGTCAGAAATCACGAAGGGCCCAACCGAGTCAAAGCGTAAGATTTGGAGTATGGCCCATGAAGGCTGTGGCGTGTGACATCAGAATCGCAACCAGCTAAGGAGCCTTTACTACATAGATGGCTTTGGTCTTCTAAAGGCGTGGCATAAAAGACACAGTCGCATTCTTTCTAGCTGGCATGAAGGGGGACCATTTCTTTTAAATACTTGTGTTTAATATAATATAATTAGTCAACATAAACAAAATAATTGAAAATAAAAATATTCAAATGTACGATTGAAATCAAAATAGCAGTGGCAGCTTGTGGATGTTTTCAGTGGTGGGGTGTACAGTTTCCCCAAAAGTAGCGTGAGCAACCGAGCATAGCAAGGGAGCCTGAAGTAACACTCCATACATGTTTTAAAAATAATGGGTTTGAATGGGTTTTCTGTCGTAGTACATCTTATTAGAAACATTGGATTAAATGTCATACAATTTACAAATGATTCTGTGGGGTAAGACATGAAAACATTCAATAGATAATAGGTAGACAAATCACATTTTCCGCATCTCTTTGCCCACAATATGACAGCAGTCTCGTGAGGATAGCTCAGGGGCAAAGTACAGCAAGACCACACTGAGCAAGACAGGTTCGATCCCCGGGTCCGCGCTTAGAAACCTCTGGGTATTAAGCATGTAATAAATAACCAATCATATCACTGCCAGTGTATAACACATTTTCATGATACCTGTCCCAGCCACATACAGGGCTGCAGTGCAGTTTCATGCCAACACTGTCCTGTGATACACACTTTTAAGATGCTGGTGCCTAAATATATGTCAGCATTGACACTCCAATACGCTGTCATGATGGTGGGACTCTAAATATGACATCATTTCCACTGTAAAATACTTTCATGATGCCTTTGCCCACGATATATGCCAGTACTGTCACTTATAAATGGCCCACAGCTAGTGAACCTTGTCCCAGGAAAGCCCACCCGTGTGCATGCACACATGAACGTGCACACACACACACACAACAAAACATACAGCTAAAGATGCACATGCAGACTTCTGCAGCCCACACACGCCATTTTATGTTACTCACCTGGCCACTTAGCATCTACCAAACCCCGCTGAGCACACACTGCACAACCGGAGGGAACCAAGAATCTTTAGAGGATCAAGTTTCAGATCCATCGTCATACAGACACTGCACATGTCTATGGAATGAAAGAGAAGGTAAACAGCAGGAAAACACCATCGGGCATCACGCATGCTTAGCCAGCCAATACCCAAGTCGCACCAATTGGAACACAATCACTGTCATTCAATTGGATAATAATAGCTGTTATTACCCGAATCCATGAATGACATGTGTATCACATGTTTTGTACTCGGAAGAGAGAAAATACGTGTTCTTTATACCCATTTTGCACAAACATGCAAGGCAGGCTTGAATAACACTAATTTTGCAGAATTGATCCTCCCATGTCTACCTATTCAAACGTCCAACAAACAGAATCTAACAGGGATGATACCATCATCTCAAGCACTATTTAGAAGTGACGTTTTAAAACTATTGGGTGCATTGCAATATATTAAAGGCACTTCATAAATCATTCTTGTTAAATGCCCTTGTAATACAGTTAACATTTTAATGGCAGCCATTATCCGCACAGCGGGTTAATGTCAAATACCCTGTACATCAATTAGATTTTCATTCTGCTGCTGTCGATGCCCATTATGACCCACTCTTCTCTAAAACCGTAATCTGGGCCTTTCTCGGACAGTGTCCAGGAGTGAGGAAGGCAGTGTAATGCCTCCTGGCCCTCATGGGCCTTGTCTGTCACACAGTGGGCTGAAAGGAGGTGGGGCAACACCCCCTCCGCCACAATAGGCCAGCCATCACTGCAGAATAGGACGATGAGATTTCAAATTCCGTGACGGAAACCCATGGTTCTTATGTATTGATGGATTTTATAATACTAAGAAAATAATCTGCTGCGAGAATCAAACAATGTATTCTCGATATTATATTTTCCCCTCAGATTATTAAAAAGTAAGTAACATAACTCAAAATGTATCGGAGTGATGATGCGATTGTAAACTAGGGGGGATAGCAACAACTACTGGGCAGGAGAAGTGGTCATTCACATTATTTTTTATTAACATTTACTATGCACCTTTCTGGGGAAACCATGTTGCACAGACCCGGCGGGTTCTGGCTCAAGGGCCGTTTCTGGACTCTGATGGAACTGGCTATGCAGAGACCAAGCCACTTAAAGCCCAGCAGATGGTCCAAGCAAATCAAGTGCAAGTGGAAACCATGGAAATGGTGAAGTGCTGGAGCAGCTACATCTCTGTGGACAGTATTTAAACAACGTCCAGAAAACAACCTGCACGTGTCAACAAAATAATCATCATAGCCTGTTTCTTCCTCCATTATTTTCATCATAATCCTTCTCCATCATAGCATTTCCACTTAATTATAGTCCCTTTTCCTAGTCCTTCTCCCAACTCATAGTCCATCATAGTCCTTCATCAAAGTACTTCTCCTTCGTTGTAGTCCTCATTCTTCCTATATATCCGCCTACAACGTTGACCTTCTCCTGTATCCTAGTCCTTGTTCTTAAATCCTCATGCTTCTTCATTGTTATCCTTGGCTTTCATCCTACTCCCAGACCTTCATTGTAGTACTAGTCCTTTCCCTTCACCCTTGTCCTTATCTTTCTTAGCCGTCCTTTATCCTTAGATCTAGTACTTCCCCAGTCATCCTTGTCCTTGTCCTTCATGCTATTCCTTCTCCTTCATCATATGTCTTCTCCTACATCCTGTTCCTTCAGCCAAGTCCTCCTCCTTCATTTTAGTCCTCCTTCATTTTAGACCTTAATCCTGGTCCTTCTTTGTTCTCATCCTTCTTCTTTCTCCTCGCCCTTCATCCCAGTCCTTAGCCTAGTGCTCCACCTCAGTTGTTCTCCCTACTCCTTCTCTTTAGCCCCTATCCTCAGAGCTCTCCGTCTTCTTAGTCTTCCATCGGCCTGATCCTTCATCTTCATATTAGTTCTACTTTATAGTCCTTTGTCCTTTTTCACTCCTATCCTTCTCCCCATCATACTCCTCCTTCATTCCAGTTCGTCTCCTTTATACTAGTCTTAGTCCAAGTTAAGAGACTGTCTCTCTGACGCAATCTTTCAGTCAGTCAGGTTTTTTCTCTCCTTCTCCCAGCTATTACTGTGTCTATCTTTTTTCTGATTTTGCCTCTATATGTCCCTCTTTGTCTCTCTCTGTCTCTCTTTCCCTTCTTGCACTGGGTGCCGCGAGATGGATATAGCGCAAGAGATTGAGTATAAGGATTTGCAGGACGTGATGCACAAGCACATTGCCCTGCTATGCTGAACAGCCACCTCCGTGCCGACACATGCTATTTTTATATTTCTCATTTTGGGCCCCGCTTGGTTGGAGAGTTTGAGGAATGCATGGAACTAGAGCTCTGTGAAACTTCTTGCTGGTAGACAAGAACTGAGTAGAGCAGCGTGTTCATTTGCCCCGGAATCAAACTGAATGCTGGTCAAATATTTCTCAGCCAGAAATGGGCATATGGCCTTCATGCTATCAGACCTTGCTCGCATCAGTTGTTTCTAGCCTGTTTACATGAATACTGACACACTCTTTTCTGGGGCACGGCTAATAAACTGTTGCTGGGTCGTGGCTGTAGCACAGTATGTTAATTTTTCTGAACACAATAGCTATGAAGCAGTACATGCCTTCTGACACATGGTTTTAATACCATGTATGTCTGTATTCTATTTCAGAGTGTTGTAGTCCCAAATTTTGGCCCTCTAGCAAACATAATATTAGGGGTAACACCGTTCTCTTGAACATCATTTACAGCCCTGCGTATCTGGTCTCAAGGGTGTGTTTTAAGATTATTGATGATACGGTATGCTGGATCGTACAGTGACCTAAAGCATTTTACTGGCCTCCGGAACAGGCTATGGGCCTCATTACACGGAAGGCGGTGAGCCATGGCGCTATTAGCGCCATGGCTCATGCCGGTAAAATACCGGCACCGCCTTGGCGGAAAGGGGATTTACCGCCCCATTCCAAGGTTGGTGGGGCGGTAAATCCCCCTTCCGCCATTGCCCTTCCCCATTCCCATTTCTGCCCCATAGGGCTCTATACTGGCTGTGCTCAGATCCTCAGGGAGTTCCCCTTTCTCTCAGCATTCTTGCAGCATTTGTAGCATGTGCTCGCCTAGCTTGTCCCAGAAACAAGTCCGGACAGGGAAGGGGGGTGATGTAGAAGATGGAAGCTTGAAGGAGAGCTGTGTGTTGTCACTGGAAATGGGGGGAGAAAGTGGAGATCAAGTGGGCCAGAGGGGCCAGGTAGATGTTGAAAAGCCATGACAATATGATAGAACCCTGGGGGAGGCCACAAGATGGTAAATGCAGGAGGGTGGGGGGGTCGAGAGAGAAGTGCAGGAGAGGGGTGCCCAAAGGGAAGGGGTGTGAGCAAGTGCTGCTGGGGGCAAGAAGGCAAGTGCCAGGGGAAAGAGAGGGGGAAGGGAGGGTAAGTGCAGTGGACAGTGTGGACCAGGTTAGGGCTAGTCCGGGGAAGGGAGCCTGAGGGCAGGTGCTGGCAAGTGATGCTGGGGGACTGGTAGGAGGGTGGTCTGGACCCAGTGGCAGCGGCAGAGGGAACGATAGCATTGGAGGGGAGAGGGAAGGAAGAGGAGAACATGAGTCTTGAGAAGATTCCAGAACTTAAGAAAATCCGGCTCAAGTCTGAGGGGGACAAGGAAGCCGTTCCAGTGGGGGGACCATCTGAGGAAAGGGATCTACCTACCACTCTCTGCATGGAGAAACGTTTGACCTGCAGAGAGCTGGAGACAGATGACCCAAGGACTCTGGCAGGTACTATTTAGGGAGGGAAAGCTGGATGTAGAGAG
The DNA here is from genome assembly GCF_040938575.1 of Ambystoma mexicanum. Taxonomy (NCBI): domain Eukaryota; kingdom Metazoa; phylum Chordata; class Amphibia; order Caudata; family Ambystomatidae; genus Ambystoma; species Ambystoma mexicanum. The sequence continues at coordinate 951,474,490 of NC_090934.1, read as the reverse complement.
GTTCCAGGCACCAGACAGCCTTGTGGGCGATGCAAAGAGTCTTGAATTTGATCCTTGCAGTCACCGGGAGCCAATGGAGAGATTTTGGGGCTGGAGAGATGCAGTCCCTGGGCTTGAGGCCAAGGATAAGTCTGGCAGTCCTGTTCTGTATTAGTTGAAAGGTGCAGAGGGAGGAAAGAGGCAGATTGAGGAAGAGGCTGTTGCAGTAGTCCAGCCTAGAAAGAATCAGGCCTCCGGAGACATTGAGCTTCTGCGGGGAAGGTGAGGAAAGCAGGAATGCCCCTGAGGAGGTGGAGCTGAAAGTTGGGATTCTTGGCAAGGTCTGTGATGTGTGGAGAGAAAGAGAGAGAGGAGTCAAAGTTGAGCCCAGGGTTTTTTGCCTCACAAGTCGGTGAGTGGAGGGGACCCAGGGAGGCTGGCCAGAGAGTAGTGGGGAAACAAGGAGCAGACGTCCCAATGAGAAGGATCTCCATTTTCCTGGTATTAAGGCAGAGATCATTGGCAGAGCACCATGCATGAATAGCAGTCAGGCAGTCAGCTAGGACAGGGAAGGGGGATGATGTAGAAGATGGAAGCTTGAAGGAGAGCTGTGTGTTGTCACTGGAAATGAGGGGAGAAAGTGGAGATCAAGTGGGCCAGAGGGGCCAGGTAGATGTTGAAAAGCCATGACAATATGATAGAACCCTGGGGGAGGCCACAGGTAGAGAGTGAGGTGGAGGAGAGAAAATTACCCATTTGCTCTGTGGGGGAGGGGTCTGTTTGAAGGGAAGTCGGTCAGCCATGCCAGTGCCCGGTATGTGATGCCTAGGGTATCATGGAGACAATTTATGAGGATGGAGTGGTTGACTGTGTCAAAGGCAGAAAAAGATCGAGGAGGATCAGAGCAGAGGGAGTGTTTGAGACTAGGTTAGAGAGCAGGTTTTCACAGGTGTTCAGGATAACAGTTTCTGTTCCTCTGGGTGCCCTGAATCCAGACTGGTGGTCATGGAGGCAGCCAGCCATTTCAGTGTGGAGGGTTAGTTGGGGGATGACCAGCTTCTCAACGAGTTTGCCCCAAAAAGGGGTGATAGAGCTAGGGCAATAGTTAGCCTGGAATGAAGGGTCAGCAGATAGCATTTTTAGGAGAGGGTGCACAAGAGAGTGCCTAAGGGTTTGTGGGAAGGAGCCAGTGGCAAAGGAGTGGTTGCAGAGGTCAGCCAAGGCAGGGGTGAGAGAGGCAGTGTTGTCCTTGATGGTTCTGAAGGAGCAGGGAGCGCCTGTTTAGAGGAGACTTTCATAGAGTGGACAACTCTAGAGATCTCATCTGGTGCAATGAGAGAGAAGGAGGAGAGTATGGGTCGCTGGGGGGGCAAGGGAGGCAAGAGAAGGGTATGTGTGGGGGGAGCAAATGACAGAGGACAGGATGTCCAGAGGTTTGGAGGAGAAGTGGGCGGCTAGTGCAATGCAGAGGGCCTGGGAGGGAGTAGGAGAGCGGGAGACTGCAGTAGGATTGGCAAGTTCCTTGCAGATTTCTAAAAGTTCAACCGTGTTACTGGCGGCTCCAGAGATGCCGTCTTGGACATGAGCCCTTTTCCTGGAGCAGATGGCGAGACTATATTGCCTTTACCATGGACGGCAGGCCAGTTTGTCAGAGGAGGAGCTAGATGCCTGCCACTTCCGCTCTGCAACTTTGCACTTGCATTACAAAGCTGCCAAGTCAGAGTCATACCAAGAGTTGCATTTGGAGGCAGGCTTCCTGCGGATCTTCATGACGGGGGCAAGGATATCCAGGGTGTTAGAGATAGAGAAATGGAGGTTAGGTAGAACAGAGTCAGAAGGAGAGCCAAATGAAGGGGGCAGAGGGATGAAGGAGAAGGCAAATGCAGCGACTGACACACGCTTCATTGGTCGAATGACTGAGAAGGAGACTGGCAGTGCAGGCAGAGGCATCATCAGCGAACAGGGGAGGCCAAGGTGGGAAGAGAGGAGACAGTGGTCAGACCAGGAGAGAGGGGCAGTAAGAGGGTTGGAGAGTGGGATGTCTGTTGAGATGAGAGCATCCAAGGTTTGTCCAGCAGAGTGGGTTGGGCCAGAGGGAAGAATAAAGACGGAAAGAGTCGCAGAGGTCGCGAAAGAGTACAGTAGCCACATCTGGAGAGTCGAGATGGATGTTAAAGTCCTGAAGGAAGTTAGGTTTGGGTAGAGGAGGCAAGGAGAGAGGTACGCTCATTCTGAGAGGAAGAGGGAGGTCGGTCCGGGGGAGCCTTTAGATGGTAGCGAGAGTAAGAGAAAAGGTAGGCGAGACAGATAGCTTGCAAGCTAGGCTTTCAAAGAATGAGCAGATTTGAGTGGGAATGATGGAGGCAGGAACTCATTCAGGGAAGATCAGAGCCACTTTGCCACCAGGCCGGGAGGGCCTAGGGTTGGCAAGGATTGTGTAGCCTTCAGAGAGAAGAGTGGAAAAAGCAGTGACAGAGCAGGCCTTGAACCATGTCTCAGTGAGAGCAAGGAGGTCAAGGTCTTCAAGGAGGATAGGTGATGGAGAAGCAATTAGAATAGATAGGGGAGACTGAGAGCAGCATGGGGCCAGAGACAAAAAAGGGAGGGGAAATAGGAGGATAGCAGGGGGGGGGTTAGAAGCACTATGAAACAATAGAATCTCACCAGGCGGCCAAGCAGACAATATCAATGAGCACACCAGAAATGCCAAGATTCAAAGATCGTTAACAAATTGGAAAGCACACCTAAATTCGAATTTTGCCAGAAAGCACTAAAAGCAGTACAAAATGGAGGATGCCCGAAAGCACACCTACATTTGAATTATGCCAGAAAGCAATAAAAGCAGTACAAAATGGAGGCTGCACAGTTGGAAAGCACACCTAAATTCGAATTTTGCCAGAAAGCACTAAAATCAGTAAAACATGGAGGATGCACAGTTGGAAAGCACACCTAAATTCGAATTTTGCCAGAAAGCACTAAAATCAGTAAAACATGGAGGATGCACAGTTGGAAAGCACACCTAAATTTGAATTTTGCCAGAAAGCACATAAAGCAGTACAAAGTGGAGGATGCACAGTTGAAAAGCATGCCTAAATACGGGTTTTGATAGAAAGCACTAAAAAGCAGTACAAAATGGAGGATACACAGTTGGAAAGCACACCTAAATTCAAATTTTGCCAGAAAGCACTAAAAGCAGTACAAAATGGAGGATGCAAAGTTGGAAAGCACACCCAAATACGAATTTTGCCAGAAAGCACTAAAAAGCAGTACAACATGGAGGATTCCCGAAAGCACACCTACATTTGAATTATGCCAGAAAGCAATAAAAGCAGTACAAAATGGAGGATGCACAGTTGGAAAGCACACCTAAATTTGAATTATGCCAGAAAGCAATAAAAGCAGTACAAAATGGAGGATGCACAGTTGGATTATGCCAGAAAGCAATAAAAGCAGTACAAAATGGAGGATGCACAGTTGGAAAGCACACCTAAATTTGAATTATGCCAGAAAGCAATAAAAGCAGTACAAAATGGAGGATGCACAGTTGGAAAGCACACCCGAGAATCAAAATTGAGTTTTAAAAACAGGGCATTTAAGAAAACCGCAGTGAGCATTCAGTAAGAGGTACAAGATGCATATTTCAATTGGTGCAGAGATTAGAGTTAGACAGGTATGGAAAGGAGCAGGAAACAAGCACAGCCTTCCAAGTGTCCAGGGGAAGTGTGTAGTCTGGAACAAAGCAATCCATATTGCTTCCCAGAGCAATTGAAAAAGCAGGATTTTATTAGTGGTCAAAGCGTGCAGTGGTCCCAGACAGTGTGAATCATTTGGGAATGTGTTCAAGCGGCAAGGGGACATGGAGTTCCAGCAGGGAGAGGTGCTCCCCCAGCTCCAGATAGGGCCAGAAATGGGCCTTACTGAGGGCCTTAGTTGGTGGGCCTGCTCTCTCACCTGCCAGCTCACCAATTGGCAATTACAAATAAGGATTAGCCAAACCCGGCCGCCACAGTGGTGGGATAGGTTGAGGCACTCTGGTGCCTGGAAGGGCAGCAAAAGCGTTGGCCATGATTACAGAGAAAAAGCAATTTTGAATCACAACCCCACTGGGCTGTGGTGATGGGTTTGGCTGCAGTATCAGGAGAAAACCAATGTCATAGCTCATAAAAACTGAACAAATTGCCCCATTGAAACAATTAGGCACAGTAAAGCTATCGGAGTTGATGTGCATCCGGTTTTGTAATAACATGCATTTCATAGCGCTCATTGTTCTGTTGTGTCCTTTTACTCGTTTGTGCCGTCTGGTGGCCTTTGTGGAGATGAAGAGCACGGGCAAGCGCAGGCAGACAATGGAGGGGTGAAGGTGGAATGATATCTCAGCACCCCCCCACCGACACAGTTGAAAAAGAGACTGGGGAGGGATCTGGGCCCCCTGGAGAGTGAGGAATGGGTGGAGGCACTGGTGGCGGCTATGATGGTGAATGTGTCCTCGCGGATGACGCTGATCCAATACAGAATTGTACACAGGGTATACTACTCGAGGGTCAGGCTTCACAGGATGGGTAGAGCGGAGACTGACACGTGTCTCAAGTGTGGAGGAGCTGTGGGAACCTTTTACCATTTGCTGTGGGAATGCAGACTGACCTCGAACCTTTGGGACAGAGTCCTTGGTAAACTGAGCCAGGTGCTAGGCAGAACAATCCCCCAGTACCCCAAAATGCTCCTACTGCACACCAGCAGAGAATATGAGGGGACAATGTGGTACAGCAAATTGATTGCAATTGCAGAAATGGTGGTAAAGAGAGACCGGTCAGCCAAATGGAGGTCCAAAGACATGCCGACAGTGACGAACTGGGAGGTGGGGATGGAACACTGTTGCAGGATGGAGAAGGTAACATATCGGAACAGAGGGATGCAGGGGAAATACCTGAAAATATGGGGGAAATGGGAAGGGAGTGCAGGATAGAGGAGGGATCAGGGACTGCGGGAGCGGGGCCAGCATGGAGCACTGGGAGCGTCATGCTGGTGGGTGGGGGAGGGGGCGAGGAGGCTCTGGGGATGAAGCTGGGGGAATCCACATTGTGCACGTTTTTAATGTTTAGTGTTACTGTTTTTACATGAAAATGCTAATAAACAGAGTTTATTAAAACAAAATAAGATAGCTCAGTATGTTGAGGCACCTGGTCTGGATCGCTGCATACAACCAGAAGGTCCAGTAACTTAACAGACTGGCAGAGAGGAATGGACAAGAGAGAAATATGTAGAGGAGGGGGGAGAAAGGTAAGAGGAGGAAGGTGGTACAGACATGGAGAGAAAGAGGGAGGCAGAGAAAGCCAGGGGGTGGGCTAGAGATTAGAAATGTGGTGAGTAGAGGATGGAGGGATGGGAGAATGAGGGGGAGAGAAAAGGTGTTGGCAACTGGGTTTGGTAACGGGCAAGCAAGGAAGAAATAATGAGGTAGGGATTGGGAAGGAGAGATGAGAGGGACAGAATGAGGGAGTGTGAGTTGGAGAGAGGGAAGGAACAAAGGGAAGCAAAATCATTTGAGGGAGGGGAAGAATAGGGAGCGACAGATAGTGAAAGATAGAGGGAGAGTGGGTGGAAGGTACTGGTGGGCGGATGGGGGGATATTGGAAGGAGAAGTGAGATGAGAGGGGGTAAGGGAATGCAAGTGCGGAGGGCCGGATGCAAGGATTGTGTTAATCTATGTGAAGTGGCCTTTAGTGGTGCAGGAACTCTGTCCTCAACAGACACAAAGCCTGAGGAACAAAAGGTATAAAATAAAAAAATAATCAATACCCATGCACAGGCCCTAAGAATCATGGAAGGGATTTGCCACCCTCAGAACGGGGCAGCAATACCACAGGCATTCTTAAATCCAATGCCTTTCTGAGGCCCTCCCAACGGGGATGAGAAAACATCAACCAAACATTATGATGTTTACTCTACCCTCCCGAATGTAATTCTGCGGACAGGGGGTTCTTCTAAGTCTCCCAAGGACAGAGTCTGGGCCTCTCAACATTTTCAGTTGAAAAGAGCCCTAAGCCTCAGGGAGGCACCATGTTGGAAGTCTTATGTCTCAGCAACATGGTCTTTTAATTGCTGAAATTAAATGTGTGCTTTGTAGCAGCCAGGTCACAGGTTGTGTTTGTTGGCACCTTCAGGCCATCACTTTCCTCTGACCTCTTGCAGTATTCAGCAACCTTCTTATCACCTTGCTGCATTTTTACTTTGGTTTCATCTGCATTAGCGCCCCAATGTCAAAGATTGATTCGTAGCTTTTCAGTGGTCATTAAGTGTTTCAGCTCCCTGCTGGCTGCCTGTCCATGATCATCTGCAGCTATTAAACCCTCACTGCATTCTTTTGACTCCATTATAATTTAAGCACCCTACGAGTGCTTTGGACTTTCTTTCCAGCTGTAAGGTATGGGGGTTTCAAAACATCTTTTTGTAATGGGGCCCCCCCAGCCCTGACACATTTTCAGATGGCCCTACAGTTACATATTACTTTGTATTCACTTCTCATAACCTTCTGACCATTACATCCCGTGGTTGTTGGTTTTACTCTAATTTGATGATAATAATAATGGGCCTCATTGCAAGTATGGCGGTAGAGTAACAACGGTGCCGGGAGTGCTATCGCGGGTGCCTGTCAGCCCGCCAAGTCTGACCGGGCGGGCAGAGCGGTTCCCACGAGCACACCAAGCCAGATGCACCGGCACCGTTGTAAACGGTGCCGGTGCATCCGACGTCCCCATTCCCATTGTGCCCTATGGGGCTTAAATGGGAATGGGGACTGACAGGCACCGACACCCGGCAAAGTCGGAATACCCCGGTAATTCCTCATTGCCGGATTTCCCCCCAAGTTTGGAGGTAGCCTTGCCGGTTTTACCAGCAAGGCTACCACCAACCTCTTAATGAGGCCCAATGTCCTATTTATATAGTGCTTTACACATAGAACCTATTCACATAGACCATCACCCAACCAAAGTTGCTACTTGTTTAGCGACCTCAGAAAGATGAAAGTCTGAGTTAGCTATATCAGTCCTCGAACCTGCGACATGCAGATCACACACAGACCACAGCAGCGAGAGCATAACGTGCTGAGCTATTTTACCGGCAAGCACTGAGCAAAACTCCGGAATGGTTGCATGTTTGACATAAGTTTCCATTCTCAGTGGGCTGGCCCGTGCTTTATATCAAATCACAGCACATTAGTTTTGACTAGAACCTCATTGTTTGCAATCTCAGCTGTGAGGCCGTGGTTTGAATGGGCATGTATTAACGTCTTCCTCACTCCCCTCTATTAAGCAGATTTTGGGTTGATAACTTTCTTGATTTAAAATTGTCATTCTGATGTACTACACCTTTTGGACATGGACACCATAACGGGTGAATTTATCAAACTGCAGCTGCATGTGAAACACATTTGTATGGAAAGATTGCCTGTAATAGTGGTCATTTCAATGAACTGTGTTTGCTTTGTTTGTACTCGTCTCCTGAATGAAATGCAAAGCATTATACTATGCTCCTTTGGACACACTGGGCCTCACTACAAGTTTGCCGGTCCAGGTAAGCTTGCCGGTACTGTAGTTCCTGGACCGGCAAACTACGAGTTCTGATCCCGGGTGCCTTCCTGCCCGCCAGGACTGGCCTGGCGGGCGTACCGGCACCTGCGAGCAGAGCATGTCGGATGCACCGGCACCATTCACGAATGGTGTCGGTGCATCCGGCTTCCCCATTCCCATTGAGCCCTGTGGGGCTCAATGGGAATGGGGAAGAATATTTTCTGGCGCCCGCGAATGGGCAATTACCGGGTCTGGAGGGGCCGTAATTACCCGGTAATTGCCCATTCGTGGGTGTCAGCACATTTTGCATGTTTGGCAGCAGCCTGCCGGTTTTACCGGCAAGGCTACGGCCAAACTTGTAATGAGGCCCACTGTGTAAATATATGTAACTGTTAAAATACAAATACAAATACAAACACATTGGGCCTCATTACAAGGATGGAGGTAACCATGCCACTTTTTGCGGCATGGCTACCTCCATACCGGGTACCGGGTTCCCTGAATGGGGAAAGACCGGGCCATTGCGACCTTGGAGAGCCCGGTATTTCCCCATTCAGGGAACCCGGACCCGGTACATCCGCATTCCCATTCGAGCCCCCATAGGCCTCAATGGGGATGATGCTAAAAACAGGCCCGTTAGTGACGGGCCCGTTGTTAGAATCCTGGTCTCCTCGCGGGACCCGCTAAGGACGCCTGGTAAAGCCAGGCATCCTTAACGGGTCCCTGTTAGGCAGAAACCTGTGCAGTTCCCTTAGGGACCACTGCAAAAAGTTTAAGACCACAGGAGTTAGCAGTAAACCCAATTGGTAGCAGTCTGCACCACCCAGAATTACCTGGTAGCTGTGGCTGAGCAGTCAGAAGCAGTCAGTCTCTCAAGAAGAGTTAGGCAGTATACAGAGCATACACAATAGGGCAGATAAACACAGTAAAACAAGCAAACACTGACCAGAGCTTTGGTGTAAAAGATATATAATTGTTTATTTAAAAACACATCTATAAAAACACACTGGCACTAATATCAAGCAAGTTCAAAACCACAGTCACTAAAGTATATACACTCCCTTTAAAGAATATTAGACAAGTCTTAAGTAAAGCACCACTTATTTTCAGACAGCGGTGAGCGCTTAACGCAGATGGCACTCTAATAATTCGGTTTAAAAGGGAGAGAAAGGCAGAGCATAAATTGAAAGAGATTCCAACACTTTCAGAAGAAGACAGCAAGAGAGGAAGGCAGAATAAAACCGTGAAGTTAGTGTTCAGAAAGCCGGATCCACTTTAAGAGGATCAGAACGAAATGTGTCTAAGGTCACACAGTTGAAAAGTGCACAAAAGTCTCGAAAAGGTTCAGAAAGAAGTTGGACCAACAGAAAGGGACCAGTTAGATGGTCAAGAGATTAAGTTAAGGATTTACTGTCACCTTGTAGCAATGTATAGAAAGGGAGGCCAGGCGGACACAGTACCTTGAAAGTGTGAGAACACTCCAGCGGGGGCAGTTGTTCCTGGCAGCGGGTGCAAGTCGGTGCTTCATCCGGGGGAAGAGAAGATCTTGTCGGGGAGGAAAGCAGAAGGTCGTTGCACTGCTAGGGAAGAAACCAGCCGCGGAGTTCTCGATTAAAAGGAGCGGTCCTTTTATTCGCGGTTCAGTGGTAAGTGGCTATCCGGTTGCCGGGGTGCTTGGCACGGGCAATTCGATCACTAGACGTCCTGGTAGGCGAAAAAGAAAGCAAACTGGTTGTCCCCACCAGCTCAAGGGGAAGAGACTCTCTGGCAAGAAGATCTCCTCTGTCGTCGGGAAGTGGTGAGACGGTTCAGCAGGGCTCCACCGGTGGTGTCGTCATTGCAGGTCGGCTCAGCTTCTCCCTCTTCGGATTTTCAGGTCCTGTGGCGACTTCTGAAGTGCCAGTCCGAAAAGCCCTGCTTTTATGCAAGAAACCCCCATTCATTCAGCCTAGCTGTCAATCAAACATGCTAAGTGGTGAGCGGGGCGGCTCACCACTTGGGCCAATCACGCAAGAGTGCGACTTGGGTTGGCAAGGCAACTTAGTCCAAGGTTCCTAAACCCCCTCTAACACCCTCTGTGGTACCCAGACAGAGTGGCACCACGTTGGAGGGCTTCCGTGTAGAAGCCCGCCAAAAGTGGAACAAAGGGCTCGACCTTTGGTTTGGAGTTACAGAGGCGAACACAAACGCCATTTTAAAACTGAGTTCTGGCAAAAAGACCCTACCGGTGAATTAATATTAAATAAATAAACCGGCGGTATCTTTAGCATTGCACCAAAAAGTGGTGCGTTTAAAATACATGGGAAAATCCCATAGAGAACATTCTTAAGGAATATTCCGCGTGGTAACCACTGCCACCAGCCAGAAGCTCGATGAGGGAGGACTGCACAGTACCCCCTCGAAAAACAGACCCAGGGGCAATCGAATTACCCCTACCAGTACTTCCACATTATGATGGTTTGTACTGGTTCTGTTACTAAATTTGGGACTAGTAAAGCCAATGGTGACTTTACATGCCCTGGGAGACAGTAGTCAGTCCCAGGGTATGGAGTCTATGGTGGGGTGTCACTATGACACCCCTATGTCACTGCACGGAGGGTGCTGTGTAACACACATAGTAAAAACACATGAGACCCTATGGAGTAAAAGACCCCAGAGCCCATAAAACACATTGACAGTCAAAGGAACCCCTCAAATCATGTCCAAGAGTGTGAGGAAAAGAGTCTCACTCTTGGCAGGAGAAAAAAAACAAACTCCAGAAATCCAGCAAAGCTGCTGGGAGACTCACTAGCTTAGGAAATTCAGCCTAAACAGAGAATTCTCCCTAACAGTCCCGTGAGGAGACCTCGTAATGGGGCGGTAAAGGGATAACGGGGCCGGCATCCCTACCGGCCCCCTTATCCCTCTACCGCATACCTCGTAATGAGGCCCATTACATCTGAATCCTATGTCTTAACCAGCGATTTTTTAATGTTTACAATTTTTAGGCGCAAATCGTACTAACTTTTGCAGCATTAAGGATTCGGTAAAAGAAATCTCGCCCCGGTACTGAAAATCAAAAGTTGCCACCTAGGGCCTGGGGCATAGGTCAAATAATCCATTTTGAAACCAAACATATCAACGTGGCCTAGCTAGCAAAGGCACGGAGAGGTGTTTATGTATTCAGAGCCGCAGGGCCCTGGATGTCTAGGAGCTGGACATGGGGGCGGCTGGCCTTTCTGCGACAGCATTTGCCCGTGGATTCTGCCCTGTGGTCTTGTATGAGGACCCCGTCTGCGCAATGATGCCGTTTGCAAAGGTTTTACGCGTCCAAGGCCGCATTTCCTGGAAATACAAGCACCAAAAGCCAGATGTTTAAAAAAAACGGTTTGGTCCCAGTGACTGTTTTTATAACTGACCTCAAGAGGTTGGCGGGCTTCCAGCTCCCTCTGGTAACATTTTCAAATACCTAAAAATAATCTACTCTTCCTTTGGGGGTTTGTGGGGGGAGGGAAGGGCAGAAGGGGAGGTAAGGGGGCGGGGGGATGAGTGCGTCCTCACCCGTCCCTGCCCCTCACAGTACACTACACTACTTCACAAGGCTAATTTTAACTCTAGTGGGGGATTGGGGAGGGGGAGAGAGGTGGGCGTGACCTGCCTAATATTTGAAATGAGTGCTGTAGTAGTGGTGTCATGTGAGGTCATGTGGGATTTGTAGTCCATTCAAGGAACAGTTCATGTTATTTACGTGTGTATGTGCTATATATGTTTCCCGAGTAGCTGTAGATGCCAACTTTTGTCGTCACCCCAGGCCAGGTCGCCCAACACAGAAAGAGCGCCAGGGGACCACACCGGTGGTGATAGTGCGCAGTACAAATAACCTTTAACATTAACAGTATCTCCTCAAGAATGCCCATCATTTTCCATCCATCCAGCATTACATTACATTATATTTATATAGCGCACTATGGGCCCGAAGGCGCATGTTACCTGACTCCCTCCTGTGAACGCCAGTGCACTCCAGTTGCCACCGCAAAGGTTTCGAAAGAACGATTGCTCTTGGAAGCATGATCGTCACCGCTATCGTGCACTCATTCATTCATCCGTCCGTGTGCTGGGATGCCGCTTACCCATATGCCCCAAAGCAGTGCGGCCCCAGGTCTGCCAGCGACCTGTGCGCGATTTGTGCACCCCCCGCCCCGCCTCCACAAATGCAGGTTCTTGTAAAGTGTGTTTAAGGGCGCCTAGCCTCCAGATCAGTATTATGTAAATAGCGCCTATTAAAGAATCAATAGGTGATGTTTACATGACACTCAGCTGGAGGCAGTGCGCCTTCTATTTGCTGCACCGTGGGAGGCGCCCATGTGCGGCCTCACCCTCTGAGCTCACGTACTCAAAGCACCCACATTTAGGAGTTTAGGGGGCGGGTGGAATTCTAGGACTCTGAATCAGCAGGAATGGACCAGTCCCTGAAGCATCGTCCCAGACACTCTTACCCTAATTGGCTCTCTGCGTTTTCTAATTTAATCCAGAAACGTTAGAAACATCTATCCGCGTCCCAGCTGAGTTGCTTCCTACATAACGGGGCCATCTCCCACTATGCCCTCCTCCCCCCTATCCCAGACATATAGGCAATAATTACCTTTCCAATCACAATAGCCACAGAAGCGATGTAGATTTTCGGAAACAAAAATATCACATTTATTGTTGTCAAGCAAACAAATTGGGGGCGGTCCCAGCCACATAAGCAAAGCAATGTCCTACAGCACCTTATATGGTAGCCATTTAGATTTCCCAGGCTTGCAACAAGATGTATTGTCCACGGGTGACACGTGCCACTTCCGGTTTGCAAAGTAGCAGACTTCCACCTCAGGTTAGCAACCTTCAGGCACTAATAGACCCGGGACCACTGCATTCAGTTGACGAGGAGTCTCAACTGTCCGTAAGGGAGTCAGTGCCTGTCAAGCCCGAACCTGGCTCGAGTGCAGCCATCGGGTACCGCACATGGCCGAAACTGCAGCGTCAACGCTCCTCCCTGACTAGGACCGCCCCATAACTCCGCCACACTTTGGGGGTGGCTCCCCTGCTGCCCCCAAAACAGTAAGTCATACTCATCAATGAACCTATTTGCACCCCACTCTTCTTAATGAAGCCAGTATTGCTGTGAGTGAGGCGTCCATCCCCTCGGATAGATACACACCATCAGCCTCATGTTACAGGAGCAAACTCAAACACCAATGTCTAATAAATCCCAAACCCTCGGATTTTGCAAATTTTTCTATGCTCCTGTTTAATCTCCATGTAGATTTTTCCATTCCAGAGACGTAGGTTCGATGCCACTGCTGCCCGGGCTTAATTTCAGGCCAAGCTATGGCTGTGCCCGGCTACTCTTGTGAAAAGATCTGTAGTGCCACCTGCATCTGTGCCAACAAACCACCCCTTCCCAATGTGGCACGGTCATTCACGCCCAAGTGCAAGACCATAATTCGGGGCGCTGGCCTCCCTCTCAGCTGCCTGTGCACTGCAGGCAGCAAGGAATGCCACTTCATTCCCAGCATGCCAAGTCAAACACCATTTGTCTTGCTGAATCCCACTTTGCGACCTGTACTCCATTGCTGTGCTTTTTTCTCAGTCTGAACTGCAAACAAATGCCCCATAAACTGTACTGCGTCATCTGTCGATACAAGGAGATTGCCTGGACCCTTCAACCCGGCCCCATCCTTTTAATGCAGTGCGTAATATAAAATCTTTTGTAGGTTCCCCTTTACCCAATAACTTTCTGTAGAAGGCTATTGCTGCCAGGTGCCCCACAGCCCAGCTCCTGGTCTTTCTCTCCCTGTGTGCCCACACTATTAACAAGTGCACCTGCTCTTCCAGTGCACTTTCTGGGTCGCCCAATGCATGTGAGATACTCAAAAACTTACCATAGCCCTGCTGGTACCTGGACCTAACGCCGGGTGTGACAAATCGCTCCCCTAAGTCCGAGAGTGTCCTGTCCATGCCACTAGTTGCCACCACCTGCTCTTGAACTGCGCCCCCTTCTCCCTGGCTGCAGGACGAGCCTTCCAAAACGTGTTCCACTGAAAACGAGAATGAGCGTCAGCGGCAATATCAATAACACCCCGTACATTAAGCCCCGGACTCTATATTCAGGTACAGGCAGATCTCTACCAGTTTCCTCAAGAGGCTCAGCAGAGCAGGGAAATATGCTGATTGCAAGTTTATGACCCGTGCCACTGCCTTATTGTCCGAACAAAAATGCACCCTTCCATCCCTTAATTCCTTTGGCCATAACATGAGGGCTACCACAATAAGGAAGAGCTCTAGTGCTATGATATGCTTGGTCCTACCCTTCTTGAGCCATTGGGTCGGTCATTTTTGCGCACACCATTCCTGCCCCAGGATGACCCCAAAACCTTCATTTCCTGATGCATCCGAATACATCTGTAGCTTCCCAATTGTTTCCCACAGGGTTCTCCATAACTGCACCATATTAAACTCTAGCAGGAATGACAGCCACAATCACAAGTCTTCTTTTAGAGCAGCACGGAGCAGGATATTCTGGTACTTCTGTGTAACCCCTGCCATTGCCCATGCCAGCCTGCATGCAAACACCTGCGAACCTGCATGCAAACACCCTGGCCTTGGGGATAATCTTGGAGGCAAAATTCAACTTGCCCAGCAGCTGTTGGACCTTTTCTGAAGTGGTCCTGTCTTTGGCTAGGTTGTTCTCTATTTCAGAAATCAGTCCCTGTACTTTATCGGGGGGCAACCTGCAGGTGCCCACTGTTGTATCTATTTCGATACCCAAAAATGTTATCAGCTCTGTGGAGCCCTGTATTTGTTCAGGTGCCAGCGCGATGCCCACCCTAGCTATCAGGTTCTGAAAGGAAGACAGCGCATGAGCGCAGTCAGCCGGCCCTTTCCTTCCTATGAAAAGGAAATCATCTAGATAGTGGACGAGGCCTCCCTGCTGTTCCTCCCTGCGTGCAGCCCATTCCAAGAATGTGCTGAAAGCTTCGAATAGTGCGCAAGACACCGAGCAGCCCATGGGCGTAAAGCTGCCCTCCCACTGGAATCCTAACAGGTGGAAACTGTCGGGGTGTCCCAGCAGTAGCCGAAATTCAGATTCTATGTCTACTTAGGCCAGGAGTGCCCCCTGCCCATGCTGGCCCCAAAACCATACCTCAATGTAAAGTTGTGACCATTACATGTTGATATTCTGTTCTTACTGTTCTAATGGATTTCTTCGAGTGGTCACATTTCCCTTCCCAATAAAGGATGTAAAAAAAGGAGGCATAGTGCACTGAGCAGGGCTCAGGGCCGAGCCAGTCATTGACGGAGCCGCCTTTTTGGGTATGACAAGTGGTGGATCAACCTGACCTTGCCCTGCTCCTTCTTGGGCAAAATGCCCAATGGAGAAGCAATTAAATTGGGCAGGGGGAGGAGGGGAAAGCACCCCGCCCAGGTCCAGTTCCTTTTTCATTTTTTTCACTGACTACACTTGGCTGTTTAAGCGCAGAGGTTACGTTTTATTCAACCCGGAACCGTCAGTGGACCCCCACAAGTAATCTGGAAGCTATCACGAAAGAGCTTAAATATTAATTTGCGCTTTCTGGCTTTTGGATAATCATTTAAAAATTCCTGCAGCACCAGTCTGTCAACCGGGGAGGGTTCCTTATCCCACATGGATCTACTGAGCACCTCTGTGTTGCCCTCTACCCCTGCCCCCCTCCCCTCGAATTTGTAACATTTGGCAGCTGGGTGTCCACCACCACATTTTGAGCATGCATGGTTATATCAGCACTTTGTACCCCAACTGCACGACCCCCTGTTAAACAATCTGCAGGTGTCCTCGAGAAAGTTTGTGCATCTGTGGCTCTTGGCCGCTGACCTGGACCATTATTCTTGTGTGCCTGTTCAGTTCCTCTTGGTGCTGAGGGGTCTTGATGAAAGGGCCGCCAGCTTGTTTTTTGGTTGGGCTCATACTTACCATACCACGGTTTCCGTGTGCCCCTGACCACTTCACCAGTTGCCTAACCGGCCCTGTCCTTACCACCCATGTAGGACACCCAGCCCCCCATATCCTTCTGATCACAGGTCATCTCAGCAACCATCGACATCTTGGAACTAAAATCCCGGTCATAATCTATCCATCCCGTGGATCCATACCTTTTTTGCTCATTAACAATAGTGTCCCTGTATTTTCACAAAGCAGCCCCCTGCTCTGGAAAGATTTCCATCATTAGTGCTGCTAGCAAAGAGAATGCCTTGTTCCAATTAGAGTTAGGTTCTCTTCAGCCCTACTTCTCTTCTGCCTCTTCTTATCCTCCTCTTTGCTCACAGTAATATCTGGTCCTGCCGCCATTAATGAAAATAAGTCGAAATATTCCCTCGCCCATACACGCTCCTTAACCTGCCTGGGAATGTGTCATGATAGAGTGGACCTGCCACACAGCAGGGGGCGCGATGGCCACTAAGGAGGTGCCACCCACATCAGGTTCACCCTCCCTAGTCACAGTGGGTCCTTGCCCCCCCACCAATGCATCTGAGATCTGTGATGTAGGCACCTCTAGAAAGAATGTTGTGGCTTCTACCCCTTTCTCTCCTTGTCCCTGTGCAGCTAAGCCGCACAGCCCTGTGGACCCTTCTTGCTGCAATGGTGCCACCGTGAACTCCGTTTTGCCTCACAGCCCTACTGCAGCAAGAGGGGTTGGTGCCCCTGTGATTCATATGATTGCGGCAGTTTCTGCAGGGCCGTCCCAAACCCTCCTTGCGGGCTCAATGGTGGCACCCTCCCTGGGTCACTGAGCCACTCCCCGCAATAACCTCAGCATTTCCTCCAATGCTTTACAAATTTGCCCATTACCCAACTCATTACCTGTTGGCAGTTCCAGTTCCCCACCTCATGCCCCATTGCCCAACTGGTTACACACTGGCGCACCAATGCTCCACCTATTGCCCACTGCCTTCAAAATGGGTCTGTGTGGGATCAGCCACAACCTGCATCAATGCTTCTTCTTGTAACCTAGCTGTGGCTGCCTTACCCCTCGGTTGACGCACTGCCCTCTTTCCTTTTGGTACATTTCCGACGGGCATCTCAGTCGGCGGCGGTGTGTCTATCGAGATGGATGGGCAGACCTGGGCCAGAACTACCTGCCCTTGGGTAGGCACCTTGTGCTCTTCTTCCAGCATCTTTTTAGCCGAATTTCTCCACTTCCTGTGCATTTTCTCCTGAAAGAGTGCCCATAACTCGACCTCATCCTCAATCTCCTGACCATTGGGGCCAGTGGAGCCACCTTCGCTGCTGGCGAACATGTCTGATGAACCTTCTCCTGACATTCCAAATGAACCTACAATAAAAGGAACAAGAATGCAGCTGTTATAGCGTGTATATCATGCAATTCCCCGCAAGGAAGAAATGCTCCCGTACCTTACGGTATTACCTTACTAGGAAGTTACGTAAAGGGCACCTCCTTTACATTAATCAGTTATGCAGCCTCCTCTTTCTGCATGAGTTGCGCACAGAAAAATCTTACTGGGACCTTACAGCTCTTTCCTTGTGTTGTGTATTACCGTGACCGATCTGCCAATGGCTCTCTGCCCTTGAGTGACCGATCTGTCAATGGCCCTCTGCCCTTGTAATATATCCTTCAACCTGTCATAGCACATAAAACATACATGTTATCACAAGAAAAATGGCAATTGTCCTCCACCTCTTAATCCCCATAACACTTCTTTTGCAACATTGTGTATAGGCGCATTATAAATGCCCAAAAAATAAGCAAATGCATAGACGCCGGGTTCTGCCCTTTTCATGCTAGCCAACTGCACCATGATATTTCTTTAAGGAACAGTACTTGTAATGGAACCCATCCCATTTCTGTGTACAGCCATTCCCACTGCAGGCGGCCCAAACACCCAAAGCCTGCCAAATGCATATTTTGTAGCCCTTTACTATGGGCAAGCGTGGTCGGACGTTTCCTAGTCTCACCCACGTGGCAACTCTCCTAATTTGAAAAAATCTTCCTTGGTGCTACCAAACAAAACATGCCGGTGTGCTAGGTTTTATTGCCCAAATTTCCATTGATGGGCTTAAACGCATTGGTTGCTCTCTAGCTGAAGCGCCTGTTGTTAAAATTGAATCAAATTCGACAAAGGTGGCATGTAAAACAGCTGCAATCTATGTTAATCCCCCAACTCCCTTTATTGGCACGAAACAAGAACGCCACCCGACCTGGTCATCCACATATCCTTGTGCAGTTCAAAAGTGCTGCGGTGCCACGGCTGCAAGCAATGTTACTCCCCTCAATGCATTGTTTGGCGCAAAACCAGTGCGCCACAAACCCAGGTCGTTTAAAACGCTGGTGGGTGAAAACATTGCCATGAGGTGTAAGGAACTCATGGTGACAACAGTAAAGACAGACACAAGTGATCACAGTTCAATGGTGTTAATTGAACTATAAATGCAGGGTGGAAAACGGCTAAACTAAACCTAAATCTAAAATGAGAGCAAGCGTCAACCATATAATGAAAAATAAGGCAGTCCTAGTGGTGTTGTGTCAAAATAAAAGGGCCTATACTAAGAAAAACCTATTGCCAATTCCATACAACTAATTACAGAAAGAGTGTGGGATAGGGTATCAACATAAAGAAGAAAGTGTTCACAAATAATAAGTCAGGATGTGATTGTCTCAAAGTCTCCCTTCCCCAAGTTTTTAGCATGGGACAAGGTGGGACTTGGGAGCGCAGCACGTGCTCAAGCCTTCCCAGCACGAGCTAACAGTTCCGTATCAGCTATCAGGTTCTTCGATGGTTAAGTCTCTTTATAATAAAAAGTCTCTTGCCTTCGAGGCCTAATACTTTCAACAAACAAACACAAAGTTCTGTTCTCCAAACACTTTGGGTGATGGCTTCACCCCTGGGTCCCCCTCTTCTGGGCACCGACCCTTCAGAACATTTTGGGTGATGGCTTCACCCCATGGTCCCCCTCTTCTGGGCACTGACCCATCAGAACACTTTGGGTGATGGCTTCACCCCTGGGTCCCCCTCCTCTGGGCGCTGACCCTTTGGATGTATTCAACAAATTAACAAGACAATTCCTTTTTCAGCGAACCTTGGTAACTTTCCACCCCTGGATCTCGCTCAGCCGGGCCGGACCCCAGAAGACAAGGGGGACACTTCCTTTTCCCTTGTCTTGCAGTGTTCACGCTTTCATACATCTAAACGTCTTCTTAAACATGTTTTTGGTTTTGACCCTGGTTGTCAGCTTCCCTCTGCCGGGTTCACTCTCGCTGACTTTTGGTTGTCGGCTTCCCTCTGGCGGGTTCACTCTCGTTGACTTTTACCAACAATTCCTCATGAGACTTTTAGACTCCATCCCTTTTCATTAGCATCCATCATCCGGGTTCACTCTTGCTAATTTCCACGATACACAGTTCATGTGCTAATGTTCACGAAACAAACTTCATGAGCTAATTTTCAACATGCTGGATTCACTTTCCTTAGCCTTCATAGTTCTCTGTCGGTCAAAGGCGTCTCTCCCCGGCTTGGTAATCAGCGGTGGTGGGTCTCGCATACCGGGCCCATAGCTATTGTTTGCAGACTTATCGTTCTCTCTCCGGAGGTTCCACGGGCCTTGGTCGGAAAGGGCAAGGTCAACTCCCTCCTTGTCTACCTCTCGGTCTGCACCAACTGTCTACTCCTCTTTAACTGCTGTGTTGAGTTAGCTCTTATGTCGTGCGGTCTGCCGTGCTCGTCCTGTGCTCTTGTACTCCACCTTTTATCCTTGTGGGGAAAGGAAAGGTCTGTCAGGTGTGTGTGATTCTGGTCAATTGCCTGACTTTGCCTGGTATTGGTATTGGGACACATCAGGTAAACGGCTCTAGTGTTAGTCCATTGTCTTTCGTGTTGTGCAAACGTGTTTGTGTCGGAAAGGGGGGGAGTTAGAGTGTTCGAATACCCTACACGACAGAAAGGGGAAGGGGTGTTATATGAAATTATAATGTTTGTACCAGGGGGTTTGATAAACTTAGATGGGTTAAACTGATAAGATTTGTCAGACTGACAGAAATGACCAGGTTTACTATCTTGAAATAAACAAGGGGGATTGTGGAACCGGTAGTGTAGCGTCCTAGTAGTCTGGGTGTTCAGAAAAGAATAACCAGAAGGACGTGGAGACGAAGGATGGTGAGTATTTAAGTGGAAAGCAGGAAAACAAGGATTCTGGTAGTTGTGGGTTTTAAGTGCAGCAGGGTTTGGGCTCCTAGGGTATCTATCAGATATGGAGGGTTCGTGGCAATTGAATAAGGTAGATCTCTTGCATGAAAGGGAGGTTGAGTTGGTGCCTAGTGCCCTGATGCACCTGTTTGAAAAATGCTAATTAAGCCTTCATATGGATTTTCGAATTTAGGTGGCCTAGTGCCCTGATGCACCTGTTTGAAAAATGCCAGTTGATTTGTGTCGTGCCTCTGGTCGCCCACAGACCACACTTGATTGTATTATGCCTTATGGTCGCCTACAGACCACATTTGTTTGTTGTGTTGTGCCTTATGGTCGCCCACAGACCACATTTGTCTGTTGTGTTGTGCCTTATGGTCGCCTACAGACCACATTTGATTGATCGGAGTTGTGCCTTATGGTCGCCCACAGACCACATTTGTTTGTTGTGTTGTGCCTTATGGTCGCCTACAGACCACATTTGATTGATCTGAATTGTGCCTTATGGTCGCGTACAGACCACACTTGACTAATTTGTTTTGTGCCTTATGGTCGCCTACAGACCACATTTGATTGATCTAGTTGTGCCTTATGGTCGCCTACAGACCACACTTGACTAATTTGTGTTGTGCCTTATGGTCGCCCACAGACCACATTTGTTTGTTGTGTTGTGCCTTATGGTCGCCTACAGACCACATTTGATTGATCTAGTTGTGTCTTATGGTCGCCTACAGACCACAATTGACTAATTTGTGTTGTGCCTTATGGTCGCCTACAGACCACATTGGATTGATCTGAGCTGTGCCTTATGGTCGCCCACAGACCACATTTGCTTGTTGTGTTGTGCCTTATGGTCGCCTTAGACTACATTTGATTGTTGTGCTGTGCCTTATGGTTGCCTACAGACCACATTTGATTATTGTGTTGTGCCCTATGGTCTCCTACAGACCACATTTGATTGTTGTGTTGTGCCTTATGGTCGCCTGCAGACCACATCTGATCGATTTGTGCTGTGCCTTTTGGTCGCTAATAGACCACACTTGCAACCCCTGCCTACTAGCTACACTACTCACATAATGTATTGGTGCCTAACCACTTTCATCCACCTACTGTATATCTACACTAAACACTGGACTAGTCAACCCAACACACATTCTAATCAAAACATATACACTAGCACACGTATGGCAACCACCACCCTTACCTCGTGGCCTAGCACCATGACACCTGCAAACCCGTACTTGGATGATCCAGCACTCTGGATACGTCACTTTGCTACTAGACCAACACCTAACCAACCTTGTACCACTGCTATCAGAAACACCAGATTGAATTCTAGAACTAGCCCACCTACTTTTCCATGCTATCACCACCCTAGCATTCTAAGAGACCGTTGTACGAAACATTCGCATATTGACCACAACCTTGCCAATTCGGCCATTGACCCAGACAAGCTAGCCCATATGCTCCAGCATGACCTACCTATACCACCAGAAAAATGTCCCCAAAAAGACAAACTTATTAAAGCAGCCTTGGTGAATGCCAGGTCTATTCCTGCCCATGCTCTCGACATCGCTGATTTATAACTTACGAAAAACTTGATTTCCTTGCAGTCACGGAAACCTGGCTTAATGCTGCCTCCGGTCCATCTCTGGCCCTTGCCATACCTAATGATTATGCTATCATTATATGCGACAGAAACACCTCTCAAACGAAGGGAGGTGGACTCGCCCTCATATTCAGAAATACCTTCGACATTAGAGTCATCCAGGACGCTCAAATCCCCTCTGCTGAATCCTTGTCCATCAAGCTACCTATATCACCTAACCACACGGCTACTATGCACCTTATTTACCGACCACCAGGTCCCATCTCTTCTTTCATAGAGGACATTGCATCTCTCATAACCACAGATACCAAACCTAATTCTCAAACCATCTTACTTGGGCATTTTAATCTCGGTTTTAACGACCCTAAGAACACTAACGCCCATGATTTAGCCAACACCTTATCTGACTTGGGTCATACGCACATTATTCATGAGCCCACTCATATCAAAGGCAGAACACTGGACTGGCTCACTCACCTCAATTGCTCTATTGACCTCCTGTCTAATGACCCATGCATGTGGTCTGAGCATCATAAAATAACCTTTTCGATCAAAGCCAACACACCACACCTGGCGCCTATCATCGCCCCAGCCACCAGCACGAGAAATAAGAAAGACATTACTCCTGACAAACTCCTACCTTTATTACTCCCCATCTTGAACAATATTGACTCAGATGCTGACCCCACAGTTTTAGTGGATATCTACAACCAGGCTATACTCAAAGCACTGAACACCATCGCCCCTCTAAAATTGCGGAAACCTAAACCACAGCGTCACCTTAACACTTGGTTCACTCCGCAGTTAAGAGAATTACGCAAAACCAAGAGAACCGCCGAGGCACTTTGGAAAAAACATCCCACAGCATCTAATAAGACTGAGCTAACCCTAGCCTCCACCAGTTACAAAGAAGCCATCCTTCTTGCTAAAAAAGACACCTATAACAAAAGGATTAGACAAGCGGAATCCAACACAAAATAACTTTTTAAGATTCTGAAAGAATTAAAATCCCCCATTCCCCCTATAGACAAATGTGTTACTGATGCACTATGGTGTAGTAATATTCAGAAGGCCTTATTAGATAAAATAGCTCGCCTACAATCTAAAATCAATGCAAAAAAATCCCTACTACTAGCTGACCCGGACTACAAACAATTACCTAACAAATCACCTACCTTTAAGTCAACCTGTAAACCTTTCAGCTTCTCACCCCTTTCAACTTGGGAAGTAGAAAACATTATCAGGAAACTCAAACCCTCAAATTGCCCTGCCCCGACCATCAAAGCCGCTGCGCACGATCTAGCACCATTCATCACCAACCTCATCAATGCATCCTTTAAATCTGGAGTAGTACCTGATAACCTAAAAGACGCGTGGGTCATACCACTCCTCGAAAAACCTACACTTGACCCAGCCAACCCGTCTAACTATAGGCCAATAACGACTGTACCTTTCTTATTAAAAATACTGGACAGAGCAGCTTACTTACAAATACAGGCCTACTTAGAATCAAACAATCTCTTAGGACTTAGGCAATCAGGTTTCCGACCTAGACACGGTACGGAAACTGCTTTAATAGACCTCACGACTCAGATCCAAATCCTGAAAGACAATGGCAAACTGGCACTCCTCTTACTGCTCGACCTGTCAGCAGCTTTCGACTTGGTCAACCACCAAACTCTCTGTCACCACTTGAAAACTGCAGCACACTTCTCAGACACAGCCACAGCTTGGATCAGTTCCTTCTTGGCGAACAGAACCATGAGGGTCTTCTCTCCCACTGATTCTGCTGAACCCTCGCCAGTACCCTGTGGAGTCCCGCAAGGCTCTTGTGTATCCCCGACACTTTATAATGTATTCACAAAGCCCCTCTTTGATATCCTTGACTATCTGGGTGTCACATATACCAATTACGCGGATGACACCCAGATACTCATTCCTATCTCTGGCAACTATGAAACAGACAGCAAAACCCTTAATGAAATATACTCAGTAATACAAGCATGGATGGCACATCATGGTCTTTGCCTCAATGACGAAAAAACTGAGCTGATCATCCTTGGCACCCACGTCAAACTCAAAAATCTTTATCATGCATTCAAATCCTTCACCATAGATGGCAATCTCATCCCCGTGTCAAATAATACCAAAACCCTTGGTATCTACATCGATGCTACCTTATCCTTCTCCAAACAAACTAATGCAGTAGCATCATCAGCCGCTTACACCTGTCAGCTGATCACTGCATGCAGGCCGTTTATCTCCTCACCCAATTGCATTACTCTTTCTAGAGCATTAGTCCTATCCAAAATAGACTATTGTAATGCCCTTTACTTAGGTACTAGCCACAAAAATATCAACAAACTTAAAGTAATTCAAAATAATGCCATCAGGGCCGCCCTCAACATTCCCAAAAAAGCGCACATCTCTGAGACCAGACGCAAACTACGCTGGCTCCCAGTCGAGCACAGAATATCCCTCAAAACTTTGGCCCTTACACACAAAGCCAGAGCCAACCTGGCACCAGCATACCTTACCAACCAACCTACGCCTCACACCTCCTCATGACCACTCAGAGCAGCACAAGCTAACACTATGTTCATACCGAGATTCAAACTTCATAACTCGGGAGGAGCTAGCTTCCCTGTACAAGCTTCTAAATTATGGAACACAATCCCTGCGCTTTTGCGAGCAGAACCTTCATTTAACCTATTCAAACACAACACGAAGTGTTGGCTTCACAACATGGACTCTATGACAGCCTAACCTACTGTTCCCAGCGTGATTGACTGCTGACTGCACACTTTTGTAATTAATGTATTTATCTTAGACTATGTACGTATGACATCTTTGATCATGTATATATGCACTTGCAACACTAAGTATGTACATACCTGTAACTGTAACACAACCCTTTGACTGCTTTTAATTGTAACTGTAACCAGATCTAACATATGCGCCCGTATGCCCCCGGGCCTGGCTGCGCTTTATAAATAAAATAAACAAATAACCTACATCCCCCACTGATTCCCAACATCATAAGAGTGGCGCCAAAGAAGTTGGAAACCAACTTCAGCATTGTTTGTTGGGGCACTCGCTAAGCAATGGGCCTGAACAAGGGCGGAGCTGCGCCGGAGCGCCATTCCGTGAACACCCACGTTCCAAGCTGCCCAATTCAAGGAATCTGTTTGTGCATTTCTCTGAAACAACCCAAGCGGCACAGCGACCGCTTTGGGAACAAACCATCATGACAAAAGGACATATTTAACATCCCATGCGGCACGGAGACCGCCTCGGCACAAAATGTAAATCTACACGGCCCACGAAGGGGGCAAAGGCTCACTGCAGCGCATTCCCATAAAAAAACATGTTTAACGACCCATGCGGCACGGCGACTGCATTTGGAACAAACCATCTGACAGAAAAGAAAATGTTCAAAAAAGACAAATTCAACTTTCCCAGGCGGCGCAGCGACCCCCCTGGGCACAAAATGTAAATTTACACACACAAACGCTTGCTGCGGTACATTCTCCTAAAAAGACATGTTTAACCAACTAGGCGGGGTGGGTTGGGCACAAAAGAGAGTTTTACAGAAAAATGTTTGCTGCAGCGCGGTAACCCTGGAGGAGGTACCAGTTGGCCTGAGCCTCGTGGCGAGGGCCGCCATCTCGGGCGCCTGGCCTCAACTCCCCACCTGGCCTCAACTCCCCATCTCATATCTACCTGTCCTCAATCTCGAAGAACTCGATGATCTGCTTGCTGCACGCCGTTGTACTTGGCTTGCGGGGCTGCTACTTCCTGCGGGGGCTGCAAAAAAGTGATTGGACCCAGCAGCCCCAAGGGACGTACCCTTCTGCCTTGCAAGGAGAGGTGAGGCATTGGATACCCCCGGGGGGGGGTGGCCGGTGGCCAGAGGGGCGGCCCGCTATTCAGGCTGTCCCTCTCTCTAGTGCCCCGTCTGTGGACTGGCCAGCCTCCGAGCCAAAGCGGTGTAAGTCTTGCTTTGATCATGTTAGGGGGTAGCGCACCGACCTGCAAGTTTGAAGTGTTTAGTGGTTTGGACAGTACCGAGTGCTGGCGGTCACCATACCCCAATAAGTACAGTATTTACGCAGGAGGAGGGTGAGATGAGGGGGGCTGAGTTCAGAGTGGTCTGCTAGCAGGACTGTAGGGTGGAGCGAGGTGGCAAATAATGCAGATGAATGTCGGTTGCTGGCTCCTTTGCATACAAAGTGCATTTTGGGAACATAAGAATGACAGCCAATTTATTAAATATGTCTATGATAGTTATTCAAGCAGCATTCCTCTTGAGCATGCACTGCAAATTGGATATGGTATGTCTATACAGAAAAAAAGAGGTGCACAACCTATGGCAATAGTCTAAACTTATATACATTATTTGGTCACCCCTAGTACAGAGGCAAAGATCCTAGACTTTAACAGTAATTAGTTAAATCTTGAAGATTACCTCAGGTGCTGGATGGTGAGGTCTCAAGGCCACCAGAGACTTCCAATAACAATATAAAACACCACAAGCCCGTTGTCGCCAACAGGGATTCCTTCCTGCACTCCAATGGGACACCAGCCCAAAATAATAATTCTGTATTAATTCACTGATCGGTCATACATTCAAAAATAATCGACATTTTAGAAAATCAAATCCAACAACATGAACTCAAAATACGTTTTAATGCAAAGGATGTTCACAATAACACCCTGGCCATCTGAAAGAAAACAAAATCATAATCATTGTAGATAGAAATGAGAATGAAAATCCCCAATGATACTTTTCACAATGTGTTATTCAATTACAACAAGAATTACAAGTTTCACAAAAAATCAAACGATGATGAAGAAAATGTTAATCATCTAGAAAACACATAGCAAAATAGATTCAATTCATTTGTCAAACTGGTTCCAACATTTTGGGGATCTGGCTAACAATGGCCCTATCTCAGTGTCTCCCAGTTTCTATTGTGTAAGCTCCTACAAGTTGTCTTCCAGTGACCAACTTAAGGCTGACTCGTTTCGGAAATAATTTCTTTCTTCAGAGCATTTGCAACTGACATTTGTTTTTCATTTCTCTTTTTAGTTGTTCTGTTCCTGAAAATATAACAGGTACTACATCAGATTTCTAAACTATACCAAAGTATTTAGTAAAGTATTTAATAAGGTAAACTACATTTCCTATTACTGACCTGTATCTCGTTTTCTAATAATTATCGTCATGGATCTTGAAACTCTACAAATAAAAAGAAGAGGGGCATGAGATCCCATTCTAGGTATGTGAAATGTATGCCAAGAGACAGAAATGCCTCATATTTGCATTCGGACAGCGTGTATTAACACCCGAAGACTTAACGTAGACATAACTCACCCGCCTTCTGAGTCGCCCCATTCAGGCAGATGGAGTGTGGCTTCAATGGATAAATCCAACTTTAACCGAAATGCTAAAATGAATAAAAGAAAATTGACCTAAGTAAATAACCGGTTGTATACTAATTGACCTTTTCACAATTGACCTCGGGAGAATTGACCTCGGGAGAATTGACCTAATTTAGAAGGTCAATTAGGACATATATGCAGGGGGAAAGCCCCTGCAAGCCCCACCCAATCCAAAACCACCCGCAATCCACCACCCAATCCCCTTATATTATTTTTTATCCGAAACCAACCCAATACATATATAAAATAACTAAAATAATATAAAGGTCAATTGTGCAGAAGGTCAATTAGGACCACTACAATTAGGTCAATTATGCAAAAGGTCAATTGTAAAAGGTAAATTTGGGTAATAGCAAATAACCCCATTGTGTCTGAAATATATTGTCCACATTGTGAATTATATAAACGCATATGGTGTCTACAGGGCTAAAAAATGACTCATTATTTCTGTCCCGTTAACTGGAGTCACAATACGAAGCATCTATATGCTCCCTTACTTGGTAAGTATGTATTGTCCACCACTGCGTGCAATATATATTCAATAATGTCGTGTATCGTACACCAACCGAGAATGATACATGAACATTCTCGATTGGTGTACACCACCCGACGCAGTCATAGGTATCTTCCATTTCTGCTAGCGTCCTGCACTCATTCGTGTGTCACTGTGCAAGTCACAGCCAGTCTCATCAGCAAAAATAACGCGTATTGCTAGCTGTTCTGGCTTAAAGTGGCGCGGCTTTCGTAGAATGTATATATTGGTTGTTATGGAGATGCTGCGCATGCTCGTTGTGCTCTCTGTGTCACCATCTTAGTGTGGGCAAAATGTTTAATTTACGCAGCTGGTTGCCAAGGGACGTCTATGTGTCTGTTACATATTTATGATTCTCCACATGCTAATTTGGACACCTCAATGATTATTTATATGTTGATGTTGGTCTCTGTGCCAGTACGGCCGTATTAAATAGCACATTCAATAAGTGTGCAAATGCAGAAGTGCCTTGAAGAATCACCCGCGCACCGGGTTTAATATGCAATGTATAAGCACAGCGGGGAAAAAACGGAACTGGAGGACCCATAGATCTCTCCTCCGCACCCCAAAACGTGCCAGATATTCATGTTGAATTCCCAGGTTTAATCAGTCCATAGGACGTCATTGGACCAATGTTGGATCATTATAAGGGTACTGCAGTGGAAGTTAAACTACATTGTATCACGTGAAGTCACTCACGTATCTGTATGCCCTATATTGCTCACCTCCTTCCTCGCAGCCTCTGACGGGATCCTACTTACAATCTACTGCGAGTACCATCACATCATAATTCCTAATTGTTACATACAGAGTTTTGTGCCGCTTGTTGTCATACATGGTCTAGGGTGTACTGGGGAATACCAGTCTTCAGATTTTAGCAGTGTAACTCAAGGCAATTATTTATAGCTCAGTCATTCCAAGCCATAATCATTGAGTCACTCTTTACAGAATAGTGAATAATGAATCATCATTGAACACAAATTCATAAACATGCTGAACTCTATTGAAATTCAAAAACGGGATCCAATCATTGTAGGGAAATCCGTCCCAACTGTTCAAATGATCTATATCAAAATGAGAAAGACCCATTACCACATGTCATTTTTACATTATCATAAGCATACACAAAGCATAGCACTCTGAGCCATGATAATTTTTTAACGGTCTCCCGTTCGGGCACCCCCTTTTTTTAACAGTCTTGCCTTGAAAACAGCAGTCCATTCATATGTCTGTCCATGGTATATCACACAAAACACATCAAATTAAATTTCGTGTTCATACCCCTTGGGTGTAATGAATCTAATAGGTCTATCCACATGATCGCTCTCTGTAAGAGTCTTTTTTGGAGATCACCACCACAGGGACCTAATTTTACCTGCTCTAGGATCACGCACCTCAATTGTGCTATCGAGTGTCTGGCTTCTATAAAATGTGTTGCCACAGGGGACTTGTTGTTTCTTGTTCAAATACTGGACTTGTGCTCAGTCCACCTGATCTTGACCTTATGGGTCGTGATGCCTATGTAATACAAACCGCATGGGCATTTTAATGTGTACATTGGATATGGTAGTCATTTCAACGATCAGAAAACTCACCATAACAGTACAATGTGTGCAAAGTACAGCACACATATACAGCTTTGGAATGTTTTACTATTCAGGCTTGCGCTATCATATGCAGCTTGTAAATCAATTGTATGTTGCTGTGTGTCTCAATCTCAGTTGTGGTCAGGAGACTCGGGACATAAGGGGGCAGAGAGCTTCCTCAACTTGGGGGTTGGAAAGACAATTCCTGCTAGAACACAGCTCAGTCTTGTCCAGGCCCAATTCCTCCCCTGCCAATATACTGTGCCTGCACTGCTCTCCCGTTTCATGCCTAATGCATGCTTTACCAGCAATCTCCTGCCTGCTATGGTTTCTCTGTATCTTGCTGACTCTTTCCCCCTTGGCTTGAGCGACTAGATGCAACAGCCCCCTGGTTGCCTACTCCATTAAAGGCTGGTTGAATTACGTCCAGGATTGCACCCTGCATCTTCTCCTCTTCCTGCAGCATTCCCCATAATACTTAGATGGTGCAGGAGCAGAGCGGGATTGCCAGAGATGGCAAGTCGCTGAGGTACTTATGGGTGGTGGGATGTGAACTCTCACATCTCCAGAGGACTGTCTGGCCCTGGTTCCCTAGCAACATTTCCTGAAAGGGCAGCTCTGCTTGGACAACCCTTGGTTTCTCCTGTGATGGAGCAGTGCTATTGTTCAGGCTTAATATTCAAGCTTAGAGAATGAGCGACCTGAAATAAATATTTGAGGAGGCTATACAGCAAGGGCGTTTTTTCAAAAGACACAGTGCTAACAGAGTGGGAAGCAGTGGTAGGTGGTGAATTATTTAATTGGAGGGTGTAAATATTTCCCCTAAATATGCCAGTTTAGCGAGGGAGCCTAAACCAACCAAGAGCAGTTCGGGGATGTCCTCTCCATGCCATGAGAAAATTCTTTGAATAAGTGGCCATTTTACAGCTCACTTTAAGTAAAAATTTGGAAAAAAAAGCCAGACAGTTTGCAATTGGTTTTGTAGGGTAACTCATGAAAAAATCCAATAGATGAAAGTCACCAGCAGTGCACAGGAACATTTCCGAAAGCATTTTCTGATGTGTTTGCCCACAATACATGCCAGTATAAAAACACTTTCAAGCTGGGGGTGCCCATACATTTCCATGCTGGCTACACCAATATATGCCAGTATTCCCATGTAAGAACATACTCATGTTTGCTTTGTGCATAAGACCATAAAAATACTTTAAGTTAACATGTGCATCTCAGTTATGCCAATAAATGGCAGTACCCTCACAAAAGAACATACTCCAGTTGGCATTGCCATTAAAAAGCCATATTGTTCTATAAAGTTGGAATTTAAGATTTTGAAGGAAATGTGAAACATACTGGTGTGAAGAGATGCAAGTTACTCATAGATGTGAACTGAGAACTGAGCTGTTCAATAAAGTTTGTTTGAAAAATAAAAAAGCCATGCCACAATATAAAACATGCCCAAACTGGCTCCTTCAAAATGCCAGTCTATCCATGTAGTAACGCATCATGCTTGCTTTACTATAGATGCCAATATAAAATGGCATGTTGGATTAAGAAATAGCTAGACAGGCTGCATGCACCAAAATGCCAGTCTAGACAAAAGAGAAGACATATCATGCTTTCCTTTATCATCAATGCCTGGTAAAAAAAAAATGCAATGTCAAAGTAAGAACTAGTTAGACTGGCTGCACTAAATTGCCAGTCTAGCCACAAAATAACACTTATCATGCTTGCTTTATTAAAGCTGCCTAGTAAATAATGCCATGAGAAAGAATATCTACATTGCCTGCACAATAATGCCAGTCGAGTCATGAAATAACACTTATCATGACACTGTTATCAAATATGCCTAGTAAAAAAATGTCATGCCACAGTATGAAATTTCGAAGCTAGCTCAATAATAACACTTATCATGCTTGCTTTACTAAAGATGTGCAGTAAAAAAAATGCCATGCCAAAAAGATTGCTAGATTGGCTGTACCAAAATGCCAGTTGTGATGCAGGAAATGCCTTATGGAGGGACAGGGCCCACCAGTCCTTGTCCTACCATTTCTCAGAGTGTGTAATCTCTATGTTTTCTGCCACTATGGTCCAGCCTGGATCTCTGGCAGTGCAGCTCTTCATGTTTTACTTTTGGTGAACACAATCCATGGCATACCTTTATGGCATCCATGTTTTGGGGTACACCCTTGTGCCCCTTACGTGTGTTTTGGGCACCTGTGTGTTGCCCACAGAGCAGGGTATGGACTGGTGGCAGCTACATGCTGACTTGGCAGTGTCTCTGAGTGTCCTTCATTTTCAGGACACCAAGGTCTGCAATAGGAATCAGTGGATTCCTGACAGAAGGCAAGATGGCCCCTGTGGCCTCTTGGTTTCTATTGCATTTTGACTTGTTTGCCCAAGGTCCTGGAGAGCCCTGCCTTTGTTCCTTCCCCCTGACTGGCTGTTGGGTGGAAATGCCATATATGGCTCTGGGGCTGTCTGCTGTCAGGCTGACTGGAGCCTTAACAGTGGCTGTGTGTTGTGGGTACACCCTTGGGGTGGGACCTGCTTGAATGGAGTCTGAAGTGAACTCACATGTGACACAATGCCTGAGACAGCCCTGACTGAAACTGACATGAATGCAGTGGAGTGTGCTGAAAGGCTGGGTGCTTACCCCAATCCACATTCTTTGTTATGGGTGTCTGGGTGGAGTGAATGGCCTGAATGCCTGTGAGCCTGATTGGCTGCCTGCCTACACGAATGCCCTTCTGTGTGATTGGTTGACTGAGCCTGGCTCATCTTGAGTGAAAGGGGGCCAAATGTGTATAACAGGGCACCTCTCACTCACCAATTAGAAGCTGAAGTTGAAGCTGAAGTAAGAAGAAGCTGTCCCAACCGGAGGAGAAGTATGCTGCTGCATTTTCTTTGTGTAATCCAAAAGCTGCCATGTTCTTCTAAGGACAGACCCAGAGAGGACCTGCAAAGGAGACTTCTCCCTGAGCTATGAGGGACCAACGTGCAACCTGCTACTCTTTATCCAAAGTGCCCTGGAAGCCAGTGTGCCTGCCGTCCGGAGAAGGGGTCCTCCTGAGTCCCTAAGAGGAGTGCCCGGACACCTCGAGTCGAAGAATTCCATTGGTGTGATCCAAGGTCCACAGGTACATTTCGTGACCTCTGTAAGCTGTTGCTGTCTACCGACCAGAAGAGGGGGTACCCTGGCATAGTGATGCTGGACACCCAAAGCTGCGTAAGTTCCAAACTGCCTAAGAACATTTCAAGGGACATCCTTGCCATCATCACTGACTACTATTTCCTGCCGGAGAGAGTCCAGAGTCGCTGAGTGCAGAGGAAGGTCCGCCGGTGGGTTTCCGCCACCCAAAGCTAAAGAAGATGTTCAGAGAGTCCAGACTTGGTGAGGGTCCGAGGTCCACTCCAGTGGTTGAGTCCAGGTTGCTAGAAGCCATCCAGAGGTCCATGCTGCAGCTACAGCACTGAAGAACTGAACGTCAGACAACCGTAAATCCAAAAACCGACACCAAAAGTGACCTATGCACCTGTCATCGCCAGAAGTCATCGAAGGGTCACAGGGGTCTTACTCACATCTG
The DNA here is from genome assembly GCF_040938575.1 of Ambystoma mexicanum. Lineage (NCBI taxonomy): Eukaryota > Metazoa > Chordata > Amphibia > Caudata > Ambystomatidae > Ambystoma > Ambystoma mexicanum. Next base: position 951,441,992 of record NC_090934.1, on the reverse strand, counting down.
CCAAGCCTTTGAGGAGCCCAGAGCAAGTTTCATCTTCCCATGACTTTTGCAGTCACATAAATCGTCGATCAAAGGAGAGAACGCGAAGAGCAAAACAGCTGCACTTCAGAAAGACTTAGGTTCAATGAGTCTTGGGAGGATAGCTCAGGGTCAACGTGCTCGCCTTGTACGCAAGAAGACACAGAGCACCACAGGTTTGATCCCCGGCCGCGCTTAGAAACCTCTGGGTATTATGCGTGTTATAAATAACCTATCATATCATATCAATTTTTCTTCTTGGACTCAGCATCCCAGTGGCTCCTTCTTCCAAAGGGGATCCACCCTCGGAGGGAATCATTGAGTTAAACTGAGGAACTCTGCCACTTCGCCTGCCAAGGCACCAAAGGTAATGTGATGAGGAAGAGCATCTTCTAGCCTCAGGAGTCGTCCAGGGGTCCCAGATTCATCTTGGATCTTGTTTTCCTGTGCCTCTCGGGTACTTTGGGGTGGTAGAACCTTTTAAAAGAAAGTATAAGGTTACTGAACATTATTGTACTGGGCTGTAAAAGACAAGATAAGTTACTCCCTAACTTTTCCATTACAAGTTGCCCAGGTGGGGGGTGGAGGGGTCCTCACACAGAATTGTTTATCTAGTCTAAAGAAAGCATTCTGCCACTGTACATTAGTAACCAACCTTTATTCCCTAATCTATGCTGTTACACCTCACTTAAGAATTCACATACATATTTAAAACTGTCTGCAGTTAGTCCATCTATAACTGAATGTAAGTATGTTGCGGTACCACATAGAGTGTATATATTGCCATTCTTTGAATAAGGGTAAGAAGGATTGAAGTCACCTTGCTTTATCCGCGCCCTCGAAGTTACTAATTTAAGCTTATGAGTGTAATTGAGGAAAAAAGAAAATAAACACTTTGGACTTGAACTTGTGGTGAATGCAATCAGTCTTTTTTTATCATGAATGTTGTTCCATGATTGAAGTTGGTGATTACTTCTCACCAAAACACATAAAAAGTCTCTTAGTTAGGATACTGATTGCTTGTGGTTACATCAAGCTAAAGCTTTACCCTCTATGGTTGTTGCTGCATGAGTCAAGTTGATGATTAATTCTCACCAAAACGAATAAAAAGTCTCTTGGTTAAGATGCTGATTGCAGGCTGTTACATCAAATTAAAGCATTTCCCTCGACACGTGTTTCTCCAAACAGATTATTTGGTTCCTCAGGAGGGAGCATGAAAAATGGAATATGCTGTAAATAAAGGACAATAAATGAAATCCTTGACTGAACTCCTTACTAATGATTAGTAATCATTGAACAGTCATTCATGGTAGACATGCATACATTGTGCGATCCATCTCATTTGAAAACAAGAAATTAAATAATGTTGAAAGTAATGGTGGCTGTTTGGCCTAAGAAACAGAACTTGGAAGAGGCTGACAATATATTAATGGTAACTGTCTGGTGCGGTTTTGAATGCAAGGTCAGGTACTCACATGTATGAGTAAGACCCCGAAGCCTTCCAAATAATTCATGAATGAATGCATACTTTCTGTGGCTTCCCATTGCTCAGGGCACACCGCTGATGTTGCCAAGCATGTTTTAGAACCTGGGAAAACGAATGTATGTCTCCCTCTTCTCTGTCCAACCCCCACCCATCTACAAGTGCATGCAGGCAACCTCCATCCTCAGACCTAGCTTTCAACACAGTGAAAGCCATGGCAGTCCCGAGCTGGTTGTGGGGTGCGAAAAAAGGCACACTATGCCTTCCATGATGAGCACATCGCAAACCTGTCACACAACCATTCACACCTCCCTGGTACCTTAATGAAGCACATGGAATGGAAAAAAGACAGCCTAACTACTGGTTCACCATTGGTACTCTATTACCTCTCGTCGGATCACCACCTACTCACCTAGGTGCATTTTGGAATTATGAAAAGTGAATAACCCAAATCCGTATTGGGCTTTTGACACTCCGTTCGATGCACCAGTTCCCCAAAAGATCTACCTGCCTTCCAAAAATATCAGAAAATCCGAACTGGACAATCTAGAGGTATTTTTCTCAAAAGCATTTTTTATGTGGGTTCATAAAAAACGTGTTTAAACACATTCTTTCGCAGCTTAAAAACTTAAACCAGATTTCATCCCACATTTTGCATGTGTGTTTGGAGATGACCAGGTACATGCTTTGCTACACAAGTATAGCCGAACCTTTGTTATACATACATATGCATATATATGTCTTCATTATTGCGACACAAATTGGTCCTCCTCACTGTGAACTCAATCCTTTGTAGGCACTTGGACTTTAGTGCAATTGAGAAGTAGCGGATGTCCGAGGTCATTGTCTCGCTTTACTCTGTGAGTGACCGTACACTGTCTTTCCATGTACCCCAAGCCACTTCACAGCATCCATCCCGGGGCCAAAAGCCTACCCCGAAGGGTCAAAGGAGCATGCAGCACAAGAGGAGGAGTGAAAGCTTTTCTAGTCTCTGAGAGGCTGTCACATGGATCAAGACATATGTGGAGGTCAGGGAAACTTTGGGGGCTAGGCATGTCCCAAAGCAGCGCAAAGAGCTTCTGGGAAGCAGTAGAAGGCGTGGGGGGAGTGGGGGGGGGTTCCTATTGTTTATCCCCCCAATAACCTCTTGCCCCAGAAGGGCTAGGATGGACTATAGGTAGAGGGCCAGCAGACCTCCAGGTTCCCTCCCCATGAAAGACCCAATTTATGGTTGTTTTCCTTGAGCGATGCTGATACAAACCCCATAGACCACCAGTTTGAACCCCATGGAAGCAGTGCGCCACTCTGTTCGTAAATCACAAGCCGCAGTGCTAACTAGGATCAGTACATGGCAGGGGTGGGGTTGCAGTTTTCCAGCCGATCAGGAGACCAAAAACAGGGGTTTTACCACGTGGTAAAACCCCTGCTCTGAGCCTCCTCGATGCTGAAGGCCACCATCTTCCCCCGCCGTGACTGAGGTAATTGCACCGCCACGCTCCCACGCATCCCCTTCCCCTCACCCCCTTTTCCACATATGTAACTCCCACTACACCCGCCCCACTTAGCTGGTGCTCCCTTGTCCCTCGCTAGCCCTGGGAACACTAGTGTTCCCGGCGCATCCCCGACAGAACAATGGCCACTATAGAAAAGGAGAAGGGACCACATGTATTTCCCTTCTTCCTTATCCATGGCGGCCATCTTGTTTCATCATTTTTTTCAAGATGAGAAACGGCAAACATGCAATTTTTCAACTTAAAGAAAAAACAATATTAGTATCCCGTACAACGTGACGGAAACTAATAACAATAAATCCCTCTGGGCAGTGGCATTACCCGGGCAGGCAAAGTACCTTCCGGGGCTAAAGTTTAAGCCCAGGCGAAGGGCATTACCTGGCCCATTAATGCCCCCGCCGTTAAGGTTTATTGTTTAAATAAATAACTACTGTGCATCACGTACAGAAAGGAGTGCAAGTAGCTTGCAAGGCAGCCCTCAACACAAGCTCGTCAGTGTATCATAGCATACTCTAAACTCTGAGCCTAATAAACTCTGTACCCTCATGTACGCGGACAGCGAACACTCACTGCCACAGATTGGACCGAGGCTGGAAGCCATGACAGTTCTACCTGATCCCAAGATGGTGGACTAGGTCTTTAAGTCTCCGTAACAGTGCCAACGCTCAACCAAGCAATTACTAGGAACTGAAAGTAATGGGAGCCCAAACACTTAAGAATCCAAATTGGGTTAAGGGGAACACCCCGAGAGAGGAGGAAACAGGAAATCCCGAGCAATCATACATGACATTGAAAGCAAGAACATTTCCCAACCAATTACCCTATGTATTAGCTAATTCAGACAATATCGAGTTACAGAGCTATAGTACATGCTGCCAAGAGACTGCTGGGGACCCAGGCTAGCTGATCCACTGGTGGAAAGCATGGTCCCTGCTGACAGCTAAATCCGAAGCCCTGGTCAAAAACAAACACTAGAAAAAGAAGCTAGACAAAAACGGGTAAAGACTTAAGCCCTGGAGGGCAGACCTCGGGCTGGTGGGCGAGAAGACGTGCAGCCAGACAAAATCAACCCTGGCAAGAGGAAAAACTACTTGCTTGTAATAGTAAAGTTAGCACAGCACCTGAGAGGCGTTGAAATTCCTGCTCGTAAAGTATCCCCTGTGGGAGTAAACCGTTCTTGTTGGTCGGAGTTTAAAACACAGAGGAGCCTGGGTGTGCTACCCAAAGCCCAATAAGGGCCAGGGACAAATACAAGATAACAACCAAGGACAGAAACAGGAGGAGAAGTCATGAGGTTCAAGAAGCCTGTTGGGCCTATATGCCTGGCCTTGCGACAGAGGGATGTACCCCTGGAACTGGGAATAGTGGAACAGGGAATTGGACTTGAACATTAGGTCCTTCTTGGAGAAGGAGCGTGCATTCATTTTATTCCACCACCATCTTAAGAATGTTATTTAAAGTGGTCGCTTTTAAGTTTGGTTGAAACACTTTAGGGTCAGTGGGAGTTCACCCAACCTTACCTCGTGTGAAATGAAAGTGTTGAGATTCACTTCCCATGCCGCCGTTGTTCTTTCAAACCCACACGTCACATCTCTTTTCTGCCCAAGGAATTGAAGTTTCTATTAGTAATTTAAGTTGTATAGGAGTGATACAAGCAAACATGTAACCCCCCCTACTTGTACATCCCCCCTACTGACATCAAACAACAGACCCTCTAAAACTCTAAAGCAAATTGACTTTCCACTGCACAGCCAATGCACCCTAACACCACGGGCACATGAGGCTTCCAACTGGATACAAATGCCTCTATGCCCACCACAAAGATCCTCTAGGAAGAGATTCTCACACTTTACCCAGGGACCTCCAAACTGAAAGCATCAACACTGTAGCAAAGCTGTACTTTATGTTACCTCTGTCCTCACCATCGTAACCCACCCCGATTTCTTTCAGACCTGCCAGAGCGCCTGAATACCATGTGTCGTGGAAAAATACCCATGGACTATTCCGATGGATTGGTGAATGATTCTATTAGCATTAGCAAAGTGTGATGGATCCTTGGATGTTGTCACTTCTACCCAGGGGGGATCCACTTCCCATCAGGCCAGGGAGGTAAGGCAACTACCAGATAGTCCCCCTGGAGGTGGTTCTCAGTGGGAGGATCGCATGGGGGACTAGAGACGATTATCCAGGGAGAACGCGATATACTTCCCATGAATCCCACTCACTTAAATCTCCTTTACCTTGCCATCCCATGTACATGTATCATGTACACAGAAGTAGCAGTACTGAGACAAAGAGGTAAGTCCACCTTAGAGAGAGCTCTCCGGAAAATACTGGGATGAGAAGGAGGTGCTGAGGCATGAAGAGCGATCCTCAAAACACTATGGAGCAGTCTAGTGCCTCAAGAGTTCTGATTGGCAAAAGACAATACAAAATAGAAGAGTAAAAACCAAGCAGTGAGTCAGACCTTCCCAGGAGGATCTGCGAGCCTGGAGGATGTTCAGCGTGGAGCAGAGAGGAAGTCACTGACTGGGACGCGAGAATCGGAGAAGAGCCGTCTGCATTCCACTCGCCGACCGGAGAGCTGGGAGAGCAGAAGTCCAACAGAGCGGAGCCACTGAACCGCATGGTCGTGGAGAGACTTGCAACCAGCCCACCAACAAGTGCTGCAGGGCCACCGCAGTAATCGTACAAGCAGAGAGCGAGGGTGAGAAGCCGAGCGGAGCAAGAGAAGTGCTTGCAACTGGCGAACAAGACCTGACAGAGACCCAAAAGGTACAAGGGCTGTTGGGGGAAGAAAGGAGGGCAAGAGAAACCCCAGAAACCAGGGTCAGGGACCCATACATAACTTTAGAGACTGCCTTACGTAATCTGAGACACAAGAGTACCTGGCAGGATAGTGAACCAGGTCTATCACCAACAAGATGCAAAGAGGAAAGAAGGGTTTGGGGACTGCAAAGTAAGAAAGAGGTCATCACACCCACTCTTCTTCATTGCAGTATCTGGCAAGGAAGTGTACCAGGTCTATCAATAGGTGTCTGGAACCCGCACCCACATAGGAAGAGCATCACAATCACTCTTCCTCGTCGCAGTACCTGGCAAGGAAGTAAGCCAGGGCTGCCAACATGGGTCTGGGACCGCACCAAAAATAAGAAGCCTGAGCAGGGAGTCATTCCCAGAGCCTTTGTGAACTGTGAAAAAGTGCCTGAGAAGGGCCTGAGGAAGAGAGTCATTCTCCCAGCCTTTGTGAACAATGACAAACAGCCTGAGAAGGGCCTGGGGAAGGGAGACATTCCCCTAGCCTTCATGGACTGTGGTAAAGAGCCTGAGACAGGCCTGGGGAAGGGAGTCATTCCCCCTACTACAGTGAAACTGCAAACCAAGAGAGACCAGGCGAAGGAAGCCATACTCCCTGGTGTTGCGTACCATTAAGCCAAGAGAGACATGGGGTAGGAAGCCATACCCCCCTGCTGGTGTTGTGTACCGTGAAGCCAAGAGAGATCTGGGGAAGGAAGCCATACCCCCTGGTGTTGTGTACCGTAGAGCCATGACCGATCAGGGGAAGGAGGCCATACACTGTGAAAGTATTCAGAAGAAGACACCTGGAGAAGGGAGACATTCTCCAGGAACCCAATAGTGAAGAAAACTATGGGCAATAAGGAATGATGTTTGAGTTGGAACTTTACTTTTTGAGTTGGAACAGAGAACTTTACAGCATCAGAAGCTGGACCTTGTTTTGTATCTTGTAAAGTAACTGAGACCATTGGAAGGGAGTTACTCTCTCGGGCGAAGTTCCCACCTGCAATTGGAACTATAGTTCATTGTCCAGAAGAAGGCAGCCATTCTTCTGGATCAAAAATATCCACTACCTCTTTACCTGTTAGTTACAAGTATGAGGGACAGATGAAGGCATTTTGACACACTTCGGAAGACTCTTTTCATTCACTTGGACATTGTGACCGAATCCTTAGTTGAGGCAGGGAAACCCCTCTTAAAGTTATGGAGGTATAGGTTTCCCCTTTATTTTGAATAAATAAAATTGTATGCCAACAATCATGCCACCTACGTGTCAGTCTCCTCCTTCTGCATCGTATCAAAAGCCACAGTACAGCAACAAGCCAACGGAAATATGAAACTCGACGCAACAACCCTGAGCTACTCCGGCCATGTTTTTTTATTTCAAAAGAGCCCACACGCCTTTCAATGGAGAGGGAATTGAAGACATGACAAGTTTTCTTACAGAAACAATGTGTCAAGTGGAAGGATATTATCCCAGCATATGGGTCCAAGGCTAATGCTGTGTACGCACATTCTGCACAATACAATCAGGAAGACATGTAATGATACAGTAATTCATGCAAGGTAAGCTACCTCTACAGTTCTCACACAGTTCGACTAGGCAAGTTCGACCACTATGTGATAAATTCTGTGTACTAACGCCACCTTGCCTAGGAAAGCAGCAGCCTAAAACCTGCTCACTAATGTGAAAAGGGAAATACGTCAAAGGCGTGAGTTGTGGAGGTGAGCACTGCCACACACTATTCAATGAAGCTGGCAGGGTTAAGACATGCGCAATGGAACATAGGGCTCACTTCGCAATGGCAATTAGGCACTTGTTAAAATGGCAGTGTGCATTAGCAGCACAACATTATAATGCAGTCAGGTTTAGTTCATTGAAATGTTCAAATGACCAGATTTCCCCCACACATGGATTTGGCAGGTATATGTGTTATAAATCCCAGTAACATAAAATAACATTAAATGAGGGTCAGAGTATGACATAAACTGAGGTTGCTCATTTACACTAATGTTTTAATTGCCTTGCTTTGAAACATACTAACAAGTATTTGGCATAGAGAATTCTTGGTTATTTGCGCAAAATCAATTTTCTTGCCACCAACTCATGGTAAATTTCGCCACCTAAGATTTTATATTTTTAATCGTTACTCTCATAGATATTTATTTGAATAGAGAACCAACAGATCCAAATTGGACAGGGTCTTATCTGAAATATTTAAAGCTAACACTGTGAGAATGTCTTTGCCAGCAGCTATGAATGGAAGTTCACATTATTTGTATCACATACAAGTATACAGACCAGGCCTAACCAAGGTTTGATAAATGATGAACCAAGGCCTGACAAAAAAGGAACCAAAGCCTGACAAGTGATGAACCAAGGTCTGGCAAGTGAGGAATCGAGGTCTGGCAAGTGAGGAATCAAGGTCTGGCAAGTGAGGAATCAAGGTCTGGAAAGAGAGGAACCAAGGGCTGGAAAGAGAGAAACTGAATTCTGCCAAAGGGTGAACCAAGGTCTGACGAGAGATTAACCAAAGTCTGGCAAGAGATGAACTATGATCTGAAAAGAGGTGAACCAAGGTCTGACAAGTGAGCAACCAAGGTCTGCATAGAGAAAAACACAGGTTTGGCAACAGATGACCTGAGGTCTGACAAGAGAGGAACCAAGGTCTAACGAGAGATAAACCAAGCTCTGACAAGAGAGGAACCAAGGTCTGCAATGTGAGGAACCGATTTCTGGCAAGGGATGAACCGATGCCTGACAAGGGATGAATCAAGGTCTGACAAGTTATGTTATGTACTTTGGATTTCTTCCATGCATTGCTCCCATTTTCATGGTCTCCTGGAGGAACTAAAGTCTAACACAACAGGAAGAAGAGAGAGAGGTTATGAAACAGGTGTGTTTTCAAGGTCATGCCAATCGGCTGAGAGGTACATATTGAACTAACAGCCAATTGTAGGGTGCTCCATCTCTACCTCTTGAACTCATTGTCGCTGTCTTTACATTATGGATTAATTCTTAGCTTTCCCTTGGACTTATGAAACACCAAGGTCTAGCTTTCTCATTGGAAAAACATTCTGATCTGCACACTCAAAGCTCCCACACAGCACTTATATCCACACTCAAACCTACTCACACGTAACCAAACATCAAGCACACTGCTCAAGAAAATACCGCTCTTAATCTTTATATATAAAGCTGAATGTATCTGTGTGTGTATTTTTGTACAGCTATACAAATCCACACTGAGGAACCCATGTCTACCAAATTTTGCCTGGATTCCCATTTTGTCTGGGGCAAGATGCAGTCAATGTTTGGATGCAAAATTCTTATATCCAAAACAAATTTTGTATGTGTGTGTATGTTTGTCCGGCTATACAAATCCACACCGCTGAACCCACGTCTACCAAATTTTTCAAGGATTCCTCTTTTGTCTTGAGCAAAATGCAGTCTATGTTTGAATGCAAAAATCTTATATCCAAAACCAATTTTGTATGTGTGTATGTTTGTCCGGCTATACAAATCCACACCGTTGAGCCCACGCCTACCAAATTTTGCAAGGATTCCTCTTTTGTCTGGGGCAAGATGCAGTCTATGTTTGGATGCAAAAATCATATATACAAAACACATTTTGTATGTGTGTGTGTGTGTATGTTTGTCCGGCTATACAAATCCACACCGTTGAACCCACGTCTACCAAATTTTGCATGGATTCCTCCTTTGTCTGGGGCAAGATTGCAGTCTATGTTTGGATGCAAAAAAGTGCTCCGTAGGCACCCTCTTTTACTGATGCTCACCCCGATTCACTACAGGAGGCAACATTTGGAAAAGTATCTGAAGCAAAATGTTTGATATGTTGGTTATTCCTTTAAAATGTATTATTACTTTATACAGTTCCAAAGCGTTTATTAAAGGATTTTTAAAGGGAATTTTAAAAATGCTTTTATCACGCCACCACTCCAAATATGGGAAATAGCAAGGTTACAGTTTACTTAAGTTAATTCACGAGAAGAGAGAACAATCAATCAATATTTCTTGGACATTTTCTAATAAAATTCCTGAAGTCATTAAGTGACTGAAACATGCCGCACAAAAACCAACATCACTTGGAAAAGCTCCATCTGATACCAAGCAAAAATCAATATGAAGAGCTTGTGAAACACAACAAACAGCAGCACGACTTGCCGACTAGAGGACAAGAGCAACTATCTCGAGGGCAAATGAGATGCCATAGCAAACTGAAGCAAGACTTTCTGACAAGCGGACAAGAGCAACATCCTCCAGGGCACACGAGACACACCTCGATCAGGGCACGGGCAATTTCGGGTACTCCAGCTACTATTTAATACAACACAATTTTGTTACATATCACACACAGCAGATGCTACCTTCCAGCACTGCACAACTCACACATCAACATATGCAGCACTATGGTGCAAACACTGCAGTTACTTGAGACATCCTATTATTCTCAACTTGCTACCTGTTTGAGACCATCCAGGGTACAATTCCATACTTCTCTAAGTGGCCCCTCAACCATAGGACCAAGCCCACCAGTGGATCTCACAGGCCACCCCTATTGCCTTGACAAAGACTGTTCCTTTGGTCGAAACACGTGTTGGCTGTTCTGTTCTTGGATGTTGCTAATTCCATTCAATAGTTGTTGACAGTGACCTATTAGACGCACAGGCCCCACTAGCCTCATAGTAAAATACAACTGAAAAAGTGGAATTTTCCAGCACCAACTGGCCAATAAATCACAGTCTCAGTCTTTAAAAATCACCACATGCACAAAGTTACCTTTGGTTTTTCTTTGCCTGGCATTAATAACAACATTGTCTGTGTATCAAACCCTGTGTGAACAATTACAATGAACAAAATGCATCTGGGCAGCCTGTGCCAATAGGAGGGTGCAGTCTTTTAAAAGACCTTCAAAGACTAAGCTCCTATAGAACGAGTCTTCGGGGATGAACCACCGTCATGTACATCCCTGCCCAACTCCATTTAAGGAAAGATTCACCAGGTGTTCTACTCACATCCAAGTTTACTTACAAAGTGCAGAAACTGCAGAATAAACCCACTTAACATGTAAATTCTTGTAGCAACATGTTAAGCCAGAACAATATCACTGTGGTTTTAATTTGCACATTCTGACTGGTAAACTATTAGCACCTGAATGTAAGGGAATGCAAACCTGCCAAAACTATTTACCTCCCCTGTCCCCACAGTGCTTAAGACAAGTCATAAAAGAAGCGGTGTAAAACTCTGATAGGTATGGAGATTCCTTGTTACAAACCTCCAGCTCTTTGCTATTCCTGATGCTGAGAACATTTGCTTAGTAACATAAAAACAACTGTCTTTTTTCTACATGTCAGACTAGCAGACATCATGGCTGTCAACAAATCTACAAAGGTTGTTTGAACTGGTACATTTTTAAAAATGCAAACCGCACCAATAACACTAACAATGGCACTATCATAGAGTGATAAAATCTACATTTTAATGATTTTAAAGAGCTACTCACCTTTTATACTGACCAGCAAGGGGTGAGGCCAGTAATCCTGTTGGTTTACACAGGGATGGTTTGCAATCATCAGGGCTCCCCAGGGGGCAGGCCTTCTCCACAGTGTCCGAGTATTAACCCCCGCCAGGGGGTTTCCCTACCATCCTACCCAGCAGCTCCAATCAATCAGCCCCACAGCAGGAGAATCCAAACAGGGTTCTTCCAATGCTGAAACCATCCACGCCCTCAGCTGCCCAAAATGCAGCCCCCTGATCTAGGTGAAAAATCCAAATTGGGTCCATGGATCGGCCACCCTCTCTGACAGAAGTGTCCATTTTAAGGGGTATCGACAGGCACCCCACACCCCTACGCAAACCCCTGCTGCTTCCTGGGCACTGAAGCACGACATCAGCTCTTTTTCAAAATACAATCCCTTGCTGGAAGTTTTATCAACAAACCACAGGGATCTTGCAGCCTGTGTATTTTCTGCTGACGCAGCAAAAATGCACATTATATCAACACAGATTATGAAACAGAAGTTTCCTTTTTCCTTCATATCACCCCGGCGTCATTGTATAAGAAGATAAAAATAGCCTGGTCACAGTGGATGACTATAGATAAGCTGCCAACATAAACAGGGAACCTGTTCAGCATATGATTGACATATTTGTCCCTAAACACATATATCATAACACACATGGATGACCCAAGAAATTACACCAGTTACATTTACAGTTTAGATTCAATCTATAACCACTTGCTAAGCTATCACTGTCCCTAAGAGAAGCCAGAATGACCCTAGAAAGTGGTGTTGCACCGCCTATCTAACAGGGATAGAATGAGAGATCTATATACCTCTACTGAACTCACAAATGTATCTAATTAGAATGTAAACTGATGCATAAACTGAATTATGACACAGGCAGCAGCCCCTGAAGACACTCTGCCTACCTGTGAATGAACAAAGTGTGCTTGCCGTCTTCACAGCTCTGTTGAAGCTCCCATTTAGCAACAACCACCAATTCAGTGCCCCGTCATGTGTAATCAGCACCTGTACACAAACATTGGGCAGGCACTCGTTTTAATTACCATTAGTATGGACACAGCTCAATCAGCTCTACTGATCGGTTGAGACCAACATTTCTTGTGAAGCTTAATCATAGTCGATCCCCAAACCCCATTCTTAGGACCCCCATTCTTAGTACCTGGTTAATTCCATATATTTTCAAACAGCAGGCGCCGGCATCCCAATGTATCTGCTCGGCTACTGAATGACTTGTGTGTGCCTGTGGCAAGCTAGTGCGGCTCGTATTCCCAGTGTGTTTAAATTACACCCAGCATCTCTGTGGGTCATGTGACACATCGCAAAATGCTATCAGTTTCAGTCCCCTTTTCAGCCGCCATCTTGGCATGGATAAAAAGGCTCTGTGCTCGTAGCAGGCAGTTATCGAGCAACTTTTGACCCGCATCCTGGATAGATAAGCAGCCCCTGTGTGTATTTTTAGCGCCAGTGTTTACGCATTGCGACGGCCGAAATCCTGTCATTTGGAGTTCACGCAGCAGAGCTAACTCAGCAAAATACAAGCCCTTCTTATCAGTACCCACATGCGTTCTCTGCTGATGCCTGCAGAATGTATAAATGCCAGCATTTACATTATGAGCCAGCCCCTTCCTGTCCTTCCAAATACCATGAGTCAATGTATTGCGTCAAAGGCTGTAAATAGCTGATCCCTCTCTGGGTTGCCCTTTGTTTACGCAGCTGACCCTGAGCATTGCAGAGCAAACCACCCACCCCAGTCTCCCCCATCCACCAATAACAGCACCCTGGCAAGCCGGAGGCGGAAGCCGGCCCACCACGACCAAGGCCCACTTACCCTAAGGCCCCTTCCTGTCTGCCCCTCAGCTCCACTTTGTTGAGGGCAGGAGCCCTGCAACACCAGCTGTGCTCCGCTATGCACTGCGGCATCATCCTTGCTGCAGGAGCAGCTAGGATTCTTGGATCATCGCCACGCTGCTGATCCCATTAATTTGCCCACCAGTACGAGGACCACTGGGTTTAGTAGCACCGTGGCTTGAGCCTTGATGCCACTTTGCCCCATATTCCAGCCACTTGCCACGAGGACTCCCGACCACCACCTCCACCTAAAATGGCTGCCACTACTATATGCTTATAACGTCATGCTAGGTTGCCTAGCAACCCTCTGAGGCTGCCAATAACAGCACCCTGGCAAGCCAGAGGCGGAAGCCGGCCCACCACGACCAAGGCCCACTTAGCCTAAGGTCCCTTGCTGTCTGCCTCTGTCCGTACCTGCGCTACGGCACGGGACACTGCTCCGCAGTACTGACACTCTGTTTACTAGCAGAAGTATTCTAAGTCGCGATCGCCGCTCCACCACAAGTCAGCCAGGGCCCATACTCGCCCAGACACGCCCACGGATGAACATTCCGACCCGACTATTGTGCCTTCCGCTGCCCTCGAGAGCATAACTTCACCTGGAGTAACCGGCATCGAGCCTATGCCATAGACCCTCCCTTCTGGGCGCATACAATATGCCACAAGGTATGTCAAGTGTTAGCCCGATGCCTGCCTACCTGATTACGACCAGGGAATGAACTCATGCACAATCTCAACACCGTCTTATTTACTGTGCGCTTGCGCTAGCACCTTGTCGAGTGAATGCATATCCGTGACCATCTGTTTTTAACTTTAGCTGCTCTACTGAACTGCCCTTCATTGATCTGTGCCACCTATTCATCGGCGGCCTACAATTTGTTAACCTGTTTTAGTCATTAGATCTCTCGTATTTTGACCGTTGCCACACCTGACCAGCACTTCTCTGTTGCGCCCCTATGTGATCTGTGCCACCTACTCGATGTCGTGCATTTGTAATCTAGCCCTTGACTGTAGTCCTGCTTATGTAACATGAATGCCTGTTGACTGTGCCTTACACGTTGCACTACATGCCATAGCTGCCTCGTCCATAGCTGAGTTTCTATAACATTGTGACTTACTCTGGCTAGCCAGCCCATGCTCATAGTCCAGTCTTGGCAACATTAACGTACTATTTGTTTGCGCCTTATCTGCTGCACCACCTGCCATAGCTATCTTTTGCCACATTGGAGCTATTTTAACACCGTGGACATGCTGCCCCAGCCCTCGGCCAGTATTCTCCTATTCATCCTAGCCACCATGTGGTCTCTAGCTAAGGCATATTGTGCAACGACCACTTGTGCCATTTGCATTCTTTGCCACTTCTCCTGTTCATAGTCCATTATAATGCACCATAGCACACTTCCACCACCCAACGCCCTCACATACACACATTCAAACAACCCCATAGCTAACCCTTGCACCAGCCACTCCTCCAACCAATACCTCAATTAACCTGCCTTGTGGCTCAAACACTTCTCAACCAAACCCACTCCCAACCAACCGTGCACACCTCCACTTAGAAATGCTAGACTTAGATCCAGACTGCCTCGCGTTACCTGTGCCCAACGCCAACACACAAACACCCCCTGTGCCTCTACTCAGACCTCCCCTAAACCATCCACCACTGCACCCACTAAAGATTTAAAGGAGCTCTTATCAATGCTAGATCCCTTACTGCTCATGCCCTCGATATCTCTGACCTCATTACCACCCAGAACCTTGATTTTATCGATATCACAGAAACATGGCTACATGCTGCTTCTGGCCCGCTCTTGTCCCTCGCTATTCCTGATGGATACTCCATCCTCAGAAATGACCGCCTATCTAACCTGTCCAAAGGTGGCAGCATTGCTTTCATACATAGGGGGGATAATATCAACATGAGACCGATCCCCAATACTCATTGCAGCTCAGAGGAATCACTATCAGTGAAACTTTTACTCTCACCCACCAATACAGCGTCACTACACTTCATTTACAGACCACCCTGTCCCCTATCCTCCTTCGCAGAAGATATTACTTCTATCCTATCCAATAACACTAAGCCTAATTCACAAGTGTTGTTACTGGGGGAGCTGAATCTTGGACTGTCTGACCCTAAGGATTTAATGGCCACAGAAGTCGCAAGTATTGTGTCAAACCTAGGCTTTCAACAACGCAACCTCGAACCTACAAATAACAAAGGCAGAACGCTTGACTGGATGGTAGATCTGAATTGCAATACAACGATAAGTTCCAATTCAGCCTGTGCTTGGTCTGACCACCACGTCATTATCTTCCATCTACCAGCCACCATTCCTAGCACCAAACCTACAATAGCCCCACTATTCCCACCAGGAATAAAAAAGATATCACCAGGGACAAGCTACTCCCGCTCATCCTACCCATTCTGAACAACTGTGCCACATCCTACAATGACCCTAGGGTCTTAGTGGACACTTTCAACCAAGCATTGCTCAAAGCTATTGACACCATAGCCCCGCTTAAACTCAGGACAGCTAAACAACGAGCTCACCTGAATTCGTGGTTCACTCCACAACTTAGAGCTCTGCGTTAAGAAAAATGCAAGGCGGAATCACTCTGGAGAAGTCTCCCTTGTGCTTCTAGCAAAGACAACCTCTTTATCGCATCCCTCAACTACAAGGAAGCAATCGTACAGGCCAAAAAAGAAACTTATAACCTGTGTATTTCGCAAGCTGAATCCAACACGAAGGAGCTATTCAAAATTCTCAAAGAATTAGAATCCCCTTCACCCATACCAGATACCTGTAACAAAGACAGCTCCTGGTGCAACAGCATCCAAAATGCTCTCATTTCCAAAATAACCACTTTACAAGCCAAAATCAATGCCAACCAAAACTCTCTCCTCTTTAAACCTCTTGCACCTAAAACCACTACCACTTTCACTCAGCCCCCATTCAGCTTCCTTCCTCTCACTATCCCTGAGGTTGAAAAAATTATCAGCAACCTTAAACCCTCCAACTGCCAAGGGGACTCTTGCCCGGGACCTATCATTAAGGAATCTGCCCATGACCTTGCTCCCTTCATTACCTCCTTCATCAATTCCTCATTTCACTCCGGAATTGTCCCCAACAATCTGAAGGACGCTTGGGTCATACCTTTGCTGAAAAAACCCACACTTGATCCGTCCATACCTACCAATTTCAGACCGATCATCACAGTCCTGTTCCTCCTAAAAATCTTAGATAGAGCGGCCTACCTCCAGATACAGAATTATTTGGAGACTAGCAACCTACTTTGCACAAGACAATCTGGCTTCAGACCCAGTCATGGGACAGAAACAGCCTTATTAGATCTGAAAACTCAAATAGAGGACTTAAAAGATAATGGCAAACTTGCTCTACTACCTCTCTGCAGCCTTCAATTTGGTCAATCACCATATCCTATGCCAACATCTGAAATCTGCTGCCCACTTTTCGGAAAATGCCACCAACTGGATCAGATCCTTCCTTGACAATAGACACATGAGAGTATTCTCATCTACTGCATCTGCTGACCCATCTCCAGTCCCCTGCCGAGTTCCTCAAGGGTCCTGTGTATCTCCAACGCTCTACAATGTATTTACCAAACCAGTGTTCGATGTGCTTGACTATCTGGGTGTTACCTATACCAACTATGCGGATGACACCCAGATACTCATCCCCATCACTGGTGACTACATTGCAGTCACCAAAGCTTTGAACGACGTATACCAAGTCGTCCAAGCATGGATGGCACATCACAAGCTCTGTCTCAATGATGACAAGACAGAGCTCCTCATCCTTGGCACCCAACAAAGACTTAGCAAGCTTGACCCGTCCTTCAGCACCTTCAACATTGATGGCAACTCCATCAAAGTGGCTGAAGAGACCAAAACCCTAGGTATCTACCTTGATTCCACACTGTCCCTAAATTGACAAACGAATGCAGTCGCCGCTGCCTCGGCCTACACATGTAAGCAGATTACAGCCTGCCGCCCATTCCTCTCCACCCAGAACTGCATTACTTTCGCCAGGACGTTGGTTATGTCTAAACTTGATTACTGCAACGCACTTTAGCAAGGCACCCACCGACGCAACCTCAACAAACTGCAGATCGCCCAAAACAATGCCATCAGAGCAGCCCTCAATATTCCTAGATCGGCACACATCACTGACACTAGGAAGAGCTTACACTGGCTCTCTGTTGCCCAAAGAATTTCGCTCAAATCACTGACTCTTACTCATAAATGTATCAACAACCAGGCCCTCACCTACTTAACTTCCCGCTTCTCTCAGTACATTCCCTCACTGACTCTAAGATCTGCCCAAGCACAGTCGCTTACAATTCCTAAATACAACCTACAGACTGCCGGAGGTGTCAGCTTCCCAGTCCTCGCATCCAAACTCTGGAACTCAGTGCCATTGTCCATCAGAACACTCCCATCCACCACGCTTTTCAAACACAAAGCTAAGCTCTGTCTATCTTCTACATCCCACCCACTACCAGTGTAAGCCACCTGTTCCACTACTCCTGTACTACTGGCACTTTTCTCCTTGAGAATTTAATATGTTTTGCCTGTATCTGTATCAATTGCCACTTTTGTACCTTTGTACCTTAAGATATGCACCTGTGAATTTAATCTTTGCCTCTAACTGTATCAATGCCATTTTTTGTACCCTGTTCCTTAAGATATGCGCCTGGTTGCCCTCGGGCCTAGTGCGCTATACAAATAAATAAAATACAAAATACAAATTGCAACCCCATGTCTCTGACATCTTCGCGGCAAGAGAAAACACTTCTTGCATTTAGCAGTAACAGATGTGAATCATCTCTGGAAGCCTCGGGCTGGCCTTGGAAAACAACGTGGGGTGCATCTGAAAGCTCAGGGAGGGCTGGTGAAGAGTCAGCGAGCTCTAAGAAAACCAGGTCGCATAATGCGAATTCAAATGCATAGTTGGTGTTAAAATGCCGGTGTATTCCTACAAGGACATGCATTGTCAAAACCAATAGTTTGAGTTTTTTTTATTTTTTTTTATTTGAGTATTTAATCAAAAATTTGATTTTTACAACATCTTAGATTCTTTTCATCATGTTTAATCACATTTAATCTATTGGATTTAAGTCTTAAGTAACTGATTATTTTGTTTGCTGTTGAGAGTAATAGGACGTCCATGTCAATACAGAAGGTTTATTTTGCTTTGCTTTCTAAGGCAAATTTTTCAGTTAGGGCGTAGAGGATCTTAAAAGTTGCTAATTGCCACAATGTACAATCACCACTAATCATTCTTTTCCATCATATTTCTTCATCAGTTACTGTTGAATATTGGAAGATGTATTTCATGTAGGGATGCCAAATATCTGTCATAGTTTGAGTTTTTGTGTAGGTATGGTGAAGAAACTTTGCGTATAAAGTGAATTAAAAATGATAGCCACCATCAAAGGTATGGGCAGTCCTCATGACATCTATTTATACACCGTGGCAATGGTCTTATCCATTTTATATCAGATTGCTATTAACGTTTGATGTTACTAGGTGATAAGGCTAACTCAAATGTATAGGGTTATTTTTGGATGCCATCAAACTTATGGGGTGTCATGACGTCATCTATTTATACACGCTGATGACTGTCTTGTCCATTTTATATCACATTTTATAAAAAATGTATATAAAATGTATATAAAAATGTGGGGGTTGATTACAATTTTGGGGGTTCATTAAATTGATATAAAAATTATTGGGGTTCTTATCATACATTTTGGGGTCAATACATTTGATATCAAACATTTTGGGCTTCAACCAAATGTATATCAAAGGGGCTGGGTTAAGAGCCTCATCACGATTTGGGCGGTAGCCCTTAAATGCGGCAGTAACGGTATTGCCACTGTATTTAAGGGTTGGCCCAATCATGAATTGGGTGGAAAGTTTGAGTTTTACCTCCAGCTTTTTGTTGGAGGTAAGTCTCCAGCTTTCTGCCCGTTTTCGGCACTATTACCGCTGACGCTAATAGTGCTGAAAATCCCCATAGATCGGACCAATGGGGAATTACAGCCTTACCACTACTCATGATCCAGTGCAAATTACTCCAGACTGAGTAGTGGTAACGCTATTTGCATTGGTGGTTTCCTAGCGCTATAACCGCTGCTATACCACAAAGGGTGTGATGAGGCCTGAAGACCGGAAATGGGGGTCAGGCCACCTGTCAATGTTAACATGGAGAGGAAAGGTACCCTCTTGTCCTACTAATATGTTTAGTTTTTGCTCTCCCAACAGAAGGCATTACTGCTAAAGGAGCAAAAGAAGACAAATGCTAACGACCCATACTTTGACATGTATTGCAAGGAGTTGTCAGAGTCTCTACCAGTAGCCATAACGCATTACCCATTTCCAGTTGTGTATGGCAATGCCCAGCATTAATTGCCCACACTGCTGTGTGGACTGTAGTCCTACACTAGTAAAAGAGCTGCGAGTTATAAGAACGGCTGATGATTTGGTTTGGCAACATTTACCCATTCGGTCATGAGTCTGGGGGATGATAGTGACACTTACGCACAGGCAGGTACGCCATCAGGGCCTTTTAACCTTTTCAAATGAAAGGGGCCTCGAGCCTCAGGGGGACCCCCTGCAACTACTCCAATGTCGCCAGTCAGCAGTGTTATAATACGGCAATGCATTCCTTTCTATATTTTTTTTGTTCTGGAGCTTTAAATATACGCTTTGCGGCACTCGTGTTACAAGCTTCATTTGCTGGAGCCCTTCGGCCCTTACTTGGAAGTGACCACCTGAAGGACTCCAGGAAATGAAGTTTGTAATGCAAACTCTGAAAAGCGCACATTTAAAGCAAAGACATACACCCGGGCGTTAATAGCCGCCGATTATCATGAGAAGGCCAGTCACCAGGGAGTTGAAACTCTAAATGCCCACTGAAAAGCTATAAATCCTTCTTTGTCAGCAAGGGGCTGTTGTGGAGGAACAGAGTGAAAAGGCAACAAGGTGAGAATCAGTGGGTATTTACTGCTTCAGCCCACTCACTGCCTGTTGGACATCTCCTTTTAATTGGTGGCTATTAAGCCTGGAAGGGGGGGAGGGGGGGTATTTGTCTCCATTATAATCTCGGCACCCCACGGGCGGCCCAGGCTGTTTCCCACTCTAATCAATGGGGGGCGGGAGGCAAGCATCATGTTGTAATGGGCCCCGCCATTCGTCAGCCGAGGTTTTGCACAGGTTTAAGACCTTCGACAGACAAGTCCTGCTAACACATCTAAAGGGATAGTACACGCCGTTTAAATGGAAGTGTAAAGACGTTGGGCCAAACGAAAGAAAGGCATGGGCTCGTGATAAACCTTAATAATGGTCCTGCACTAGGCTTGAACATTTCAGCAGCATGATACCACAAAGGAAAGTTGGAATGCCAAAAACAATGGCCTCTTAATGCTTACGCAGGTTATTGACATAGCTCTGGTATGTATGAATGGGACTTTGTGTGCAGGCAGAGACCGTTCCCTTCACTCCCTTAAAAAATGCATTGTGCACTCTTGACCGCGATTTTCGTGGGGCTCTCGAAGATGTGCTGGCAGATGTTATAATATACAGCGTTCAGGGGCGGAGTTCCCTGTCCGCACCCCACCCCCAATGAAAGGGGTGCATGATTGCACCGAGAGGGCAGTGAGCACCTCTTGAGAATGGACAATCAATGAATCGACCGCATTGTTAAAAGGGGCGGAGCCGCCCTTAACCTGCCGCACATTTCTTGCCTCTCGGGCTCACTTACTGCCTTGTTTATGTTACCGCCATCTTAGAGCTTCGAGCATTAAATGGTGAATAATGAATGAACGCGGGCAGTGGGAGTCTGGCGACGGCCTAAAGTGATGTTGTGATATTAAGCACCCCCGTGTGTGTAGGATACAAAATGGTTTCGCGGGACGTTTTAGATGTGGTTTCTCGCCAGAAGCGGCCTGCGGAGTGGGAGGTGTCCTACTTTTAGGGTAACATTAGAGGCAAATGGCATTTTTAGTTACACATACACAGCAGAAAACATTTACGAAACTGTCCATTATGCATGCAGTGCACTGACATGTTAGGTATCTATCCAGGACCTGTGGGGTAAAATACATTTAAAGCTCAGAATTTGTATATGTTTTGACACTGACAGAAGTGACTTCACAGAAAGGGGCACTGCACAGGAGCATCACCAATCCTTGCTACTTATTGACACCATAGGAATGCCATAACAAGAAGTTGCCATGAGTAAGCCGAGAGACACATAACTTTGTGGTGTGAAATACATGAATGGTCACTTATAATATTATATATGAAGCGCCTCTCTTGCCAAGTATGCCATGAGTACGTCTTTGTGTTGTAATAGCATATGATAGCATAGTAACATAACATAATCTATTAACACAATCACTTGCAAGGACTGCAGATAAGACACAGTGACCGTGAGATTAAATGATTTGCCCAAGATCACACACTTTGGTTAAGTATTGGACAATATAAGCACTTGACTACATATCTTCCGAGGTTTAGTTGATATACATATTTATGAAGGTTTTGGTCTGTGTATCATGTATAGACCACCTTCTTTATAGCAATATCCTTGGAAAGAACAGACAGTATATGATAAACTAGCCTTTCATAATAAACTACCCTGACACTATGTAAATTGGCATAGAAACAGGTTGAGCAAAAGAGTACCTCATTACAAGGTTGCCGGTCCGGTAACAATGCTACCAGTAAGCTTGCCAGTACCGTTGTTGCCGGACCGGCAAACTACGAGGTCTGCTCGCGGGTGCCTGTCAGTCCAGCATGTCTGACCTGCCAGGCGGAACGGCACCCGGGAGCAGACCTACACGGTAGCGCCGGCACATATGGGGCTCAAATGGGAATGGGGAGTAATAATTACTGGCACCCGGCAATGGGCAATTACTGGGTCCAGCGGGGCCGGAATGTCCCAGTAATTGCCCATTGCCGGGTGCCGGTTTAAAAATGACTCCAGCGGCAGATGTGCTGGTATTTATCGGCACGTCTACTGCCTCAGTCATAACGAGGCCCACGCTTTTTTAGCTTTATTTTCTCCATCCGGCATTGAAGGTCACAGTAGCAGCAGGCAAAAAAACATGAGACTAAAAAAAAATTCCCTAGGGTTTTAAAACATCATTATGCTCCTTTCCCTGTTTCTCATCACCCACAATTCGTATTTCCACGCCGACAAGAGTCCCTGCTAATAGCCATCTCCCTCCACCCAATGACTTATTGCTCCCATTGTAAATCTCTGACAAAGAGCAACATGTGAGGCCAACCGACTCTTCCACAGTAATGCCGGTCTTTCCGAGGCCAAGGTCTGATTGGAAAATCTAACTTCAAGATAGTCTAAAGCGGTCTGCAACCTTTGGCGCTCTAGATGTTTTGAACTACAACTACCAGCAGCCCTAGCAAGCATATTCAAAGGTGGGGCATCATGGGAGTCGTAGTCCAAAACAACTGGCGAGCTGCAGGTTGCAGACCCCTTGTAACTGGCGAACACTCTGGAATCTATTGACAAAGCCAGCAACAAGGGGTTTAGATTCACAACAGCCTGCAAGTGAAAGTTGTGACGAAGCACACACATCTTCAGCAACGTTTGTTCAAGAATGTCTTTCTTTGTCCGCAACGTGGAATTGGCCCGGGCCTTTGTGTTATGACAACATGGCAGTTTATTTTTATTTTTTATTGTGTACTTGGTTAATTACAAACCTTAGACACAAAACAAAATACAAAAATTCATACATGCATTTATTACATTCTAAGTAAAATAGAGTACAGGTCTACAATAACTTGAAAATACCTATCTGACATGTTGTATAGTATTAACAGAGACTAATGGCTCCAATTCTTATAAGAATGGTTACAATCTCGACATTAATCAAATTCCCACTATTTAATATTTAATACATATTTCCCTGCAATCTATAATGTTAATCTCACAATCTCATATTAAAATCATCTTAACCCAATATATATTGGGGTGGAATCTTCAAAATCTAAAAGGGGCTGCACCCGGGTGACACATGCCCTGCTTTGGAGTGCCTCACAGTGGGCTACTACCCCCCCTTTCCCCATGTGGGATTGGGTGTGAGCTTGTCCCTTGCAAACCTGATGACTACAGCTACCAGAAGTCCTTGCAGCAGAATCACCATTGATTGTTAACACCTGCACTTGATGTGAGCTGCAAGCTAAGACTGCCTCCCTGACGATGTGAAGAGCACAGAAACCGGTAAGAGGAGAACACCAGTGGCTGAGGAGGTTATCTGTGCAGGGAACTGGAGTGTGCCCCTCTCCTCTTTTTCATCACATTTCCTGGATTTTTGAAGGGTGGAATTTTCAAAATCTAAAAGGGGCTGCACCGTGGTGACACATGCCCTGCTTTGGAGTGCCTCACTGTGGGCTACCCCCGCCCCTTTCCCCACTGTGGGGTTGGGGGTGAGCTTGTTCCTTGCAAAGCTGATGACTACAGCTACCAGAAGTCCTTGCAGCAGAATCATCATTGATTACACCTGCACTTGCTGTGAGCTGCAAGCTAAGACTGCCTCCCTGACAATGTGAAGAGCACAGAAACCGGTAGGAGGAGAACACCAGTGGCTGAGGAGGTTAACTGTGCAGGGAACTGGAGTGCGCCCCTCTCCTCTTTTTCATATATATATATATGTATATATATATAGACTAGAATCTTTAAAAAAAACTCTTTCCAAATGCAAAATGCAGCCATGAAAACGACCCGAGAATCCCCCTGAATTGATCACACGCCAGAACTGGTCAGAGCCAATGTTTTCCAATCTATGTATAAACCTAATGTATCCCTTGCCATAATTAGTCAACAAGGTGGGGCAGTTAGTTAAAACATGACGTATGGCCTCTACTTCCTTTGTACAGAAGTTACATAATCGTTGTTCATAGGGGACACCCTGCCAAGCCGCAATTATCACATTTGTTTGAATTTGGCCAATTCTCATACGCCTCGGACCGTTCTATTTTTGCATTTTGTTAGATATTCAAAAGGCTTGGGCAATCGAAACCCTTGGGTCATGTATTATGAGAGCTTTATTTCACTGGCCAATTTCAATAACAGCTGACTCCTGTCCCACAAATCTGCTTTGTGTTTCATTGCCTTAATTGTCACTGGCAGAATAAATGAGTTCTCCATATCCAATCAAAATCGATTTGCGTAAAAAAACAAAGGAAATCAGTTTCCCAGCTACTAAAAGTTTCTGTTTGGACCATTCTGCCCTTGGCCATGTTTGAAAAACATATTAATAGCGAAGCTTCCTCCTGCTCCATATCTTAATTTTAAGTAAATTACTCCGCGCATAATCATCCAGGATGTCTGAAGTGATCTCGGGCCAGTCTCACAGCAGATGGCTTCCATGGGAACACTATTGGGCAAACCCAGGACATATCTCAAAAAGTTCTCTTCCAAGCTTTGCAACCACTGTGTTTCTTTATCTTTAAATACTTCTAATCCATATAGGATTCCTGGTATGATGCAGCTTTTATATAATTTTATTAATCCCGCTAGAGAGTATCCGCCTTTATGAGTAATAAAGGATTTCATAACTGATTTTTAAAAGGATTTTAGCTTCAGTAAAACCATGGAGAACATCTGTCTTTGATCTACAGTGAAGTGGTACTCCCAAATACATGTAACCATCGGATACCTCAATGGGAGTATCATCTATTTTCCAGACGAACCTTTGATCTTTATTTCTGCCTTCTTCTATTACCATTCTCTTGTTTTTTGTCACATTTATTGCAAGGCCATTATCCCTAGAATATATGGTGAGCGCATCAATGCTCCCCTGCAATCCTATTGCAGTCTTGTCCATCAATAAGGTGTCATGGCATAGGAGAGCCAAGACACAGATTTAGCATCAATGGTAGGCCGGGATGTTTTTACAGTTGTTCAAAGCCTGCTGCATATCGGGGACAAATGGGTAATAAAGCAGGTGCCCTAACACGCAGGCCTGCTTTACCCCCCAACATTGGTCTCAATATTGTTAGATGTCATCCTATTTGCATCCAGTCTTATACGTACCGAGGTCCCTTGATAAAGTTGCATAATCAAGTTTAGCATTGATCCATTGCACCCCAATGTCAGCAGCTTTTGCCATAATAGAACCCGAGATACTGAATCAAACGCCTTTGACTAGTCAATGTAACATACATCAATCTGTTTTCTTTCATATTCGGAGAAGCTCTGATCAGATAAATCGGTGTGTATATGTTAAACGTTTTGCTCTTTCCTTTTCTAAACCCACTTTGTTGATATGGTATGAGCTTGTGCATCTTTACCCACTTATTTAATTTCTCTAACAGGCACAAGGAGAACATTTTAGACATAGCATCAGTTAAAGCCAAGTGTATATAATTATTAGGATCTGTACCTATCCCCTTCTTAACTATGGGCACTACATTTGCTTTTTTCCAGGTTGGGGGGAATCCTCACGGAGTTAATAATGTTTACAAATAAGCTTTCAGAACCATTGATTATTCCTTAAGACGTTTGTGGCCATCCTCAAATTCAGGTTTGATCGACCCGCATCTGCATCTTTCTTATAAAGTTTCTTAATGTAATCAACCTAACATTTCTGATAAGACATTGGCCAAGGGCTTCTCAATCATGTTTATAAACGTATCAAAATAGTGCCAACATTTACGGCTGTCTTCACTATTCATAGCCTCATAGACACTTGCCCAGTTGGCACTATGTTGAGATTGCTTATGCTGCCTGGTCCCATTTTTAGACTTGGCCCAAATGCTTGCCATAGTCATAGATTTAAAAGTACATCCTTGTATAGCTGTTTTTTGGCAAACCTAATTTCCACACGAAACAAGTTTCTTTTGAAGCAACAATTTGCGCATTAAACACGTCATTATTTTGTATGCTACAGTAAACCATTTCCCTTTCCCCATCGTATATAATATGCATTGCCATGTTGATTTTTACATAAGATCATATTCTTAATGTCCTCTAGCTTCAAATCTGTAATTTTGGCCATGAAGTTGTACTCACTAAAGAAATTCATGATTAAACTCAGCCAGATTTTTCCCTGACCTTCATAATTTGGCTTCTATGGATTATAATCGACATCCCCATTAATGTATTCTGCTTATGACTAGTACACAACTTAAGTTCACAAGACAATACAACATGAAACACTTGCGTATGAGCGCGATATAAATAAAATATCAATATCAATATCAATGACCTCTCAGATTTGTAACCATTGGGGTATAGCCCATAATAAACCTTCTCAATTGATAAGAAATTCCTGAACCATGCATAGGTAGGAAATCTCCTTACCCCTTGACGAATCTACACTAAGGTCAAGGAATTTACAAACCCGCCGTCTAAAGAAAATTGACCAGTCATTATCAATTTTAAAAATATGAGCCAGTAGTTTGGCATATCTGCTGTGAACCATCTGACGTTTTACATTAAAGTTGCTGATAATCATAAAGAACTGCCCCTCTTCTTCCTGTTCCTAGGTATTTAAGATAATGTTGATATAATTCTATATCGATGTTGTGCAGGACCTACCCGGGGATCATATAAATTGACCAGCAGTAACTTGAACTGTTGGTTCATTTTGAATCCAGATACAATCACTGAGAGAGTGTTCCCAATATGTAGATGAGGCAAATATTCAACAACATTGAAATTTGCACTCGCACCAATCAACAACCTCCCGCCCCCCACAGGTCTGCCAACATGCTTCTGTGAGAAACCTGAGGGTATTCTCTCTCCTAAACCCCTTGGATCCTCTGCGCAGGTGGCCAGGGAAAGGCCATTGCTATTGGATACGACCCTGGAGGTGGGGAAGCGAGGGAGGATCCCCTGGGTGGAGGGTCATTGGGAACTGGGAGTGGGGTGCCCTTGGGTGAGACATGGTATCCCCCTTTTCCTAGTGACAACCAATCCAGCCCTTCCCCAACCTTTATGGGCTATTGTAAGCCAGCTCCCCTCATTTCTCTGCAATTGACACTTGACAGTTCTGGGATGAAGAAGAGGCAACTAAGAGCAATGAAGGCTAAGTTATTTTCCCACTCTAGTACTGGGACAAGGAAGATGCCTGCTAAGAGCAGTGAAGATATGTCCCTTTAATGGTGGTCAGGCAAGGCTGATTGGTCATCCAAACCTGCAGCCTGTTAAAGGGCTGCAGGTGTATAAATGGTGCCCAACTCAGTGGCAGAAAAGAATAGCAGGAGAAGAACCAAGATGCTGGTGCATGCAGCAAAGTCACCTACAGCGTGGTCTGGGAGTTGTGACTGCCTGCAGCAGACTGGGAAATGTGACGGGAGCCGTGTAGGAAGGCTGCCCCTTTCTCTTCTGCTCAATGTGCTCGTTCTCCTGTGGTGGAGGACCACCCCAGGAGTGTCTAAGAGGCAGGAACTGGAGCTCCGACGCTAAAGGAAGAAGGGTGTGTGATCAACACTGCAGCACAAACTTCTAAAAGCGACCAGTGAGTTTCTAGGGCTTGAGAAACCCGGTGCATATGTGTAAACTCTATTTCATTAATACTGTGTAGTCGCGTGCTTCAGGACAGAACATTTTCAAAAGTCCCCAATCCCTTTCATGTTTAATTAGCCAACCGATGGGTATAGTTTACATCAGAGTGGTAGCATACTCCGGAATAGCACGTTTTCGAAAGTCTGCGATCCCATTTATTTTCAATGAGCAAACAGATGAGAATACTTTATAGCGTAGTGGTCGCGTATGATGGGAAACACGCTTTCAAGGGTCTCTGAACAATGAACACTGCAGTTAAAGCAAAACAAACAAATAGAGAACTATAAATAAAGTGAGAATGGACCCTAAGCAGGAAGCCAATTATTGAATATCAGACTGAATTGGAAACCCTGCTACCAAACAGAATTAGAGCTGTTGAAACCCAGAAGGGAAGAGAAAACTTTACACCCAAGCAAACCATTATATGTTGAAGTGTTAAAAGACTATCACAAGCAAACCAATATATATTGAAGTGTTAAAGGACTGTTACAAGCAAACCATTATATGTTGAAATGCCAAAAAGGAATATAACTCGAAAATAAACAGTGTGCTGAATTCCTAATTAACAGTGGAATTTCCAAACTGTATGCAAGCTGCAAGTTATGTAAACAAATATTTAAACCAACATTAACTAAATTGTAGGGACAAGGTTATTTTGTGTTTCTTTTGAACTGTATCACTTGAAACTTGGGGAAGGGAACGCTGAGTCCTAACCAGGAAAATTCCATTTCAAGATTGTTTGAACTGTTTAACTTGGAACGTGGGGAAGGAAAACCTGAGTTCTGACTTGGGGAAAGGAATCCTCGCAGAATATTGCATATGACATTTAGGAAAAAGAACTTTGCACGCTTCTTTTTCTGGAACTGTTTTATACTTGGGGAAGGGAGCTGCAAGGAAGCTGCGAGCTGGAAGAAGCTCAGAACATTATGTTAAACATCGTTTTATTTTGGTTGCTGACATCCCCACACCTTGTATAGATCAGTTGTGAGGACAAGCATAGTTTTTGGATGCAGACAGATTCCTAAGTTGAACACTTTGACTTTCCTTAGTTTTATTTAGGTAGGCAAATCCCAACTTAGCATAGGGCAAGTGATGCCTTTTTCCATCCTATATTTAAGTTAAAAAAAATACTTGCTTTGAATCTTGAATCTGTTGTCTGTGTCCTCCTTCATGATGCCTTCAAATATGGTGCTAGAAGTGGGATCCTGCTCAACCGATACAAGTTGGGGTACCCTAACATTTGAAAAACTAAGTGCCTAAGCATCAGACCCCTCAGTAGTCACTGAACGGGTTTGATATCTGTAGCAGTAGAGATGAAATAATTCCTCCAGGAGAAAGAAGACTAAAACACACTGACCTAATATTAATTCCACCCCTGATACATACATCATACTAGCACCCAAGTTAGGGCTAGTGTATTGGGGGTCACCTCGTAGAACTCATCAATACATTACAAAAGTAGTCAAAAAGGAATTCATACCGGTGCAAGAGGTATGGCAATTTTATTCAGGGCCCCAGACACAGCTGGGACAGCAGATTCAAACAGATCGTGGAACAGAACTGCATGAAAAGGCACTGTCAAAGAAATGTCCCCTACACTAAGAACCGTTATTGAAAGCAAAATAATAAGCATTTGCAATCTTACGACATGAACAAATCTCCCCACATAAGTTTGATTGGACCTTGCACTTTGAACCCATATAGAAAAGCATATATTGCAAGCAATGATTGGGTTTGTGGACCTTCCCACACCACCCTCAATTATACCCTGCGACATCACAATCCACCCCCGATTCCCACAGCACAAAATTAAGTCATTGAAACATTTGTGACGACCAGCAGAACTTTAATAATCTACCCTGGTCGTCTTATCCTGATTCTCATGAGAATGGCTGCCCACCATGTCACCAACAGAGTCTTGAACCACGGACATACTGCTGCACAAATGTTGCATATCATGGGCACTCTAACCCTTTTCCCCAGGGAAAACGTTCTATGGGGCGATTTGAAACTGCTGCGGTTCTTGCCAGCTCCATTAGGAAATCGCATTTCATAAATGATTTTGAATTATAAAATGGTCATGTATTCATTACTTGCTGGCGGAACCTGTGAGCCCTAATATGTTGACCTCGAAAAATAACAACCACTGTGTTCTTCCCATAGCGTAGGCCTTGGATCACAAACTCTGCACTAATTCACCAGCTGCAGCGGCCTTTGGCGAGAGCAAAATACGTTAAAAGCAGAAGCAAGCTTTTAGGGCCTATTAACCGTGTTTCATTCTACCACTACGCATGATTATACTTACCTGTGAACGAAGACTTATGGATTTGTTTTATGAAGCTCTTAATTTCACAAATATCAGAAAGATCCCACTCCCCTTTTACAGTGCAACTCTCTTAGCTGATAAGTGCATTCCATCATACCGCACTGAACTTGCATTTTTATTACACTAGCATGGAGATTTGGGATTGATGTTTTAGCAGGGGTAATAGACCCAAACATCCGAGGTAATGTTAAGTTGTTGCAACAGAACCACAGAAAAGCACCCTTTCAAGTTTACCAAGGCCATAAAATTGCTCAAGAAGTAATTGAGAGAGCAATTATTCCCAGATTTGAAGAAGGAGCAGGGAAGGAAAACACTAATGGAGAAACCCAGGGTTTGGGAAGGCAAGTGAGACTTTGGGTGGCCTTTCCAACCCTGAATCAGAAAAAGATGGTTAGGAAGAACCAATTACACTACAAGATGTATTCCCTACCCAAAGAAATGACCCCTTTCTAACTAAGGCCTTTTCACAAGTGGTTTCAGAAAGGGAGGGATGTGACATAGACAACCTTTCTTCCTTCCGAAACAAGGGTTTGTCTATAAAGGAAATACCTCTCCAGAGAGTAAGGTGAAACTACAGTTGGTGATCCCAGAGAGTCATAAAAAGGTGGTTTTGGAGAGAGCTCGGTCACATTTGACAGAAGATCTGCCGGACCATTTGAAACTTCAAACTTATTTAAGAGAAAGGTTTTTCTTATTTGGAATGGATGCCAATATTAAAGCTATAATCCAGACGTGTATTACTTGCCAGAAAACTAACACTCCTATACTAACCACCTGCTCCACCAATGGCGAAATAGAGGCTGACTAACATTTTGTTATGGGTCAACCCCTCAAAGTAAGAGTCCTTGGGTAAATTCCAACTTTCCCAAAGAGGTGGAGCATCAAGTAGGTGTCATTATCTGGGCTTTGAACACACAGGCCATTCCTCCTATCAGGAAGTCCGTACAGGGGAATGATTCCCATCTTTTTTGTCCTCGTGGCTGTTGAGTGTCTGAGGGAGACAAAATAATAATATCTTTGGGCTTACACCTTAAATTTCACTTTGGTTTGGGCATTTATATCCTATTACCTAAAGGAAAAGGATTAAGAATACAACCTATAACTGTCATGGGGAGAGGAGATGAAGTTTGTTCTCTTGAATTGTTCTGATGACCACATTGAGATCAAACGGGGCTAGTTGGTAGGAATTTTGAGGTATGAAATCTTAGGGGAAGCATATTCCTTTCCAGCTTGGAGAGAGAGTTATCAGAAGAAAATAAATCACTGGTAAGGAGATGGGTCAAAGTCTTTTCTTTGATCCTTGGGAAGCAAAAAGATAAGGCTCCAGTGGGGAAGATGTGTTGCTGGAATCAACCACTACCCCAGAAAGTGTGGCAATCCAGAATGCCAGGGAAATGGAGGGAAAGAATTTAACTACATTGAATACTTTTGAGGTTGGCATCATGGAAGGAGACATAGACAACAGATTCAAAGTTGAACAATGTTTTATTAAATAAAAGTCAGGATGGATTAAGGCCTTACCTGCCCTATACTAAGGTGGGATTTCACTAACTAAAGAAACTAGGGAACGTCAGTGTCAGTAATTCCAACATAATAATCTGTCTGTGTCAAAATCCTATACTTGCCCTCACAACTAATACAAACACGTCAACCATAACTCAAATAGTGTTCCAAACATAAAGTACTAAGCTACTTCCAGCTCTGGCTTTCTTGTCAACCTTTTCTCCCAAATGTCATTAAGTTCACCACAAAGTTCAATTTCTCCTCTTTTGAAGGTTAAAGGAATTACAGTTTTATAAATGTTAGTGTGCCCTTCCCCAAGTTCAACACAGTTCCAAGGTAACACAGTTTCAGGACACCAGAACTCAGGGTTCCCTTCCCCAAGCTTAATGTCGATATCAAAAGGAAATATCTTGATGCTTTGAGTCTTTGAACTGGACTTACACATCTCAGTGTTCCCTTCCCCAAGTCTGACAATTATCAAGAGTTGTTTTCCTGCTTTCAGCACAGCAAGCATCCTTCTTCACATACAGAAATCCTCTGCTCAAGGCGCAGTTTCAGACCACACGGTCCACTCATTAGAGGTCACGCAACCAGGAACGTAACATTCACTTTTCCATCATCCTTGGTTTACAAGTGGTAGTTCTCTGGTCTTGGTGCAGTTTCAGACCACACAGTCTAACCATTACAGGTCACACAACCAGGAACTTTCAGGTTTCCATCAAAGTTCACTATTAGACTTAAAGTGCAGCTTCAATTTTTAACACATTGATATCTCTCCTTCCATTTAGCTTCCTTTCGATTTTCACTTCAATGTTCATTAAGGTTGGTTCATCTTATACCATTGCATTGATATATCAAATATCTTTTGTCTTCTGCCTTTCAGTTCTGTATACAAAATAAAGGTCAGCTTACGTGCTGTATTCCAAATAGAATTCAAAAAGAGTGTTTTTTGTTTTCAATTCAATCACTATGGTATTCAAAAATAGTTATTTTCACTTATTTAAGTCAATTCAATCTTCAATATGAACAATGTGGTCCTTTTTGTTCATTGCAATATGTTGCCTTTACTTATTTCACTTGATTCAGTATATTTCATTCAGTTAAGTATTCAATAGAAGTAAAGGGTTCAGTTTCATTCAATGCGGGACGTTAATTTCATTTGTTTCATTCAGTTCGGTATTCAATAGTAGTAACATGTTCAGTTTCATTCAATGCGGGATGTTACTTTGACTCAGTTTGTGCGCTTCGGTCATAATACATGGACCGTTATTACCTGCACTGCCTCCTTTGAGCGCCCAGGTATTATAAGTGTCCCTGACACTCACCGAGCCTCGGCAGCTCCGCCGACAACTCTTTGCTTTGCTTCTTCCTCCTAAGGGACCGTCAAATAGCTGGGCACTTCCCTTCGCACTCACCGGCTAATGAATGGAGCTTCGCCTGCTGCACACCTCGCCATGGGTAGGATCTCCAACCCACATTCCCAGTCCAGCGGGATCCCAATGGTTTCCTCTGGCGTGCTGGCATCTCGAATTCTCTTCTCCTTCGGCTTCCACTTTGGTTCTCCCACTCTGATTCAGACTCTCGCTCTGACCCGTGCAATAACCTGAGCACTCTGTTCTGCCTGTGGCCACGACTTTTATACACATGTGTTGGGCTAGCAGGATACAGATGGTTGTCAAGGGTTTGCCTTGCCTGACTTGCCTGATTAAATGAATTAGTGGCACATGCCTGACCTTCATCGTCCTAGTACTTGAATGGGTAATGGAGGTCATCTTCATTGCTCCTAGTTGTTTCTTCTTCGTCTCAGTATTGTCATACAGTTGAAATGGGAAGAGAAGTGGAATACATTTGCAGTGACCTATAAATGTCAGGGAAAGGTCAGGTTGACTATCATGAGGAAAAGTGGGATACCATGTCTCGCCCAAAGGTACCTACTCCCAATCCCCAAGGCTCCTCCACCCAGGTGATCCTCCCTCACGTGTCCACCCCCAGGGTCAGGAACCAATAGCAATGGCCTTTCCCTGGCCACCTGCATAGAGTGCCCAAGGGGATTAGACGTGAGAAAACCTGCAAGTTTGTCATAGTGGGGACCACAGAGAACCCCAGTCAGTCATCATGTGATGCTCTATCTTCCTCTCCAGAATTACTTGATATCCATCTTCCCCAGAAAACAACATCTTTAGGAGAAAGGGCCAAAAGTACTAAATCCCTAGGGGAACAAGCAGAGGAGGGAGGGTACCCTGCAGTAAAAAACCAGTTTCTCGATCCCTATCGGAAATGTTGCTCTTGTAAAGTGTATGGGCACATTGCGAAATGTTGTCCCCTCTCTCCAATCCCCAAGTACGCTCTGTGGAGGGGGTCTCAACCCCCCTAGCATTTCCCCACGATGATGGATGCCATCCATTGAAGCAGCTCCACAGACCATAACCGGATGAGATAATCAAAGTAATCATGAAGAGGCAACATGGTTGAACAGACATAAAATATTAGCAGAGTGCAAAAGAACACACATGAACTGCTTGATGACACCTAAACCAATTACCATGAACAGCCATGAAAGCAAAATGGAAACCACATCTGCATTGAAATGAATAGGGTAAGCTTAAAACACAGAGTGAGGCCTGACACACTGATTTTCCTGAGAAACGCAAAACAGATCTGGCAGTATGTCCATCCCTGCCAAGAACGCTGGGAGTGAATGTTTGAGTTAGCAGAAAATATACAGCTCCTGCAAGGACAGAAGGCTGAAATTCCTCATACATGTCAGCAGAGAAAATCATTTTTACAGTCCCGGAACACGTGCCCTGGAGCTGGGGAGCAAGGCCCATTCATCTTAGGCAGACAGATAGTGTTGTTTCCATCAAACTGAAGACAGGAGATGGAAAAAATGTCCTTGCACTGGGCTTGAGAAGTTGGAAGTGGTAACATTAATGGGACGCAGGCAGTGCTCTGAGATCACCTTTATTTTCTGCTCAAATTCTTGTAAATTTCCTAAACTGACAAGGCTTGCACTGACCTCCTGGGGGCGGTGCCAGGCGGAGCTAGCAGATCGGACCAGACCAATCAGATTATTTGTCCCCTATAGACTGTAATTATGCCTACACTGTTCACCCAATCCCATTTCATCCAGAGCGAGGAATGTATCTTTTGATTGTGAGGTCACAGTAGCTTAAAACCTCACTGCCCGCCTGTAATGAGCTGAGAGTGCCTTTGGAGCTGGAGAAGCCATGTGCGTATCCCTGTTTGGACTAATAAAGCAGAAACATGTCACATTTCTGGACTCCTCTGATTTTTGGGCATGGGAGATTTCCCTCGAGCCAACCCCTGTTTTTTAATTCCACTTCACCTCCACTCAGGTGATTCTCCCTCGCTTGTCCACTCCCAGGGTTGGGATCCAAAAGAGATGGCCTTTTCCTGGCCACCTGAACAGAGGATCCCCAGGGAGTAGATGTGAGAGTACCTTCAGGTCTCTCCACACATCCCTACACATTACATAGATTAGTTGGGAGGGCAAGCATAGGATTAGGACGCAGATAGATTCCTAAATTGAACTCTCTGACTCAGACTTTCCTTAGGTTTATTTAGGTTGGGAAATCCCACCTTAGCATAGGGCAAGTGAGGCCTTTTTCCATGCTGATATTTAAGTTAATAAAATCACTTGTTTTGAATCTAGAATCTGTTGTCTGTGTCCTCCTTCATGACCGCCCAGCCCACAAACCCCCTCCCCCGAACCAGAAAACAAATCTGAACGAAGGGAAACAGCACCGCCTGAGCAGGGGAGGCCCTAAGAGACAGCCGCTCACCCACACCCAAGGACACGCACCGTGACCCGGGACACCCCGGACAACAACAGAGAAGCTGTTGAAAGACTGTGGCTCCAAGTCCCTTTTCTCCCTTCTGGATTCGGGTTTGCATCTCTGGACAAGTGAAACAGTCACTCACAGCCTCTTGGAATGTTCTGTCTACTGTAAGGGTGCAGAAGTAAGGCTCAGACACAATGCTGGAATGCCTCCCAGTGATCGCAGATAGTGATATCCAGTTGAGAGCCAAGCACACCCCAACATCAGACAGACTTTAACTAGGAAGAGGATTGTAAATCGAGGGGGACCCCCCAAGAAGACACATAAGAAGAAGTCAGCCTGTAGAAGTGTATTCGTTTTGAAGGTTGGACCCTAAAGAAAAGTGTGATGGGATCTCATTGAAAGCTGACCCCACAAGAAATTAAGTCTACAAGAAGACTGATACGATTGTGCATTTAATTGAATGTTGTGTAAATTTTACCCCTGAAGAATTTCCTTGTCAATAGTGTGTAAGTGTGTAAGGAATGAAACATGTCGGGTATGGTATGGATGTGGTATGAAAGTAAGCATGATTTTTAGGAAGAATAAGTGAAAGGTTTTTACGGACTGGGTTGCTTGTCTCGACGATAGGGGTGAGCAACTTGTAGATCCAGGTTAAGAGATTAATTTTTTTTTATTTTTTTTATTTTTATACGGTTTGTTCAACCTTTAAAAACACAGGACAGGAAAATCACACCCGATCAACAGTATCTCCTAGACCTTTTTTAAAGTCCATTGCCCTCGCCACCCTTCTACACCCAATTTCACAAGTTATATGAATCTTGGTGTCCAAGCCGTGTTCACTGCAGAGGTTCATTCGACTCTGGGCACTTGAGTTGGATCCTTCATGTCTAATCTTGTTTTTAAGACCTGTAGCAGCCTTATCAGATTAAACAATATAGTTCGGTTTGAGCCTTCGAAGAACATTTCCCACCATTTTTCCGAGCTCCTTGGGCTAATATTATGAATGATTGGCGAAAAAATCCGTCCTCTTTCTTTCTCAAAACTCGAGCATGACATGATCAAGTGCTTTAGAGATTCTATATCAAGATTGCAGAAGCGGCACCTTTGATCAATATTTGCATACTTAGGCCAAGAGCTTAAACGTTCTTTTGTATTTAGTACGTTTAGTCTGAATCTCATGTACAATGCTCTTGCGTGCTGATTTGGCAGATGCGTTAGGTAAGAGTGGCGTTGGTTGAAAGCTTTCGCCTCGCCTGGGACTTCGTGCATTAACTTGCACTTTGTTCTTTGATCACAAGTCTTAATCCAATCTAGCCGCCAAATCTTCATCTTTGCTGCATCCGGATTTTCCACTAGCAAAGCAGGAGTGATGTCGTACTCACCTAACAGATCTTGGCACAGCTGATTCCACTTGGCGAGTATTGTATAGTTCTTTGCACTGTCAGGCATATGTACAATTAGAAATTGGGGTGCCGGAGTCCTTAGCACCGTTTTACGATAAAGGCTTAGCAGGTTCCACAGAACTCTTGCATGTATTGAAATTAAGCCAAGCTCGTATCGTATACAAACAGTTGCGACCCCCCTCGGAAGGTGAAGTACACAAGACCAAAAGATGTTTTCTAGTGAGTTCCATAAGTCATTAGAGCAGCCGAAGGCATTTTCCCCTCCGTATATCAGACTCGGGACCACTTTCTGCTGATAAAATAAAATTGCCGGCTTCAGCGAAAATTTGCCATATTTGTTATTAATTAAACATGCTTGGCTTGCTAATTGCCGACATTTACTTTTTACCACTTCTGTCCAAGGTGCATCGTTTCTGCTTGCGCTGATGGTCAATTTTGTTAATTGTTAAATGGTCAACTGTTACATGAGATTAAATGTACACAACGTTATTGCATGGTAATGGTGCAGATATTGTGATTTACATACTATCAGAAATACTCCTTTTTTAAAAAAGATTAAAAAATTGGAACTGTGAAGAAGAAAAGATAAAAGAAAAAAAGTTTTTTACTGTTGAAATATGAAAAATAAAATACTATTTTTTGATACAATGTGGTGTAGTATGAGAATTTAATGGCTATTAACCTCATACAGTCAGATTCAACCAAATATGGACTTGGGGAAGCAAGGGACCGAGTGAACATTGTGTATTGTTTAAGACTCCTTCATGATGCCTTCACACTTCGTAGTTGCCAATCTGGGGATTAAGGAAAGACCGTCCACATAACAGGACGTGGTGAGCCAAGTCTCTTGAATACCAAATATATTGGCATTTATCAGTGTATTCTGTCCCTCCTGGCATTTAAAAACGGAATGAAAACCCAGAGAGTTCCATGAGATAAACTGAACTTTACTGATAGATTTGGGGCTATCATATTTCTCCTCTGAACAATTATTTTTGAGTCACCGGTAACCAACTCCAATCCTCCTGCTTTGCTGCAAATTTGAAATTCTTAACATAAGATTGGAGTTGTTGAATATCGTGCCATGCAACAGATTGTACTATTTTTAGGTTATTCAACCCTCTAAGATGCCACGACGAGCCTGCTTCAAGATACGCTTCCATTGTTTGAATAGGTGCACATTCGAAGCCGATTTTGAAAAAATCAGGGCATAAAATAATATATAATCTCTAAACAGAGGAGAAGTAAAAATAAGAATAGCCCAATAAGTGCAGCTTCCCGCTTCAGGTAATTCTACAGCGAATATGTCATTAGAAGAGATAACCTGAAGCTGCGGGATTCATTGCAAAATTTGTAATATCCTGCTCCTATTTAAAAACGGGCTATCATCTGTGGCCCTGGATTCAGTTATTTTCACCTTGGAAACATTGGGCCTCATTACGAGGTTGGAGGCCTTGCCGATTTTACCGGCAAGGCTAGCCCCAACATCGCATCCGGCTCCGGCACCTGCGAAAGGGGAATCACCAGGCCATTCCGACCTCGGCGGACTCGATAATTCCCCTTGCGCGGGTGCCGGAGCCGGTACGTCCCCATTCCTATTTGAGCCCCCATAGGGCTCAATGGGAATGGGGAGGATGGTAAGCAGCGGTACTGTTTATAACGGTACCGTTGCTACCATCATGTTGCCTTACCGCCATACTCCTAATGAGGCCCATTATCTTTAATGTTGCCAAGTGTTGAGGTCTGCATCCTCCTTTCATCACGAGAGGCAGTTCTTTATCCTCAACTTCATCCTCATCCCACGTATTTCCGCAGCATAACCTCGGCTGTGCCTCCAATATATTCTCAGAGAACTGAGTCATGTCCACTGAGACCTCATTATTGCAGATGGATTTAACAAGGCTAGTAGGTTTAGTTAGCCAAAGGACCTTGCCTAAACTCCAAATATTTGGAGCAGGTTTTACTGACCAGCTCTCCATTTCCGAGATTATTTCTAGCAAGGTTACCTTTCACCTTGCTCCCAAGCTTTTTATTGGCCTCCACCAGCCCTTGATTGCGTGACCAATTCAAACACACCACACTCTCCCCCTTATTCATTCCTCGCAGAAGTCTTTTTTCTTTTTCGTTGCATACGCTTTTTATTGCACTTGCGTTTGAGTGCTGCAGATTCAATGAACTCTTCCATATCAACTCTTTCCACTGAGGATTTGTCATCAGTGCTCATTAGCTATATAATGCCCTCATCATTACAGTTTTGCATCGGTTCCAAAATGATTAAGTCTTTTCGTGTGCCAACGTATTCATTGGAGTTGTGGGCTTAAGGGATGTCCGGTCATTTTTTCGAAAACATAGTTTCGAATGACAAAAGTTTCTAAAAAAAATGCATCGAAAAATGCAATTCTTTGTAGGTAGAGTTTTTTTTTTTTTACTACAATGTGTGTTAAGGGGTTAAAAAACGGGGTTTGGGGGGACCCCCATTACATTTTTTTTAAAAAATGCATTTTGTCGAAACTATGGCAGTATGCAAAATCCTAATTAGCTCACCGTGAGTCCATACCGTTGTTAATAAGAATAACGTCCACAACGCAATTTAGCACACACATCTCTTCCTTCTGTTCATTCGCCATATTAGCACATAATTCAAATATTGCTTTGGCCATCGCCGAGAGCTCTGTTAATTCCATTTGCCAAGAAGTGATGTTAGGGATATCATTGCAGTTGGCATAACAATGTACACTCTCTGTATTTATCACCAAATCTGGAGAGTTCAACAGTCTTGGTTCAGACAAGTTAGGTGCGTTCATGTACGATGCTTCCGCCAAGTTACTCAGGGGAAGCCCAGCATTCATCCTCCAATTGATTCACGTAGCAAGGAATAGCACATATTGAATAATGATTGGTCCCTATATCACGAGAACCAGACATTTTTTTGCCTGCTTCATTTGCCAAGTCAATGCTTACAACTAGATTAGCTGCTAAGCCAATCATTTTTTTCTGCCAGATTTAATGTTCTTATAATATTTGGCAGCTTCCTTTCTACTAGAGCTGCAGTGTTGATTTTTGCAAGTGCGTACTGGGATGCTTTGTTGCTTTTTTTTCTTTATTTTCCAAGACGGCAGGTCTTACTCGTCACTCACCACCAATTTACTATTTTACTGCGCAAGATGATGGCAGTTGCAATTATACTATTTTTGCGGCTCAACGAGCAGTCACCACAATACCAACCCTAACAAAACGAATTAGCTCCCGCTATGAGGTGCTTCCACCAAATGTTTGTCCAGCTGGAGAAGTTAGAGATATAGAAATATGTTTCCTTACTGATAGGGGAACAACGCTTTACTCGTGGGGACCTCCCGTATCTTCTGCAGTCTGCCCCAATCTGTGCTTTGCACCAGCGCTTTGCGCCTCTTGATGTTTTTAAAGCCGCCTCCTTCAGCAAGTTTAAAGTGATAGTGCAACTGGATTCAGTCAATCACTGTGTCTGCCACAATCTGTGCTTGACGCCATAACAACGTGGCAATTTCAATTTTGTTTACGTAGATCTCCAAAATAACCACTAAAGCAAGCCCAAAATGGAGCAGGCAGACTCATACTTGGATTAAAATGGCAATAGTACATGTCTCTGAAATCCCTACACTGGCTCCCAGTGGGGCAAATAATTGCCTGGGAGATAACGTGCAAGATCAACCAAACTTATTGGTCTACTGCACCCAAAGATCTAAGCAACACACAACCTGAGATAAGCACCTGTCACGCACTCACCCCTCAGTGTTCCCAGTGTCCCCAATGCCTGTCCCCGTACCTCCACTCCGCTCCGTCCCTTGCCCGGTTCCGAGACTCACGTGTGCTCTCCCCGAATCCCCATGTGCCAATGCGTGTGTTTCAACTTGCAGCCCACTTGCGGAGACGCCCGCTCCATTGGCGTGTTCCTTGGCGATTGCGAGACCGGCTTCACGCCCCACTTCCGCGTCAAGT
Organism: Ambystoma mexicanum; assembly: GCF_040938575.1. Taxonomy (NCBI): domain Eukaryota; kingdom Metazoa; phylum Chordata; class Amphibia; order Caudata; family Ambystomatidae; genus Ambystoma; species Ambystoma mexicanum. The sequence goes on along the minus strand of NC_090934.1, from coordinate 951,401,212 downwards.
GACCAACGCCTCCCGCTCACGTGTTACTAGGGCACGTTCACGTGATGCGGTCGCGGGTCACGTGACCGGAAAGTAATATGCAGCGCCGGTATTTAAACAGCCGCATCGGAACACTCAATGCTTCACAGCTGTTTACCTGGACACTGTTCTTCGATTACTCACATTTGGATTGCTTGGAAACTGACCCCGGATTGGATTAAGATCTGCTATTGGATTCCCCTGGCTTCTGGTTTATTGGATTTCTTGTTACAAATCACGGACTGCTTTCTGGACTACTACTTGCTTAATCCCTTTGGTACTATGTTTTCTTGGTTTCCTTGTCTGGATTTTGGCATCAGGTGGGCCCGGCACACGCACCACCGCCTGATCTACTGGGCTTACTGCCCTGTGCTGCGAAAGAAGCCCTGGTGGGTCCCGGAACCCTTTTAGGTTCAGAAGAATCACCACTGTCACTACTTGGTAAGACCGTTCCACTTGTTTGTTGTCTGGTTTGTTATTGCTGTCTGGGCTTGATACTTAACCAGTGCTTTCTTTACAGTGGTTCGGGGTTCCCAGAGGTCCGCGGTTCCGGAAGATCATCTCCCACCTGTGGCCTCAAAGGTTGTACAGAGAATGATTTGGACTCTCTCTGTGCGGCACTTATGGACAGAGGACTCTTCTGACTACATGACAGTCAAGACACAACAGCACCACAAGAAGCAATCTTTATCAAAGACAGTGCATCTAGCTTTGTGAAAGGTGTGTTTGTGGTGTGTGGGAAAAGAAGCATGGGGCAAATGAGCATGCAGTTAATGTAAATTGGGCAAAATGCACAAGAGAAGAGGACACAGTGGGAAAGAGTGGGGGAGAGAGCACCAGAGGAAGGACACCGAGGAAAGGAACGCTGTAGAAAGATGCACATGTGGGCAAGGTACATGGCTGGGGAAAGTGCAGAGACGGGAACATTGAATGGGTGGTAAAGTGCACATAGGTGAATTTGTAAATGGGAGAAGGTACAGCAGGAGTGGGTTGTGCACAGGGGAGAAAGACCTAGTCTATGTACCTGCATACATCATCCCAAAGAAGTGGGGGTGGGGAACAGGGCACATGAAAAAAATCAGAAGGAGGTAGAAGACCTTGAGAAGGGGCACAGAGAAGGAAAGGGGCACTGGTAGAAGGATGCATGGGGGAGGTTCCTGGATGGTGAAGGAGCAATGGAGAATGGTTTTAAGGGGGTTGCATAAGGGCGGAAGCTCACAGGGGAGAAAACTACCCAACACTTCATAAGGAGAGGAAGGAGCCCAGTGACAGAGTTTCAGGGAAACAGAAATGCACATGATGATGGAGCACAGAGGATCAAGGAGCACAGAGGACTGTGAGAAACTTGAGGGCATTCTCACTCCTATTCCCCCTGGATCCACTTCTAAGGTGGCCTGGGGACGGCTGCTGCTGTTGGATCCAAAACCTAGAGGGGTTGGGAGGGGGGTGGTGTGTGGGGGAGGATCACCTGGGTGGAGGGTTTTTGGGGATTGGGAGTGAGGTATCCACAGCGATAGGTCGTATCCCCCCTTCCTACTGATGGCCAATCTATCCTTAGCCCTCCCACGACCTCTTTAGGTTGCGGCAACACATCTTCTTTCATTTTCCCACATGTAACATCTACTGGTGCAGAGGCAGAGTATCCCCCCTTTCCAGTTATACATCATCACACTCTCCCTCAGCCTTTATGGGATGTTACCAGTCCTATCCCGTTCCCCCTTCCCAACACATGCTGGAGAGAGAAAGAGGTGACCGAGAGCAATGAAGATTACCCATAGGAACAATATGGAGATGCAAAAAGAGGCCTACTGCATATCACCATTAGGCTTTCCTATTAATAGAGACAGGCAAGGCCAGGCACTGACTACAACTGTGCACACCCAAACCTACCTGACTCTCCCCTAGAGATTATCAGAAAGAAAGAGCAGGGAAGGAAAAGGTACACTGCACCTTTAAGAACACAATTACTCAGGACTAAATGACAACCATGTCCTGTTAATTGGAGTATTGGAGGTCAGGCAAACCAAGCTCTGGCCACACACCTGCAGCCCATTGATACAACTCTTGTGTATAAAAGGAGACTGCTGAGAGAGCAGATGGAGAAGCAGTTGGGAGAGCAGAAGGGAGGCTGTGTGGCTGAGTCCAGCAGGGGATCCCTTCTCAGTCCCAGACCAACGTTTGCCAGAAAAGCTGAGTGAGTTGAGGAAGCTGACTAGACCAGATGAGCCAAGGAGAAGAAGGCTGCAGGAAGAGGAGCCCTGAAGGACCGGTGGAGTGCGGGATGCTGAGACACTGGTCCGGGCTGTGCAAGGGGCTGCAGCATGACGAGGGAGCTGTGTCTACAAAAAGCCTGCGCAGGAAGGAAGGGAGTCTATTGGCTTTGTTCAAACCAATGCTCATTCCTCTGGGACGTGTGTTGGACCCAGGGGTGTCTGAGGAGCAGGTGGCGAGACACTGATCTCGACCCAAGAACCCTTTTACCTGCTTGCGAGTGCCATGCTACCATTGGTGAGCTTCGTGAGCCAGAATGGAACTTAGTAGCGTGCAGGTGGCTGGAGCAGGAGCATTCAGAAACCGAATAGCCCGATAAGTGAAAGGGTGAAAAAGAAAAGTGAAGCAAGAAAAGGGAAAAGGCACAGCGAAGTAAGTGAAAGCATTGCAAAGAAAGCGTAGCAAGTGACATCTGAAAAAGTGGAAAGAAAGCAAAGCAGAATAACAGAAAAGGGCGCTAGAGGCACAGAAATACTGAGAGACAGAACAAGAGTGGGTGACCCGAAAGTAAGTAAAAGGGGTGCAAGTGACTCGAAACTGAGAAAGACAGTAAAAAAACAGAGAGAAGGAAACCGGACAGCTAAGAGAGGGTGCATGTGACCCAGAAGTGAGAAAGAGGGTGCAATTAGCCTGAATTAAATGCAGAGGCACGTAAATAAGAAAATAAAGGTGAAAGAGAGCATGTGATAAAATGAAGGTGCAAGAGAGCACGACAAACATCAAAGATAAGTGTGCAAGAGGCACAGGAAGGTGAAAAGTAACGAGAAGTGTAAAAGCGGCATGGAATGTAGAAATAAGGTGCAAGTGTGCACAATAAAAAGAGGAAGGTGTGCAGGAAGCACAGTAAAGAGTAAAAGGACAGAGTGGAAGAGCCAGAGAAGAAGAAGAGGTGCCAAAAAATAAGAAGAGGGGTTGGAGGTCAGAATGGTTGCGCCCGGGAGGAGAAAAGAACCTGGCGTTCTCTAAAGTCTCTGATACTACCCAATGAAATAACTGTACAGTGAAAGGTAGCTCCTGACAAGGGGTACTTTGTTTGTTTGTTTGTTTGTTGAACTGTGTCAAGAGAGGCCTAGGCCTGGGGAAGGGAACCCTAAAAGGACCACGAAAGACATTTTGAACTTTGTGAAAAGAAGCCTAGACTTGGGGGAAGGGAACCATGAGAGGCCTCACAGGAACTGTGTTTTTGTGATTGGAACTGGAAGGATTAAATCTTGGTGAAGGGAACCCCAAGAGACCCAGCGACATTGTGAACTTTATTGACTTGCTGCAAGAGCCATCCGTGGAAGGTTCCAAGGGCAACCCTGTTGAATTGAACTACTTTGAACTGGAAGAACTACGCCGATGGGTAAGACTACGTGAAACCTGCTGTGGTTAACATTTCCTTTTGAATCACCATTTTCCCTTTAAAAAGATCCCTATCACATTTGATTTAAGAGTGAGAGCAAGCATAGGCTCGGACACAGACAAACTTTGGTTTTAGACTTACGGACATCAATCCGTTGAGGGAACAATCCTCTTAGAGTTAGGGCCAGATAGGCATTACACCAACCCCACAATGTCTGATAATAAAGGTTTTCAAACTGTTACTTTTGAGTTTGTGTCTCTCTTGATACCATGTCTATCTCACATATGGTGTCAGTAGTGTGGTCAGTAGTGGGATGCAGCTCAACTGATAAAAGTTGCAGGCCCCACCAGATTAGAGAACAACATACCTTAAAGCTGAGCCCACTAACAAACACATACCCCAAGAAAACAGACACTATCCTCTTCTCTACCAGCAGGTTGTCAGAATTCGCCTTGATCCGGTTGACCTCGTAGTGTAAGCAAAGAATTCTGCCTAACAATACACCCCTGTGTATGGATGAAAACCAAAACACAGAGGAGGATATTCTTTGGGAGAATGGATCCGGACTGGACTGCAGGACGACTGGAAACCAACTGGATTTTTGGACCCAACAGAAACTGGACTGGAAGATAACCTTTCTATTGCTTAAAAGGTAAGGTCCAGATTTAGAGACAGTAACAAGAACAAAACAAGGAATTCATACAAGACTGCCCTTAACACTAACCTAATGTTCTTTTGTGAGGCACGGAATAATGGGAAAGGTAATCAGAGTGACCTTATTCAGAATGTGAGAGTTGAACCTAAAATATAATGTAACAATATAGTTTGAGTGGCAGTGGCAAGACTATTAACAAAGACAACAGTTCTTTACAGAGTCTTACCGTTCACCTTTTCTTCTTTTGATGATAAGAAAATGGAAGGTATTGATACAATCAGCCAAAAGGATTTCTTACAATGGAATGGGACTATTCCCGACGAAACGCATACGTCTAAGGCCAGGCAGTCCCAGTAAATCAGAACCCCGACAAAACGAGGACGCTCCTCACCTCCCCAGCCAAGTATCAAGGCAGTCTCTAGTTCTTACCAGCTGGGAGGTGGAAGAGTACCTTGAGGCTGACGGTATAGGATTCTGTAGACCCGGAAGAAACAGGTGAGTGTCCGTGTAGTTGTAATTCGAGTCGGCAGCAGTTCAAACAAAGGTTTATCCAGGAAGATGAGGTAGGAAGTCTGTGAAACATATCCAAGAATCAAAAACCGTTCGGGCACAATATTCTTCGGGGATGAGGCGTAGGGAATCCATGAGACAGTCCGTGGTCAGTAGCAGTTCGTGTAAGCCAAATGAATCGGGGAGAACACAGCAGACAAGGACAAAAGCAAGATCAATCCATGAAACGAAGCAAGAGTAGGCAACACCAGAGAACAAGAAACAAAGTTAGCACACACTTCACAAAATCAGAAGCGCCGAATTTCTGTAAGGAGGGGCTTAAAAACACCCAACAAGACGGGCAGTGCGTATCTACGTGATTACGTTACTGGAAGCGTCCTAATCTCCAAGGTAACTGCCAGCGTTTCTTAAAGGAGACACAATATTTACTTGCACCTGTAACTGGGAAATGCTTGACTTGATAAGTAAAGCGTGATGCGAGCCGTCTGGATTTACCAGTGACAGTGAAATGTTTCTTGATGCCTGCATTGTGCCCTGCATTCCTGACACAGGTCCTTTTCCCCTGAATCAGAAGAATCTAAAACCCTAAGGTGTTCCAACTTTGGGATGGGGGTCACCTTCCATCTTTTAACCTCACAAGCCCTTCCTTTCGGAGAAAAATAGTGGCGGGAAACAATTATCATCTGTTTTGTCCCTGGGATTATATGGTGCCAGGAAGAGACAAAGCGATCGTCAACATTCCTATTGGCTGCCACATATATGTCATACCCCATAGGAAAAGAAATTTGGAGATGTCACCCCTACTATCCTATAGAGACACCTTGAAATTGATCCTTTTGAATTTCTCGGCCACTCCCAAAAGGATCTGTAGGGGTGAGATAATAGGAAACATAGTGTATGAACCCTTATGGACTTCCCTCCTCTCATCTGACTATACGAGGAACAGTGATGAGATTTCCGGCTAATCATTTTAGAGACAAGGGGACCCATATTTGTTTTCCCTGCCTAAAATAATAAGCCAGTTTTGGACATCATGCTGAGAGAGAATGACGTCCATGGGACGGTCCAACCCAGTCCTGATCCCCAGGCTAAGGAAATAATGAGGGGAGAACTCCTCTGTCCCGATCTATTAAAGTCCTCCATTTCCTCCACTGAGACACCCACATTCAATCCAGGGTTGCAGATAAGACAAAAAGAAAGCAAACACTTTTCAGTGGGGATACCTCCCCGGGACTTAGAAGACCACGCTATTCCATTCTATAGGGATAACTCCATTTGTGAGCCCATTACGTCCCTTACACCGGCAAGTCTTACAGGGGATAGATTAAATTATGTGTTGGAAGAAGGGGAAGACCGCTGAAAATACTGTTCCCTAGATCAGGAAGAACAGGGACCATCCTTCCCCGGGATACCTTTCCAGGCTTCACTAGAATCCTCTAATGATTTAGAAGAAAGCAAACTCAAATTAGATCTTGAAAGGAGAAAAGAGAGCGAGCGTCTCCCTTCTCCACCAGCCTCATTAGACACTGGGATTCCTAGGTATTCCTATGAGAAATTCGCCACTTAGGGGAATTACATCCCGTAGATCTCCTAATATCTCCCGGTTCCCCAAACGAGAAACCCTTAAATCCGATTTCCACAATCTTGTGAGTAGAGATGGGACTGAAAACCTTTCATCCTCTTTAACCCCATCCCATAATCACACAAAAAGTTGCCTCTCTTGTAGGGAGTCTGGGCACCTCACAAGGTGTTGCCCATTGGACATAATTGATTCTCCCACTGTACTATCACTGCAAAAGCGGAGGTTGAGCTACCCCTGATGAGTATCCTTTGTGCCCAACCTAATGAAATACCAACCAACTCACAGGGGAACTCAAAAGTCCATCTAGGAATTGTGTTTGGAACTGGAAGGATCAAAGCTTGGGGAAGGGAACGACAAGAGACCCAGAGACATTGTGAACCCTATTGGCTTGCTGCAAGAGCCATCTGTGGAAAGTTCCAAAGGCAACCCTGTTGAATTGAACTACTTTGAACTGGCAGAACTACGCCTATGGGTAAGACTACCTGAAACCAGCTGTGGTTTACATTTGCTTTTGAATCACAATTTTTCTTTTAAGAGGATCCCTATCGCAAGGATAGGTTTGGACACAGAAAAACTTTGGTTTGGACTAACAGACATCCCTTAGAAACATTAGTTGAGGGAACAATCCTCTTACAGTTAGGGCCAGGTGAGTCAGTACACCAACCACACAAAGTCTGGTAATAAAGGTTTTCAAACATTTACTTTTGAGTCTGTGACTATCCTTATACCATGCCTTTCTCACAAGACCCAGGAACACAGGCAGTGGAGAATCACAGCAGGCAGGAGCACAGTGAGGGCAGTTCAGTGAGATGGAAATGCACATGAGGAAAGAACAAAGGGGTCCCAGGAGCAAAGGCAATGGAGGATCACAGCAGGCAAGAGCCCAGTGAGGGAGGTTTAGTGAGATGGAAATTCACATGATGATGGAGCACTGAGGACCAAGGAGCACAGGTGACCCTGGAACACAGGCAGTGGAGGATCACAGCAGGCAGGAGCCCAGTGAGGGAGGTTCAGTGAGACGGAAATTCACATGATGATGGAGCACTGAAGACCAAGCAGTACAGGGGACCCTGGAAGACAAACGGTGGAGGATGACAGCAGGCAGGAGGCCAGTGAGGGAGGTTCAGTGAGATGGAAATGCACATCAGGAGAGAGCACACGGGTCCCAGGAGCACAGGGGACCCAGGAACACAGGAAGTGGAGGCGCACAGCAGGTAAGAGCCCAGTGAAGGAGGTTCAGTCAGGAGCACAGGAAGTGAAGGATCACAGCAGGCAGGAGCCCAGTGAGGGAGGTTCAGTGAGACGGAAATGCACATGATGACCGAGCACTGAGGACCAAGGAGCACAGGGGACCTAGGAGCACAGGAACTGAAGGGTCACATAAGGCAGAAGCACAGTGGAAAAGGAGCGTGGAGGAGGAAGAGGGCTGGAAAGGGTATGGTCCATGAGCACTGGGACGGAGCACAGGGAAAGGAGCACAAGGAGAATGAACACGTGGGATGAATAAGCAAGACTTGAAAGAGGACAGGGCTGGTAAGGAGCACTGGGGAAGAAGCACAGAGAAAGGAGCGGGAAGAGGAGTCTGCGCAAAGGAACATGAAGACTGGAGCATGAGGGAAGGGCATTTGGTTATTGGTGCATAGAGGGGCATATGGCGAGATCAAGAAGCACAAGGAAGGAACATGGTGGGACTGGATGAGAAAGGAGCATTGGGGCATGGCATGAAGGAAAACATAGGGGAAGGAGCATGGGGAGGTGCACACAGAGGGGCTCATAGGTAGAAGCTCTGGAGAAAGAGCACATGGGGAAAAGCATACCAGAAGGAACATTGGGGTGGGAAGGAGAACCAGGGTAGAAGACATGAGAAGCAGGGGCGGCGAGTACGTGGGGGCTCTGGGGCCTGGGCAACCCCTCGGAAAAGCAATCTGAGCCAAATGTCCTTATACTTACAATGGGTAAAATCTGACTTCTGCCACCCCGGGGAAATTCTAAATGTGGCTCCCATTATGTGAAGGTGCATGGGAGAACGGAGCACAGAAGGGAAGTAGAAGAAGGGCAATGAAGCATGGGGAGGAAGGAACTTTGGGAAAGGAACACGGATGAATTAGCATGGGTGGGTAAGGTGCATGGGGAAATCCATCAGAGGAAGGGAATGGGCACATGGAATGAGCACTTATGAAGGTGAATGCTTGGGGAGGATGCACAGCTGGGGTAGGTACAGAGTGTTTAAGGCAGGGTCCACTACCTTTTGTGGGCAATGAACAACATTTGCTTATTAAATGAAATGGTGAGCAACAGACGTACACTGGTGGAACAGACTGTCTTTCAGGTGGTGGGAAAATGATTGCAACCCAAACTGTAGCGGTAGTAAATGAAGTTTTACAAATAGAACTTGTTCATGTACAGCAATTTCATAGTAAGTCAAGGTCCAAATCTAGGCCAAGAGATTTTGCAATCGTTTTTAACTGAATTTGAGATTAAGTTGATGTTTTGAAGGAATTTAAGTAGCAAATGGGGCATTTGTAATCACAAAAGACCATTAACACCTGTCAAAACCTATAGGATTTAAAGTGTACTTTACTGGGGCTTTAGGGTTGTTGTCGTCCAGGAAATATTTGGGAAACACAGTGGCAAATGATGCATCTGTAATCACGCTAGGCCAGTAATTTTTGTCACATTCAATTACTGCTGTAAGAGCGGTTTCGTAGTTCTACCTTTGATATTTGTAGAAATGTATTGGCATTTTAATTAGACATTATTAAGAAGAAGTTAATTTGTATATGCATTGTAGTCAATCATGGACAATTTGGCAAGCCTCTTGCTTATGGGTGCATTATCCAAATGCCAGATGGGCAAAGTATCAAATGACAATTTATTTTACAAGAAGACTACAATGAATTGTGGTGGCTCGTGAATTATTGAATTGGAGGGGTGTGAATATTTAGTGGGAGCCACTGAGCGTACAGTGAGCCCGAAGCAACCAAGGTGGGGGTGGGGGGGTTACAGCTTAGGTTTCTTTTTACCCCCTGCACCCACCAAGAACATTTTTAAACTAATGGGTTAAAATAGTGTATTTTACAGCACAATTTCTTTGAAAAGTTGCTTAAAAAAAATGCAGTTTATACTCATGTCCATGCAGGCTGCACCAATATATGCCAGTATTACCATATAAGAACTCCCAACTAGGAAAAAATGCCATGCCACAGAATAACAGTATATGCAGACTGGCTGTAACAATATAGGCCAGTCTAGCCATGTAATGACTTATATTTGCTTTTTATCCTTGATGCCCAGTACAAAAACGCCATGCTATATTAAAAAGATATGGCCAGACAGGCACCATCAATGTATGCCACTCTAGCCACTGTGAGGGGTCAGAAATGAGAGGTGGACACAAAGAGGTAATATTTTCAACATCGTCCCAGAAGGATAGCTCAGCGGCAACGTGCTCACCTTGGAAACAAGACGACACGAAGCAACACAGGTCCGATCCCCGGGTCCGCGCTTAGAAACCTCTGGGTATTAGGCGCGTTACAAATATGCAACTAAGACATATATTCCTGTAACAGCGCCTCGATGCCCCTGCGCTGTGTGAGCACTTTAAAAATGCAAGTAAATAAATACATATTTATTGAAGAAAAGGGGTTGGATGAAGGCCTCTGTGACCCTATACTAGGAAACTAAAACTAAAGATTAGTCTGTGTCTTGTCGTCAAAATGAAAACAACTGTCCTTGTGTCCAAAACATATCTGACCCGCACACTAAAATGAACAACAAAAGTGTGTAAGGAAAAGTGTCCCGACTTATGTTTACTCAAACGGTTCGAAGGTGAAAACACATAAGGAAATCTAACAAAAATGGTTTCTCCAAAAGAGAAGTCCTTAGATCGAGAGGGTGGTTCCCTTCCCGTGGATTACTCCAGGAAGGGTGACACAATTAATGTTTCCTTAAAGAGGGTTAGAATGTCTCATTCAAGTAACAGTTTCTCAATGTTAGTAACATTTCTGTTTTACACAGCTGTTGTTTCAAGTATGGCAAAGTGGCTCTTTTATTCGACTACTTTTGGGTGGATTCCCTGGCATACTCTCCTGCTAGGTATCATCTTCTGGGTTTCATAGATCCCCTGGTATACTCTCCTGTCAAGTATCTTTGCTCCCCTCCAAAAGGCTCACTGCCTGATGTGTCCACTTTATCAGGACTTCTTCCAATATTCTCTTTACCTTCTAGCATAGCCCAGTAGCACTCTTATACTGTCTATACTTCCTTAACTTTTGATTTCACTCGCCTCAAGCGCCCCCATATTGACCTCTCACATATGAAGACTAACACTTCTCAACTTCTTCATCAACACTCATTTGTTTAGGAAAATGCTTGCCCCAACTTTCCCCATATGAACTCTTCATGCATAGATACTTGTACAAATCTTGTCTTTTAGCTTCTTCGCTAACACTAATTTGCTTATAATCACGTTTGCTCCAGCTTTGCTCATATTGACATTTCGGGCATGAGAAATTGTGCAAATTCAGTCTTTTAAATGTACTTGGTCGGTATTCAAAGTGCACTTTTAACTGTCTGTGTGCCAATTCAGTGGTGTTTCATTGCATCCCGACCTACTGAACACTGCTGCGGCGAAGTCTCAATGCGAGAATGGCGTCCTCCGCTTGGCAGACCAGTTTCAAGCTCTTTTCTCAGTCTCGTGTTCACTTGCAGGTAGCGTGGCATTTTTTTCTGTTTTTATTGCGCCGGTACAGCTTCCCTGCTGTTGCCGGTTTCCTCGCAACTTCTCCCTGGAGCCTGCCAAGCTCCTCTGCGTCTCTTGCCCCGCTGGTGTCGAAAGCTGATGAACGGTAGCCCATGAGCACTTGCTGCTTCAGCGCAGTCTGCCCCAGCACATCTGGATTTTTTCTGCTGCTCTGCCCTTCACTTTGCCCAGATAGCGTCTTCTCTCTCCAACTCCATACACAACTACCGATTGCCGGTGAAAGTCATATTTAAATGTCCCGCACAGCTGATTTATCCTACAACAACTAGTCTGTTCACTGTCCTTAGGGCTTTTCTCAATCCACATTAACTCCTTGTCCCTCTTCTTCGTCTCAATACCTGAGGCACTATGGGAGTTGGAGTCCATAGGATTAACAGAGTTTTTAAGGATTTTTTGTTTGGGATTCCTTCTTAATACAATATCATCAAGAATAGGAGATGTGATTTGTGTTTTAGGTACTTGTGAGGTATTAATGGCTATTGGTTCAGAATGGCAGTATGAAATCAGTGCTTTATATAGTATAGTGCTATCTTCAAAAGGGGGGGTCTGCATCTCTCCTAAAGGAGTCATCATCTCTCCCCGGCAGTCATCTCCCCCCCCACATGATCCTCCATCATAGTACCACCCCCAGGGTCAGGATCAGGTAGCGGCTGCCATCCCCTGGCCATGTGGGAGGAGCTCATCACCGGGGATTCAGTGATGACTCTGCAGGATTCATCACACCACCTAACAACACTTATTATGTTTGCTTTTACCCTTGATGCCCATTAAAAAATGCCATGTCACAGAAAGAAAGTAAATGTAAACTGGCATCAGCAATGTATGCCAGTCTATCCATGTAATACCACTTACAAACAATGCTTGCTTTACTCCTGATGCACACTAAAGAATCTTTACTGGGCATCACGGGTAAAGCAAAAACAATGCCATGCCCCAGCAGCCCCCAAACCTAAATTTAGTGGCCTGCTCCCCCTTCATACATGCAGAAAAACATGCTCTCATACACACGCATTCATACAACAGGCACACTTTCATTCACCCGCACATTCATACATCATTCAAACAACTCCCTACATGCACTCATGCATAAAAACAAACACTCCAACAGTCATGCGCACATACAAACACATGTCATACTACACAAAAGTCACTTCTCTTACCTGATCACACCCTTGACACATGTCGGCATGGAGGACCGGACGGCCCACTTCTCTTTTCCCTGGCGTGAACATGCTGACTGGCAGGACAGGGCTCCATCTGTCAGCGTGTGTTTGCTATTAGTGCAATAATGGGAGGCAGTGGGGCCAGACTTCCAACGCCCCAATGACCTCTCATTATTTTGAGTTACGTTTGTTGCAGAAGCCATTGGGCTCTGCATTACAAACAAAAAAACATATGTTGTGGGGGAAACAACTCTTCTCAGAGGCAGGCTGCACAGTCCCTGGTGCCACTGGTGGACTGTGCTACTTGCCAGTCAGGAGAGGGGGTGTCTTCCCACCAACGTATACTGAAGAGTTGCCTCAGGTAATGAGTATGGACCATTTTTAATAAATGTGCATGAATGCATTAAGCACAAATCTTGCCTGTATAAAATAGGCATTTGCAAATGATTCAAGGATGGTTAATTGGCCATGCATGCCACCTATTTATCAATGACCCACTTTTAACTGTTCATTGGAACGGAAGAAGACAATTACTCACCAGGGCACAAACATGGACATGGGGTCAGTTATTTTGCCCATCATCTAGATCCCAAATCAGAGCAGTTTTGTTCGGTAGCGGAAGGTTTGCTGACTGTACCAAAGGCCGGATATGTCAATTGGGGTGGCGGCTCCTTTTCAGTACAAGCAGCCAAAGTGTGGAAGCATCTACCCACTCACAACTGTAATATCTTAAATCAGAGTTTAGTCATTAAAAACATGCATCTATTTCTAAAGTAATTAAGTTGGTACATGTATCTGGCGTAAAAAAAAATGTACAGCGCCAAGAGGCCTTTGCATAGTGTACACTGGCTGTATACAAACTAATTATCATACAGCCACCAGATCATTTAATTGGACTATGGAAAATGTCTAACAAATGGTGTGTATGATGGATACAAACACAAATCTTGCACATACAGAAATGCCAATTGGAACTTGTGTCATTTTTACACATTTGCCCATTATGCACCTGCACAGCTTCTGATAGCATCCCTATTTCCCCCCTAACATGGTAGAGAAAGGAGAAGCCCAGTTGGTTGCAGTGCTTCATGGACAAATGAAATACCTTCTCCAGCCTGTGCTTCTCCTCCAAGTGATGTAGCGATTGCATAGAGTTGCCTAGATAGATGCCAGATGCCTACGGGTTAGATGACAAAATAAATAAATGAATAGGCCGGTCTTGTAAATGTGAGCAGTTCAATGGATGGTTTTACTGATGATTACAGCAGCAGCATTTGTTCATCTCTGTGATTGCCAGATTGGCCTAGCTATGACCCTGCGTTCTCTTGAATGCCCACCTCATTGGGTCAATGCACATTGCACATCCAAACATCTAAAACAGTCTGGGAGTGCAGTCGTAAGTGGTTATGGTGTCTGATTTTAATAGTTGGATCTTCATGTGGCCGCCCAAAGGCCTCAACATTCACATCATCAGCTTCCAACCAGGCTCTCTGTGCTATGCAGACCAATGTGACCACCAAACCCTCACAACAAGTAATACATCCTCTATTTGCTAGCTTTCCTTCAACTTCCTGGTTCATCCCACATTGCCATTCTTCACGCATCACTGTAGCACCTCCTCCTTCGTGACCTCCATACAGTAGCCCAGAGCAACTGTCGAGCAACATTCTAGGGTGCTACGAGCAACATGCTGCTCCTGAGCTATACATTGGGGATCACTGGGCTAAGGGGCCCTTAGCCAAGTTGCAGAAAGGGAGAGGGGGCAAAAAGGAGCAAACTCCAAAGGGAGAGGTAGAACCAATTGACAGCTGACACCATGCAAGATAGGTAAATAAATGAAACGTGACTAAATGAGGCAGTAAATGACATTGTGCTGTTTTGGCATATTAGTGTACATGCCTAGATGTCACATGGGCTTTCATCAGACATTTCAAGGCTTCAAAGTGACCCCTCATTTTGAGTGTCCTGGGACAGAAAGTGTGTACTTTGGCGTCGGTACAGAGGAAAAAACATCAAAATGCACTTTGTTAAGCTCTCTGGTTTCTCAGCATCTAATGGACATGTGCATTTGTATAGTTGTTACCTCTTCTAGTGTCAGAGGTTTGGAGAAAATCATAGTTAGAGGTGTATGCTCATTTTCACAAGAAAGCATTTCACCCAAATGTGCCTCGTGCTTCTTATATCTAAAAATATGATATATAGATATTATCAAGCTGCAAGGCCTTGATAATGATACACTGTGTTCCTGTGATTTTGCACACATCAGCAGACGAGCCCAAAATATATTCTATTCCTCTCTGCCTCACTTCCCAACCCACTTTACCTTACAGAGCCACGTGAGCGCCTGGAGACGATGGAAATGGCAGTGGTGCGCGGTATAAACCAACTTAACATAGCATAGCCCAAGATGGAGGCTAGCAGATACTTTTCAGCTGATCTCAGTTCATCAACTAACATATCTGCACATTCAAATAATGTTTACATTTTTGATTTGGGATGTTTTTTTAAAGCGCTACGCCAATTTAACCAGAGCTTAAAAGGGATATAAAATTGAAGGAAATGCTAAGCTCTAGTACAGATTTCCGGCCTGATTTACAAAGCCTTTTTCAATGGGGTTTTCCCATTCAAAAACGCTTTTGTAAATCAGGCCAGCAGTGTCCATCTTAATTGCTTGACAGTGTTTGTTGCTCTTTGTGGGCCTAAATTTGAATGGGTGTTTGAAAGAGAAATGCATCTTGTGGGACGCCCCTATCACTGTTCCCGCTCATAACCAATCGGCACAAAGCTATCCAAAAGCAAACGTTATGGCAAACGTTCATGCAGATTGGCCACACGGGGCCACGATTGTTAGCGAACTCAAAAAGGTTTTCCTTATAGAAAGAACTTCGCTAAAAGTGTGTGCTACGTTTCTCCATTTAAGATGCCAAGCATGAGTGTTTCAGTATGCATCACAGAAAAGCAAACAGGAGTCTTCAAACACCCTCCCTTCATTGAGAGTTCCCTTGCACCTGGTATGTCAGGTGCAGGGGAATGGCGCCACAGAAAGAGCGCATTCCGGAGCTAAAGCCTTCGTGGCGCAGTCACTGCTCTGGCAGGTGGATTTCAAGCTCCTTACAAGCGCCCAAGACACATATGTTTTGGACAGGACCAAAATACCGCGCCAACGCATTTGTGCATGCAGTTTCTCTTTTGATAATCCCCTGCGCCCACAAACTACTGTGCACACGCACGCACTTCCCATTCACTATTGGAGAACACTTTTGTGAATGTGCCCCAGTGAGTCTAACTGACTAACTTGATGTTCTGGGCGACCCGTTGGTTAAAACTTTATAATTACGAGGTACGCTATAATTCCTTTGAATTATTTGTATAGTTAATTAGTATGACCTAATTTCTGTGAACTAGATATTGAGAAACCACTGCTATGAGTTGATCTAAGCATGTAATGTATACTGTTTGTTGTCACATTTTTGATATTTTTGTCTGCGGAAGTTAATTTCACAATGTTTAATTAGATCAATGGTTATTTTAAGTTATATGATATTTGGTACAGACATCATCAATATACGGAATTTATCTTTGAACCAAATGCAACAGATGTGCTTAGTTTAGCTGGATGTATTGAAAGGCTGTAAACACTATGTTATGACTGTAAGTGCCAAGCTGCAGGTGTGCGGCACTGTCCCTGCATGTTTTCATGTTCCAAGTAGGGTAGGTTTATCTGTGTCAACAAGTCCTATCCATAAAAACGAAAAAGGCGGCCGCCTCTGATGTGTGTTGCATGGTAACCCTTCCTGGGAGCGTGGTAGCTCCCAGGATGTTGTAATGGGTCACGTGGCCCTAGCCACGTGACCAACACAATAAAAGTAACGCGCTGCTTCTGGCTCGTCAGCCACTCCATCTTGAGGCTCCGGTGTCGTTCCTTTGTCAGCACCATGCTGGTGCTGCACCGTAGCAGCTGGGCCCAAGGACGGGTCCCAGCTCGAGGACGGTGCCCCTGCCGGGCAACGCCGTCCGGATGGTGCCCCTGCCGGGCAACGCCGTCCCTGTGTGTTTCCCCTGCCCTCTGAGTTTGGCTAGGGTGGCGACCCCGGCCTGGGTGCCCCCAGAGCCGGGCCCGCTGTGCGCCGGGTGTCCCCGGCCACGTGTGGAGCACCAGTGATCCATAGCGGGTGAGGTGATCCCCACCCATGAGTCCGCGGCATGAGCGCCGCACCAGTGTGTCCTGTCGGGTGCCCCCCGACCAGAGTATGGGGCTGCCCGGTGACCTGGAGCAGCCCCCAACAATGTGTGCCCCCAGGACATTAGGTCACGAGTTACAACCGTGTTTCATTATCAGAGGAACCCCTCTTGGATGGAGGTCAGGAGCCCACCCTGGTCGGTGGCTGTACCTCTGAGGTAAAATGTCTGAATGTGACAAGCACCCCTGACCGGATGCCTGCCAGAATGTCTGAACAGATGCAAAGTCCTGATAGGGAGCTGGGGCCCTTACCAGAACCTCAATTTCCTATCAAAATGGAAGATCTGCTTCCGTTGTTATGAATCATGTGGAGGAAAATGTCCGACTTCAAGACCGTGCGGGCAACTGTGCTATAGAAATGGCCAGGGCCTCCACTCGTCCAATCCCTGGCACCTGGATTCAAAATGTCCTCTCCCCCCCAGCGAGGGAAAGGGTATTGTATCAGAGGAGGAATCTCGGGGCACTTTACCATCTTATATGGGCCTCCTTTCCTAAATGTTAGGCTTGATTTGTGTGCCTGCTTGCCGTTTAATGGGGTTCCCCAGCCGTTTGGGTTTGCTACTGTGAGCATGTTGGTAAATCTGAGGAATGTGTGTAAGTTTAACAGTTCCTGGATTCAGTTAAATCCTGGCGTCCGCCCTATGTTTGGGATGGCATGTTATTAACTCTAAAAGACTTCTATTAGTAACGGTTTGTTTTTCTCAATAAAAATATCTTGAAAAAAATGTCAATATGAAGGAAAGGCCCAGCATGAAGATAACGAAAACACATCCTACAGAACATGCAAGTCCCTCCAAAACCTCCTGACAGCGATGCTGGGTCCAGTGCCTGGACCAGGGCTGGGGCTCACGTCTCCGCTGCCACCGACTGGGATGGAAGTTTAGACTACCAAACCCTTCAAGTCTCTCCATCCAAGGTCAGAAATCTGACCTGATCACAGAGCGAGAGGATTCACAAGAACAGAGTAACAGGTAACTAATATAATGATGGCTCCCCGCCCTAGACCAGCCATTGGCCTCAGCTACAAATGTCCAGGTTAATTTGTTTTGCATACATACAAAGTTGCTGCTACTCGTGATTGTTGAAACTATGAAATCCCCTACCGGTCATCCTCAACCTCTCGTAGCTCAGGGTCAACTCACACTCTCAGAACAGTTATACAACCCATGGTCTCTAAAGCGTCCTGAGCAGAAAATATATATATATTTTTTTGTATTTTTTTTTTCAAAACATAGAAAGCATCATATTTCAACACATTTTCAAACTCCCCAACTCCCCCCTCCCCCTTTAAACTAGAGCCGGTTCTCACATATTGTTTACGGGAACACCATTGGGTGGCACACTACCTAGACAGCCATCAACCGGATCCTCTGTTTCGTTGTCACCCTGGTGAGGGTTTGCCAACGAGGCCACCAATTGCCGCCAGGCCAGCAAGGGCCCTACTTCTTCTTCGCCCCCCCTGGTGACCGCTTCAAACCAGACTACTGATTCAGCTTCCGCCCACCTCAAGAGGTCTGTCCACCACAACTCCACCCTAGGTCTGTGGGCCGCCTTCCAGCCCATGGCGATCCTACGTTTGGCCAAGACATAGGCCAGGTCCTTCATCTTGCTTATTTGTTTCAAATGCCGGGGTCTAGGGAATAGTCCAAGCAAGCATGACCAGGCTGATTCCACATCCAGCACCACCCCCCCGCCAGCCAGTTTTGTCTTGACCTCGTTCCAAAATCTATGCACCTCCGGGCAAGCCCAAAACATGTGTAGCAGTCCCGCGTTCACCTCCCCACACCTGGGGCATTGCTGTATAGCTGATCCCCCAAACTTTGCAATCTTCCCGGGGGTTAAATAAGCCCTGTGGGTAACATACAATTGAAGCTGTTGCAATCTCGCGTTACGGGACACCTTTTTATGGTACCTCTGGGCCCGTTTCCACTGCCCATCCGTCATGGGTCCTCCCACCTCCTCCTCCCAATCTTGTCTCAGTTGGAGCAACTCCTTCCCTGCCCTTGCTCGCAGGAGCTCATATATCCTCGATATTTCGTGCCCGCCCTCCGATACATCATACATGGTTTCCAGGGAGGCATCTGGATCCCCCGCGAGCACTGTCTCCGGCCATCTTTCTCTAGTCTTTTTCACCAGCCTGATGTAGGTTATATATTGGCCACCATGTACTCCCGTCTCTTCCTGCAGCCGCTGAAAGTCCAAGCCTCCCCTTCCTGCCCTATGTCCCCGAGGGTGGCTAGGCCTACCAGTTCCCAGTATCTGCGGACCGATTCAAGTAGTTGAGAGTCGCTCCCACACAGAGCCGCCAAAGGGGCCTGCTGGGAGTATGGTTCTGAGTCCCCTCCAGTCTTCCATGTCCTGTGCCAGATCTCCCAGCCCAACCTCAGTAACCGCCCCTTGCCCACCAGTTTATCTCTGCCCAACCACACCACTTCCATCAGAAAGTATGGGGCTGTATCTTCGCGCAGGAGCCTGGCTTCTGCCGAATCTTCAGTCGAGAGCCACCTGGCCACGTACTGCAGCTGCCCCGCCAGGTAATAGAGTTCGAAGTTAGTCAGGCCTATCCCCCCTCCCCTGTCGCACGGGTTCTGGAGCTTCCACAGAGCCACCCTATTCCTAGAGCTGCCCCACACAAAACCCCTACACACGCTGTGAAGTTTCGCGAATAGGCTCCTGGTTATCAGAAACGGGACGTTTATGAAAAAGTGCAAGAGTCTAGGTAGGACCACCATCTTGAGCAAGGCCGCCCTCCCCATCATGGTCAGAGGCAGTCTGGACCAAAATACCATACTGTTCTTAATCCCCTCTATCGCCTTTTCCGTGTTGTGCTTGTGTTCTGTCTCGATCTTGTGGTAAATGTTTATCCTCAAATACCTAAATGTTACGGGCTGCCATGGTATTGGCAAAACAGGCAGCCTCTGCACCGGGACATTCCTATATCTACCCAAAGGGAACAGGCTGGACTTTCCAGGGTTCACCGATATACCGGAGAGGATGGCATACCGTTCTATCACCTCTAGGACGTACTGTAGGTTTTCTTCTGGGTAGCGTAAATAAAGGAGCATATCATCCGCATATAATGATATCAGATGCTCTCCACTGGCCGTGTTTATGCCCACCTCCCCATATTGTTAGCGCAGGCATATTGCCAGCGGCTCCAATGCCAGTATATATAGCATAGGTGAACAGGGACATCCCTGTCTGGTCCCACTGCCCAGTTGCCAAGAATATGAGACTGTGGACCCTGTCTTGACCATCGCATCGAGGTGCTGTAAAATAACTGTACCCATCTGAGGTATCCGGGTCCCACTCCATACCCCTTCAGGACCGCTTTCAGCAAGGGCCATCGTACCAAGTCGAAGGCCTTGACCGCATCTAACGACACTATAGCCAGCTCGCCCGTGTCCTCCTCAGTTTGGTCTATGACATGGTGTAGCCTCCGGTGGTTATCGGTGATGTTCCTGCCCGGAACATATCCCGTCTGATCTGGGTGTATCAGTTTCTGAATCACCCTCTTCAGTCTATTAGCCAACACCGCCGTGAGTATTTTGCTGTCCTGGTTGAGCATGGACAACGGTCTGTAAGACCCGCGCTCCACGGCCGGTTTACCTGGTTTCAGGAGTGGGATGATTACAGCCTCACGGAGGGACAACTGGAGTTCTCCCTTCTCATAGGCTTCGTTGAAAGTGGCAAGCAGTGGCTGGAGCAACTCTTGCTGGTATGTTTTGTAGAACTCGCTGGGTTGCCCATCCGAACCCGGCGCCTTGCAGGTGGGCAAGTTCCGAATCACTACCTCCAGCTCATTCGAGGTGACGGGTGCGTCCAACTCAGAACGTTCTAGATCATCTAAGGTGGGCAGCTCAATGTCCCCCAATGTGTCTAATATGTCTTGGCCCATATCCTCCCCCGAGTCCTCATACAAGTGTCTGTAAAACTTAAGGAATTCCTCATTTACCTCTTTCTGGGTTTTGCATATGCTACCTCCTTCGCCCTGAATCTCACTAATCACCGAGCGGGGGGTCTCACTCTTATACAGCCAGGCCAACAGTCTGCTTGGCTTGTCGCCCCCTGCGTGTATCCTCTCCGTATATTTCCTGTAGCTGAGTCTGCACAGTCTATCCCAGAGTGCACTAGAAGACAACTGTAGCTCCTCTACTTTGGTTCTGTTATCATGAGCGGTGCTCACGCAACGCGTGAGCTCCTCTAGCTCCCTTTCCGCGTCCCGGAGCTCCCTTTCGACCCCCCCCTGTAGCCCCTTAACTTGGGAAATAGCTACCCCACGCACCACCACCTTAAACGCTTCCCACAGTGTGCCCACAGAGCTTAGGCTTCCCGTGTTCGTATCAAAATATTCTGCAATGGCGTCCCTCAGGCCCTCCCGAAACCCCTCATCCTGCAGAGCCTCGGTCCTAAGTCTCCATGTATGGATCTGCGGGCGTGGGGGCTGGTGTCTCCAGTCAACCGCCAAGGGCGAGTGGTCCGACAGCACTCGGGCTTTGTATTCTGCTCCTTCTATTTCTCTCACTATCCCGGCTGTTACAAACATGCAGTCTAACCTTGTGTACAAATCATGTGGCGCTGTGTAGTGTGAGTACTGTCTATCCATGGGATGCAGCCTTCTCCACGCATCCTCTAGGCCTAGGTCTTTCAGTAGGGTACTCAGCGCTTTAGCCGCCAGTGCCGTTTTTCCTGCCCTGTCCTTGGACCTATCCATACTGGGGTCTACGGTACAGTTAAAGTCCCCCCCCACACTACCGTACCCCCCGCCAGGGGGCCAAGTTTACCGTAGAGTGTCCTAAAGTAAGCCGCTGTATCGTTATTGGGGGCGTACAAATTTATGATGTATATTTCTCTGTTTTCCAAGAGACCCGTTACCACCACCATACTACCCTCCGGGTCCACCGTAGAATCAAGCACTCGAAACGGCACGTGGGGCGCCACCCAAGTGACAACCCCTCTGGCATATGCTGAGTACGCCGCCCCCACAACGGTGCCCTTCCATTTCCTCCCGACCACCTCCAGCCTTTCCCTAGTGAGGTGGGTCTCTTGCAGCAGGGCTATGTCTACGCGCATCCTCTTTAAATACATCATCACTTTGTTGCGTTTAAGGTAGCTGTTGAGGCCCCGTACATTCCAGGTCACAATTCTGAGATTACCCAATGCCATCTGGTCGGTCTATCTCCGCCCCATCCCTCCCCAAATGATCCCCATGTAGGGTCGTTTCCTGGCTCCTTCCCTTCTGTTAACGAACCGTGCCCACCTCCCCCTTCCCCAACCTCACACCACTGCACACAACTCCCCCCTCTCCCCACCAACCCCCAACAATAGCCCAGCTCCATCCCTGGATCTCAGGCCTACCCACGTCTGGACCCGTCTCGTGACCAAGAACAAGGACCCCGCGGGGTGTCACCAATATAACAGTGACCTAACTAAGTGTACTACTATCGGGTGCAGAGGTTGCTCCCCAGGAGCTCCCAGTCATCTATTTAGGAGAAGTGAATTCAACGGGACCCGCCGGCCGATGCCGTGACTTCCCCCACACAAGCACAATATCAGACTATATTCTAGTCCCAATGTCATAGCTATGGCCTCACGGGTGCCTCTGCAGCGTGCTACTTATCTCCATCCGCTTCTGTCTGGGCATCCGATTCCTGTGGTCGACCTTGCATATCCAGCCATTCCATCGCGTCGCTCGGCGTCTCAAAGAAGAGGGATTTGTTCTTATGAATCACCTTTAACCTAGCGGGGTAAAGCAACATGTAGCGGTGGCCTGCCTCTCTAAGCCTCCTCTTCACCGTTCCAAAGTTCATTCGACTCCGTTGTACAAGCAGCGTGTAATCCGGATACGCTGTTATATTTGCTGACCCCCTTTCTATCGTGCCCCCTTTCTGAAAAAATTCGAGACTCTTCTCGCGGTCACGATAGTTCAAGATCTTTGCAATCAACGGCCGCGGGGGGGCTCCTGGGGCCGGTCTCCTGGTCAGGGCCCTATGCGCCCTTTCGACCGCGAACCCCTGGGTCAGCTCTCCGCCTGTAATCTCCTGCAAAAGCATGGTTTCAACGAAATCCGTGGGGTTCGATCCTTCCATTCCCTCCGGTACCCCCACTATGCAAATGTTATTGCGCCTGGCGCGCCCCTCCGCCTTCTCTGCTCTGTCCTCCAAATTGCCCACTCGCTGCACGAGGGCATGAAGTTCCTTGGCGTGTGTATTGCACGCCTCCACGGTCGGGGCCAACTCCTTCTCCAGTTCCCCAGTGCGCTCCGCGATCGTCCGCACATCCTGGCGCAACAAGTTCACTTCTTCTCGGATCGCTCCTATCTTGAGGTTTAGGCCCTCTTGCAACTCTTTCATGGCCAGGCCCAGCTTCGTCTCCCAGGCCACCTTCAGGTCAGCAATTGCTGCCAGCACCTCCTGGATGGTACCCGGTGGGTCCGTCGCCGCCGCAGGGGTTTCTTTGCTCTTGCCCCCTTCCGCGCCCGAGGGCGACCTAGCATAGGTCTCCATCGTAGGCTGCTTGATCCGGGGTCGCACCACCTTGGAAGACATCCTGTTGTGTCGATTGGGCCCACGCACCCAGCTGTATCCTCTGCAGTGGGGGCTCGCCCTTATGTTCTTGCTTCCAGCCCGAGGGGCATGCGACCCGTCTATCTGGTTGGGCTCGCCCACGTTCCGACCAACCTTGTCTTCCTCAGCTCGTCGGACCTTTTATGACCCTTTGTCCACGGGTGGCCATCTTGGGTGCTCCCCTTCCTTCGCGCGACCGCCACCTTCTCCGGGGTTTAGTTCCGTGAATATGCAGTCTCGCCGTTGGGGAGGGCACGCACCGTATGCCCCCCACTTTCATACGCCTTTAGATGCACCGTGGGCTCGAAAGTCCGCCAAAAACCATCACTTTTTTCCCAGGATCAGGATCGGATCATCAGGAGCTCCTCCAAGGAACGTCCTCTCACGTAGCCATCAAGCCACGCCCCCGCTCCTGAGCTGAAAATTCACACTGCATGCACCTAACATTCTACTACTATTCATGGATGGCCATCAGGGCAAGCCGTAGCATCTCCCGTATCCCTTACCTACAGGTTTACAATCCTACTCGGCCAAAACAGCCCAATCGCTGGGTCCATCTCTGCCCAAGTGAGTCATCAGGGAAAGTCACTGTGTGGCCCCACTAACCCATAAGAAGAGGTCTGCTTTAATGAAGTTCCATCCTTTTCTGCCATATTTTGTGGGGAACATGTCTGCTTCCTACTTCGAGAATCTGAGGGCAACCCTTCAGGCCAATGATAAGTCCTCCCCTGTGTTCTCATATCACTGATGGTCAGTCACCACATGGTTCTGAGCTCCTTGGTTCTCCAACTACCTCCAGCAAGGAGGACCCTGATGGGGTCCGTGCACCTCGATCCAAGCTCATAGTCTTAGCCTTCAGTTGGTCCCACTGCACCAAACACGGCTGCCTGCAGTATAGGAAGTCAAAGAGATTGGATGCAAATATCCATGCTCAATCTGGAATCCAGGGTGTGTGGAGGTTTTTGCCGCTCTAAGTGTTGTTTTAGGCTAACAGCTGTTTCTCCTGGCAGCCCTATATATGCGTTCCCCAGGAGTGAGTTCCAGGATCCCGGGTCTGACCTTCTGGGCACCACTCGGTAACTGATGAGCTACAGAGATGCTGTTCCCAAAATGTCTATTGCCCTGCATGACTTGTGGACAACTCTTCTAGAGAGTGATGTTGCCAATGTTATCCAGTCTTTTTACCACAGAAGTGTCTCTGCAATTTTTGTGATTGCGCTTTATTTTACCCAATGTTTTGCCGCAAATGCGGGTAATAGGTTCGAGTGAGGCATTATGGGATGGTGAGTGGGTGGAGGCCAACCCCCACATTTTTCTGTAAAAACAGAAGTGTGGTAAAAAAAAGTACTGTGGTAAACATCTGCAGTAAAAACACATGGACCTACTGCCAACACCTTAGGACCACACCTTTGGCCTTAGATTACAGAGGTATAATCCCATCTCTCAGACCTACAACCAGAAACTGGCAATGGTAAATCATCGGGTGAAGGGTTGGAGTCTTGGATACGTATGACGAAAGTCCGGTTTGTGGTTTGTTCACAGGGCGCATCAAGTATGACCCTGAGTCCACCAGCACATCTCAGAAAACTTTACAGAGATGATGCCTGCAGAGTGGTCAGGTCACATCCACATACTTGCCCAATGGCCTGCTTTTTTCCCCACTGGAAGTACTCAAATTGCTACCTAGGATAATTGACGCACCCAGTGTGATGGTCCAAGGCTTGATAAACGGTGGTAAAAGTCTTATACTAGGACCACGTCAACAATTCTTAAGAAGCAGAAGCTTGCATTAGTTTGCAAGTTCATCGTTTCTACACCTTAGTTGAATGACTAAATCCCCAATATAAATCAATTAAGTTTTGCATTAAAAACGTGTGGCGCATTTGAGGAGAGCGACGGAGATTAACAGTGATCCAACTGGGCACTGCCAGTAAGATAGGGTGATATATTTCTAGTAATTATTGTTTTGTATTCAAGTTCACCCTTTATCGATATTATCGATAAATGCTCACAACCACACCAATGGGAGGGCTTCCTCATAGGACCTCAGAAGATTGTTTTTTAACATCTTCAACTAATCTTGCTAACGTAGAAAACATCTGTGTTTCTTCATATATAAACTCTACCAGCCACCCTTCACCTCCCCACCCCCTCCACACACACTTACATGCTACATAAATCTTGGGGTCCGCCCTACTTTTTTTGCATGTATTTAATCTGAGTCCTCTTCAGTCTCTCTCTAACTCCTCTATACATCTTTTGTTCCCCTTATTTTCTCATGATTATATTTCTCCAGCTCTATCATCTCTTCGTTGGGTCCCTTTTCACTCTCGATTGCTGTTTAATTTTCATTGTCTGGCGTTCAAATCCCTTTGTAAACAAAGCCAAGCCTTATCTTAGTTCTCTAGTATGCTTCTATACCCCCACACGCTCCTAACATTCTCAATCAATGTATTGTCTTTCGGTTCCTCGTCTTCCTTGTGCTCAATTATGTTTCCGGGCATTTTCTTAGCGGCCACCCCTTCACTGGAACGCGCTTCCTCTCTCCCTTCATTCTCTCTCTTCCTATTATCTCTGCTGCACAGATCTCAAAGACTATCTTCTTTCTTCTTAAACCGTACCAATAAGTCATTTCCATCTGAGGTATACCGCGTTGCTAGAGTGTTCAGCGCTTTGGCGTAAAGCACTTTATAAATACAAATAAAATTCAAATATAGAGATTGGGGATGCAAAAGGAAAGGGACAATGACATTGCACTGTGGTTCAGGGCAGGTGGTGAAGAGGGTAGGGAAGAAAGAGAGGCAAGTGATTCCAGAAGAGGGGGGCTTCAGAACGCTAGGCTGAGCGGTGGCGAGGGCTGCGAAGAAGAGGACGGAGCAGTGGAAAATAAATCTGCTACAGCATCCCAAGCGAGAAGGAGTAAGCATGTCGAGGAGGAGAGGGTCAATGCGATCCCGGGCCCAGAGATGGGGGAGTAGGTGCAGGTGCATAAGGGCACTATCTGTTAAGATGGATTTCTGAACTCTGACCTGGTGGGCAGAGGTTCAGAAGGCCAGCCTAGTTTCTTGTAACAGGGTAACGTTCTGGACAAGCCAGACCAATCAGGGTAGCATTGGCGGCAGTCAAGACTGTCTCAGGAGGGGTGAGGGTGACTGAAAGACCTCAATGAGCACACAGAGTAAAGGACACTTACAAATCACTCCCAGTCAGGTGTATATATATTAAAAATACAAATACATGTATTCAAGGCCTTTGACTTTCAAAACAATAGTTATTAACAGTAACACTATTAAACCAACACAATCCAACTAAAGTGGCTGAAAGGGTTAATGCACAAAATGGGTCCACAACCTAGATACGGGAAGGAAGCAGGTAGTGCAAAGAGTCTTTAGGCAATTCTGCAGTAATCACAATCCTAACTGAAAGGCAGTCCAGTCCCTAAGAAGAGGGGCGCCTATTGCTCAAATGTACTTGCAGTGCTGGCGCATGCAGTAATGCAGATGGGCGAAAACAGGGTCTCTTGAAGGGTCTGTAGCAGCTCAGGAAGGTGGGTGAGGTAATGCAGAATAGGTTCCCACTATTCGTGGAGGGTATCACAGTGAGGGCAGAACAGGTTCCAGGAGTTGGAATAGTTTGATAGCTCAGGCTATCTGTGGAAAGGAGATGGGCCCTTAGGGGCTACTCATGTGTAAAAATGGATGGATGTGCTAGGGGCCACTGGTAAGGGTTGCAATTACTCACCGACCCCTGGCGCACTGTGGACCAAACTTTCAGCAGCGAAGTTACAGCTTTGATTCCCAAACGGGACAGTGTCAATTTCTCTGCTCCTGGTGGATGGATCAGACCAGTTTCACTGTAGCAAGGACATGCAAAGTTTGGTACCATGGCTGGATGACACGGTAACCGCGTGTTCTCCGCTTCGGGCGCTCTCTCTTTACTGCAGACCTGGGAACGCCAAGTATACGAAATTCGGTGTGAGAGGGCCGTGTACACAGAGCTTGCGATGTACGAAGTTTCAACGGTATCCTCGAAACGGATGTTGTATCGGAGCAAAGGTCCTGCGCAAGGTGCTCAGTCCACTGGTTGGGCCAGGGATACTTCCGAGAAGGCTTACTTGCAGGGTTTGATGAAGGTGCCCAGAATAGTTGGTGCCACTATTCCAATGGGTCGAAGCGTCTTTGCAGACCTTCTAGTTTGATCAGATGCAGAGGGGTCCAGCGGGACGACAGCGGGCTCGGGGTGTCAAACCTTCCAGCGGATCACCAGCAGTTCCTTGACTTTTTTTTTCAGATTCCGGATACTTGGATCCTATCCTTCGTTCAGTGAGAACTCAAGAGATTGACATGGTATGGGTGTTTGGAGCCTTCTCTTATCCTGAATCTCCTTCGTGCCAAAATGAAGAAAACCCAATGGGAGATCTGCTAACACACAGGTACACCATAGGTGTTTCCAATCATGGACCATGGTGGTCCCAGGCATTCACAGGACACCACACTCTCTAGCACGCAGAATGTTGATTGCAACTAGATAGTCCAGCCCACTTCCTGGGGGCACACACACAAGACATGCAGAAGCCTGCGAAAGCTTGGTGTTTCATGGGAGAATGCATGCCCAAATAAAGACTGACCAGGGTCGGCTCGACCAGCGGAAGGTGAAGTAGCCACCTATTCGTGCCTAATGCGGTAAATGCGGTTTACCTGGCAGGAAAGGGTTAAACATATATGAAAAGATATGCTGCCACCAGCCCTGTACAAGGCACATCTGCACTTCTCCTAAAAGAATCCTTCGAGAGTGTCTAGTACCTTTTAGAAATGACAGGAAGACCCAAGTGTACTATATTGTAAGGTATGTAGTGCACTTGCAACATGTTGCAGAAAAGTTGCAACACTGACAAGGACTAAGGGATACAAAGTCTCCCAGTACTGACTGTCTTTAAGAGCATGTCAGTTTCGCCATAATAAAGTGAATGAAAAGGCCAGGGGAGTGCAGCTGAAGGCTTTGCTCCACTGGCAAAGTCAAACAGCAGCAGACAGTTGAGGGTACACAACTGGAGGGAAACCTTCACATGAATGGGAATCTTTCCTAACTCTACCAGTCCAGGTAGAGAGAAGGGAAGGAAGATCTAGGAGGAGATGGGCACTGCAATCCTGGGCACAGAGATGAAGAGGTATCAGGAGGAGGAGAAGGGCACTATGGCCTTGGTATAGACAATTGAAGGAGGAGATGGGCACTGCAATATTGGGCACAGGGATGGGGAGTATCAGGAGGAGGAGAAGGGTACTACAGGCCTGGGTATAGACAATTGAAGGAAGCTTGAGGAGGAGAGGGGCACTGCAACCCTGGGTACAGAGATGGGGGAGTATCAGGAGGAGGAGAAGGGCACGACAGGCCTGGGCAGAGACACTTGAAGTAAGTGTTGGGGACAGACCCCAAGGTATTCCAGAGCGACACTGGAAGTCCACGGACCTGGAGAGCCCAACTCCCTCCTTCCCAAGATACACAGAGAACTCAGTCAACCGCAAGTTCAAACTGTGGTTCATTATAGGCAAAACCACAGGGATCAGCACAG
Organism: Ambystoma mexicanum; assembly: GCF_040938575.1. Classification (NCBI taxonomy): domain Eukaryota; kingdom Metazoa; phylum Chordata; class Amphibia; order Caudata; family Ambystomatidae; genus Ambystoma; species Ambystoma mexicanum. The sequence goes on along the minus strand of NC_090934.1, from coordinate 951,372,531 downwards.
GAACAGAGAAAAATCCATACAAATGTTTGCTCCTCGGCTTGCAGGCCGGTTTTACAATTCCGTTACATCAGAGTGACGTCACAACCAAGGCCTTCTCCAAGAAATTTAGCGGGCCATGGGATTGGGTTATGAGTATTATACCACCTATAGTGGACTATACAGATGTTACACTGCTGGCTCTCACATATCAGGTGGCTGGCCTGGCCCATCCCCAAGTCACCATCTATAATAATTTTGCAGTGTGGTGGACTTGCCATTGATTCTTGCCCATTTCTACCCACCCCTAGGGTACTAAACTGTGATTGGCTGGAGCTGACTTTCCCCAGGCTTGGGACCCGTCAGGGTTCTCAACTCTCTGTGTACCTCTTCAAGGTGACAAGAATGACTATGTGTCTGCATTGTAACTTTTGTACACCACCTTAACTCATAAGAGTTCTCTCCGGATCAGCGCAACACGTGCGGCACATTGTTGCATACTGTCATGCGCGTTGGGCGCCTGCCTTCATGGAGGCTATGGAGGACTTGGCGGATTTCCGGTCATTAGGTGGTACCGTTTTCCTTCACTCACTTCCTGGTGCCGCGGTGTAGTTGTTTTGTCTTTATCTGTTGTTTTCCGGCCTTTTAACCACTCCCCTTTCTGCGGCGCTTCCCGTTGCAACCCTATCGCTTCCATCTCCGGATATACACTGTGTGTATTCTCTCGCTTGCTTGTTCTTTACCCCAGAATTTTGCTGTTGTTTCCTCTCTTCCCATGGACCTGCGGTTTCCTCCGCTGTTTAGCTTCTTCTCCTTTTTTCTTTCTTGTCCTCTTCCGCCTTCCCCAGCGAATTTCTCTGCCGGTCTGGGTTCTTCCCATTCACCGGCTTCTTTTCTTCCTCACTTACCTTCCTTGCCGTATCCCTGGCTTTCTACTTTCCGCGAACCCGGTCATTGCTGTGTCCTGCAGTATACCCTCTGGATATCTTTTGAGCTGCTTACCTTAAGGACTGCAAGGGGGCTATTGAGACTATAAGGAGGTCGGGTCTGCCCATGATTCCGACCCCCCGAGAAGACAATCACCAGCATCAACTCTGGCCAACAAGAACTGCCTGACAACCATCACGAGAGGTTTTTTTTCGCCTATTGGCTTTTTTCCTCTCCGAGGGCTCTCTCGGGACGGGGCCCATTGCTGCCTCCTTTAACAAAGGTATTATTGTGGCTTCACTGCAGGGAAGACCATAACTCTTCAAAAAGAAAAAAAGAGAACAAAGAAGGAAGGATCATCGGCGAGAAAGCATGTCTGAAGAAGCAGGTGAGGAGGAGGGGGTGTTGTCTGACATTGATACGAAAGAAGTAGAGATACACACTGAGTCAGCTGACACATACTCATGTCTGGTAGCCTGGGATCAGCTCTCCTTTCCCACCACTGATCGCTGTCCATTGTCTGCTTCAGCCGTGTCATGTGTTCAGACATCACAGATTTGAGCTGTGGAGCTGTGAATTATGAGGATTTATTGGTCTTTTCTGCAGCTGGTCCCTTTGTCGTCTGAGGATTGGAATGTTATCTGTATCTGTTGGCCTTGGCTGCGGTTACTGTCTCACATGCCTGGCTCTCTGTCAAGGCTGAATCATCAGCTCAGCTTGTCTCTTGCTCTGGGCCCTGAGGCCTGCTGTAATTTTCCTAAACCTTATAATGTGGTTTCTACAGTGTCCATACTATACTACAATTCCATAGGTTAGTCATACTTGGCTTTGTCAGGTCACGTAAGTGCTTCTGCAGCTCCATAGGGTTATTTGCATGTAAGCATCTGCAAGCTGTGCTCAGGATCTCTCATCTCTTGCGGTTTCTGCTTTGCTGCATTTGGCTAATGGCAAAATGATAAAAGCAATGACAGTATGTATATGTATCTGTCCTCTAACTATAGAACTGTTCGCTTGTGTTCTTCCTGTATTCAAGTGCGTGTTTGTGTCCCGAAGTGTGGATAGCACATGTGCTTCATGTCTAACGCTGCTATGTCGTGGTGTCTCTAACAACATCAGCAACATGGCACCTTGGTGATTAGTCCAAACTGTCCATACAGCTATCCTTAATCATGACCTGTGGCTCTTTGTCCACACATGGATAGGTCTGTACGTGCCTAGAATGGTATGGCTGGCTAAGGGGATACCTCTCAACATATTTGTCAATGATGCGTCCATTGGGAATTCGTCCAAAATAGAATGGGTGATTGCGGTGCTTTCTGGCTTTCTTCCTCGTCATGAATTTAGTTGGAGGGTTAGGGGGTGGTAAGCTTCCCCAGCCCTCTTCAGTCCCCCCTCTGGTCTACCTGTTGACCACATCCTTATATGACAGTCCTGTTGCAATTGGCTGCCATATCTTCGTTATTATTCCGTGGTGCCCATATTAGTTTGTGTGGTCATCAAACGTCCAGTTCATGTAACTGCACATTTCTTCAGGGTTGCACCAAACCCACTTCCCTTCATAGTGCTTTGCATCACGTGGGTTATCCAGCTTCATGGCAATAGTTGGCAACAGGTCACACTGCAAACTCCTTTCTCTTACCTTGGCTCTTTCAGCCACAATCTCATCCTTTGTTCCTCCTATGTTCACGTCCATCAGGATCTGCATCCTAATGGCTTCTTCCGCCGTTTTCTTGCATTTTGCCATGCAGATTTTGATCCCGCACATTGATGCGGCTGCCAACAAAAGAGCTCCCATTATCACAATCAGTCCATCTGAAAGCCATGATGGCATCCATGACCATAGGTACGCTATCCAGCTCTTGTCTTTTCTGGACCATCTTGCTTCATCCTCCATCTTGGCATGCATCTGTGCCAGTTGTGCCACTGCATCTGATAGGGTCCCGTTATCTTCGTCATTGGACGGTGTGAATGTGCAACAGGAACTCCCTATCTTTGCGCAAACTCCTCACTCCATAGCCGGAAGGAGGTCCAGAACATACCTATTCTGGAGCGCCACCACCGTATTGCTCAGAAGCTCTTCCTTTATTGTATTGAATCTATTAACTGTGGAGTTAATAGTCACCATCAGCTTCTAACGAGTGATCTGTAGCCATTTTGCATGTGTGTATGTCTGCACAGAGAGTATTTTGGACGCAAAAACATTTGTGTCCTGCTGAACAGCCTGTGTTCTGCTGGAATTTCATCTAGTGCTTTTTCTGATGCTCCCGAGAAGTAATTCTCTCCTCTCTTAACTCTGCTCAATCCTGCTTGCTTCTCTGCTTTCTCTGCCTTGATGATTGGTGCCACTTCGATCGACCTATTATGCCTTCTGCTAATGTCCATCTTTGGGAAGTCATCGAGCTTCACATATTTTCTTGGCACGACCAATGAAGGCATGTTGATGTGTACCAACGAGCAAACTCCTCCCCAATCAGGTGGCAGCTTCTCGTATGCCTTCGATCCGCATGTCCAATAGTGATCCATCAGCACTGCTGTTGCTGCCTTCATAGCTTCATGTTCTTCAATGCTCTTGCATCCCACATTCTTCCAATTTCAACTTCCCCATTATTCTGGTAGCACAATGCTGGTGTCTTCATTGGTATTATCGGCATTGGACCAGCTTAATTTTCCACCCATGACAGCAGGTTTGCACTCGCATCCCATTCATTCAGGCACTTGTCATTCTCTTTCTCTACTTAGCTCACTGGTGACTGTGTGAGTGTCAGTGCTTTGCTTCCCACCACTCCATCCTGCCATCCATCGTTCATGTATACTTGGCCATACAGTAGTATCTGTAGTCTCTCCCAGCAGCCAGGCTCTCCTCCTGTCTCCTTCACCCTTGTAAAGCAGGAGCCAAGTACACCCACCACAACCATCTTGCCCACATTGCATATATGTTGGGTACCAGAATGTGAGACACATGCAGTTCCAGTGAAAATACCAATACCGAGGAGAATCTTGGAGGCAAGGTTCCCACTGAGAAAACCATACCTGCATACAAGACAGTATGATGGCCGCTTGAATGAAATCCCGGAAGAAGCAGAACCAATGAGTGAAAGAGCAGACTGGTGATGACACAAATGGAGCTGAACCGACAAATATGGAAGAGATGCAGAGTCAAGAGAATGAAAACATTCTATAAGGCATCAAGAAAGTATCAAAGATAAGTGACTTCTTGGGCTCAAGATGCAGAAACTTATGCTATAGACACAATGAAGATATTAAGTAATTTTAAATGTGTAAATACGCAAATGAAACGCAAGCAGATGAAGTATTCTTAAGGCTGGCTACATAGTGTATAGATTGTGGCAAGTGCCAACATATACATATAGGAATCAAGTGAAGTATGGATGTTTTCCACAACATGTATAGCAGAGCTAGACTTACAAGAGTGGATGCCTCGTTTTTCCGTGTTTCACAGCTGAAAAAGCTATTGAATTACGGAAGCAGATCTCAGCAAGTCCAGTTTGTATGAAGACCAAGGGCCTCATTACGACCCAGGCGGTAAGTTACCGCCTGGGTCGTACCTTTACCACCATGGCGTTTACGCCATGGTGGTTGGCGGACTTACCGCCCCATTCCGAGGTGAGTGGGGCGGTAAGTCCCCATTAACCCATTTACCCTTCCCCATTCCCATTTTTGCCCCATAGGGCATAATGGGAGTGGGGAAGGCGTTAATTACGCCACCGTAAATTACGGTGGCGTAATTAACAACAAGGTCCCTTAGCACCATGGATTTTAACACCTGCTAAAAGCAGGTGTTAAAACCTCCATGGCGCTAAGGGACCTCGGAATCAGGCGGTAAGGGTCGGCGCTGTTTACGCCGCCGTAAACCCCTTACCGCCTGGGTCCTAATGAGGCCCCAAGATGCTGAGGTCTTATCAGACATGGATAAGCAGAAAGTAGTTACAAATCGTGTGAGCGAACAAAACTCCTGTTCAGAGGGCACAGACAAAACAAGGAAGACGTCAGAGGTCTATTAAAGAATAGTATTTTAAATACACCAGACCTCGATTTTGTGGTCTTCAGTCACGTGAATGGATGAAGCTGGACGAACTGAGGGTCACACCTACACATGAGGGCAGAGCGTGCCTTCACTCCCCTGTATTCTCCAGAGCAAAGGAACATTTCCAAGGCCAAGTTCAAAGCCTTAATTGACAGAACACCACTGAGGTGATGATGGATGATATGCTAATTTGGTGGGAAGCTGTGGTTATGACCAGCTCACCAGCACCTGCAAGTCTAGCCTGTGTGCTGCTAAACGTGGGTGGAAAAGTACTGATGAATGTAAATGCCACCCAATTGTAGGGGGCTGCATGATTGCGAGCCCTATAGTTGTAGATCCAATGGGACGTCGTGTATTTAGTGACGTTCATAGTGACTAGTTTTAGGGTGAGGCTTAGTTGCCCACCTGACCTTAGAAACCCAATCACACCTCTGTAGCCCATAGAAAGTATATGTAGATGTTCCCTTTTAGCCTATTACACCTGCCATTAGGTTTTAGAAGTTTGCCACATAGGATGACGTAGGTAAATACATAGGCTGACGTCATTCGTGATGAGTTTTTGCTACATAATGTTTATTTTATCTAAAGTAAATTGAGAGGTTACTGTGCAACGTTGATGATGTCCTGTGTAACTCCTTGTTTTAGATAATTGATATTAAAACAATTAACTTTTTGCCAACTACCTGAGTCGTTTCGATCATTGTGTAAATTCTGCATTCCCCATTCATCTCATTGTAAGCTACCTTATCTTACAGGTTTCAAGCATACCATTCAGTTCACGTGGTAGCAAAGTGATGATGGTTAAAAGTCCATCGAGATAGTAAGCTTTGGGTTTCCGTCAATATTGAGCGTCCTCTACCATTTACCTGGAAATACGTGAGGCTCCCTGTAGATAGCGGTATTAATTTAAAGACATAAGTCTTGCAAGCGCAGGTTAGATGGGTTACTTGTTTTCAGGCAGAAACCCATCTCCAACTGTACAGGAAGCTCCACGAACGAAAGGTTGAAGAGGCTGATAACGAAGCCCCGATCCCAAGAGTCGGAAGTTGAAAAACCCGAATGGTGAGTAAAAACTGAGTGAGGTGGCAAAAAGAGTGAATGGGCAAAGTGTGAAGGGAAAAGTGATAAAGGGAAATAGGTAACAGAGGGAGGTTTGGGGTAAAAAGCAATTCAAGACGATGAACATTGAGTTATTGAGAAATTGACTTGAGGTGAGGAGCCAAGCAATTGAGTAAATCGCGAGGAGAGGAACCATGATAGAATAAGCCCAGTGTCCTGCGTTTTAAACAACGTAACAGAAGAAGCCGCATCTAAAGCCCATTTATGGGAGACATAGACTACAGTATTGTTTAAAGACAAATCTAAAGATATCGGCTTAAATCCCAATCGGGATATATATTTAAATTAGGGGCAAGTTGAAGTATCGAGGATCATAGACTTGTATATATGTGGCCGGCCGAGTATGTCGGTTTGTCTGTTTGTTTTATGTGATTGTGAAGTTAAAATGTGGAAGAAAAATTTATAGAGAAATAAAAAGAGATGAGAAAAAAGGGAAACGGGAGGTTTAAGAATTGATTATTTATTTGATGATATTGAATTGATAGTGGTTTAATGAATAAAGTTGTTTAAAGTGAAAATGTGATATAGAGGGTTTGGAGCCTGCAATGGTTGGTGCACGTTCATATTGTTTCATTTTTCTGAAATGTAATTTGAAAAAGTGTAAAGTGTAAAGGTGAGTATTGACAGTAAAGAGTGATGAGTCAAAATGGAAGATATTACTCAGCTAACACATCTGTGTAAACAGTTGCCAAAACACACACACCTAAGCTTAAACAGTACAGTGCAGAGTGGGTTAAGGGCACCTCAGACAAGATGTTCATGCGATGGCCACAAGGGGGATCACTGTCAAAAGTAGTTTTGCAACACATAACGACATATTTACACGCAGCATAGACCGGGAAAAGATTAAAGAAAAGATTAACGAGCTTAGAGCTCTGGCAGATGTATCAGGAGGAGAGGAAAGAGCCGTCACCTGAAAACTGGATACTTAATATATGCAAAGAGGGGGGTGAGGAGCCTTCTGCTTCACCCGCCGTGCCTGAAGTAAACGGTGATAGTAAGAAAGATGACGGACTATACCCATTGAGAGAGCTTAAAGCAGCGACAGGGTACAGCAATCCGGCATATGAGTTGCCTGCAGAAAGCAGCGATGAAACCTCAGAGAATGTTCCTGAGAAAGATGTAATCTCTAAAGTCCCGAGGGACAAGGAGAAACGCGATAAGGAAAGAAGTGATCGAGCGAGCACATCCTTAGACCTATGATGAGAAATAAAGAGATAGAAAGGAGAAAGAGATAAGGCTGATGAGTTAGCGCTTATACAGAATGAATGGATGGGTGGTCAGATTTTGCTTAAACTCGATGGTAAGAGTATCGAGGGCGTAAGGCAAGGGGAAGATCGAAATGAACAGGACAAAAAAGGATGGAGAAAGAGAGGAATGATTGAAAGAAGATGGGGTGAAGAGAAAGGACAGGCAAAGGCGGAAATAGCTGTATCAAGACGAACAACTGAAAAAGCAGGAAAGAGCAGAGGAACAAAGGAAATACGACAATAGACAGGGCAGTCGAAGAACGAGATAGATTGGAAAGAAAAAGGGGGAAGAGGAACAGAAATTAAGGGATAAAAGAATACAAGGATGAAAAGACAAAGAGATACGAAGGGAAAATGAAAGAAAGGATAGGAAGAGAAGAGAAGAAGACAGTGCAAGAGAAGAAACAAGGAAATGAAGAGAGCTTGATGATGACATAGAATGAGAAAGAAGGCAGTGAGCACGTGAGCTTGAACATTTGGAAAAGGAATTAATGGATCCTCATCCAGTAGCGTCTTGGGGAGATATAGAGGAATTGTTCCCAGGAGAAGAGCCCATAGCAGGTCCGTCTGGAATAAATCTAGAGTATGAGTTCGACTCTAGAAGCATTGGTGAAGCAATTGATAAAGTTTATCACATATGAAGGCCAGAAAAGAACTGGCAGGAAAGGGTAAGAATGATCGCCTTGAGAGCACACAGCTCTATGATAGAGAAGGAGGCTCATGCAGTGTGGAACCTAAACAGCTGTCTTTGGATAGACTGACTCTGAATAGAGATGAAGAAGAGAGAAGCTACACCAGTTGGGGACAGGATATGTCACACGCGGACAGAGAAACCTTCCAAAGGGAGGAGGTGTATGATGTGTGTAGTCCCGAGAGATGCTCTCTAAAAGTTCGAGAAGTAAGATGGTCCGATTTAGAGATGCCTAAATCATGAATGTCAGAATCTCTGGCATGGCTAGACCCTCCCAAGAGACGATCCCATGGTGAGAGGGGGGACTCGCCACCTTATGTGAGCAGGTTAAGGTCCTTGCCAGGGAAAAGACGAAGTGGAACTATTGTCCCCACTATGAATAGACAGACGGTGGGAGACGAATGCGAGTTTGGGATTTCGCAGTTTCCGTTGCTAGAAAAAGGAGGGGCCTGACCACAGTATATACCTTGGCCGCAAATGGACAAGGACAATCTAAGGTGAAAACTCCAGAGTTTAACTTCTGGCACTGGGAAATGGATACATGAATTGGAAAAAATGACAGGAGGAAACACATTAGCTGTAGGGGACATTAAAGGTCTCCTAGTTGCTATCCTTGGGGAGTGAGCTGATGAAGTTTGGGCGAGAGCAGGACATTCAAGTGTTACCATGTTGTGAACCGCTCATGATGGAGCACCGTTCAATAACTGTAGGGCGGGAGTCTGGAAAGCGGTTAGAGTGCTGTATGTGGACACGTCCGATATGGGAGCTATAATGACAAAAAAGATGCAGGAAGGCGATGATCCTCTTGTTTATATTCAGACTTTTCAGGAGCAATGGAGCTTGGAAACTCGCGAGCCGTGGGGGAAATCTATACCTGTGCTTTATCATAAACTCTGCCAAGGGCTGCCAGAGCCAGTACAGAAACAACTCAAGAAATAGGTGAGCATGGAAGCAAAGTTATGGAATGAAATTCAGCTTACCATTATGCATTATTGCAGACTTTTACAAGAGAAGAACAGAAAGAAAGATGACACAAGGAAAGGTGAAGAGGCGAAGTTAGTACAGAAGAAGCTATCAAAGTACGCCATTGAAGGGGCAATGTAAACTAGTGGAGAAGGGTCAAGCTCACAGCAAACAGCAGGCATACTGCAGGTAAATAACCAAAGGCAGTACGAGCATGGGAATAACGGATTCATACCACAGGGTCGGGGAAAATCCTGCGGTAGGGGCTTTCAGAATAATCAAGGGAATTTTCAGAATAACCAAGGTGGGTTTCAAAACACACATATTGATAATCATGGCATGCAGGAAGGGCAAACAAGGAGACCTCCTGTTTGCTGGACATGTGTTATGACAGGGCACATTGCGTCCTAGTCAAGTATATGTACAAAATGGGAAATGTTCAAGAGGGGGAACGCCTACCCACCTGCATACATGCAACAGAATCAAACCGGGTTTGTTCAAAATCAGACAGCGCAGCAAATACAAGCGCCAAGAGTACAGCAAGATTTACGCCCGCAGCAAACAGCAATGAATTTGCCGCAAGGGCAATCACAGAAGTCACCTATGCAGATACTGCAAGGCACGAGCACAGGTCAGTTAATGACTCCTAGAATTGGGGATTGTCACTGTTGAGGGAGGAAATCCTTTTACAGGTACAGGAATGAGAATGTACCGACAATAGGACAGCTCACTGGGAGACTTGATGTGTTCAGTACTATCTGTAATGCCTAATCCTCACGAGGGACCAAGGGTTGATGTTAATATACGGGACAAATCCTTTTCTTTTTTGGTAGATGCAGAGGCAACATGCTTGTGTATACGAGAGGGAAAATTTGCCATGTCGGGAAATGCCATGAATACTCATGGCTTTACAGGAGCTACAAGTAGAGTTCCTTTTACTAAGAAATTGCCAGTCTCAAGAGGAGCATGTGACATGTCTGTGCCACTATTATATTCAAGGCAGCCACCTGTCAATATACTAGGTCGAGATTTAATGACGAAGTTGAATATGACAATTTCATTTATTGATGAAGGCATAGTGTGTTCAAAACCAGGAATGCATTATTTAAACGTGAGTGAATTTATTATGGCATTTACCGGACAGATGACCATGCGAGGAGTACCGTTAGAACTTGAGATTTTTCACTATGGAGGACGCATCTTGTTAACATGGCTACCAGGCTTAGTGGGAAAACATATGAGAATACCAGATGAATTTTTGTTTAGGCCCAAGATACCTCTGGATGAAGAGGAAGGACGAGTCTTCCCTCTAGAACTGCAAGCAGCCATAGTGCGAGGAGACATGGCTTTACTTGATGGGAATGATTATGAAGGCAGACGATGGTGCACAGTAATTGCCATTGGCGAAGGTTATCGATTAACTGACATCACTGATGAGGATATATTTGAAGAGCATCCATCAGATGATAAAGTAGTATTTGAGATGAGCATTACTTATTGGGTAAGTGCAATTAAACATGAAGTTCCTCAAAAAATGTTGTTAACATTGAAACTGAGTATTTTGATAAAGATATGGCAAAGATGCCAGCTTTATTATAGACAACAGGCCCCTATGATGTAGGCCTATTAAAGGGGGTTGGAGAAGTAAGGATTAAATTGAAGCCAGTAGCAATTTTACCACTAGCACGACAGTATCCCATGTCTCGAGAGACAGATGAAGGTATTTTCAAGACAATGGGCCTAATTACGAGTCACCCGGTATGGAAATAACGGTGGCGTTAAACCCGCTGCCACCGTTGTTTCCATACCGGGTGATTCAGAGTCCTGCAGGCAGAGGTGTCATTCCCACCAGGTCTGACCTGATCACGAGATGGTGCCGGTGTTTCCATGGTCCCCATTCCTATTGAGTCCTATGGGACTCAATGGGAATTGGGATTTACCGAATTCCGCCTCCGGAATTCCCGGGTCACCGGGGTTGTAATGCCCCTGTAATTCCGGGAATCATGGAGGAGGAATGGTAATACGAGTCCGGCGGTAACCGAGCTGGAAAAACCAGCAGGTTACCGTCGGACTCGTAATGAGGCCCAATATCTGCCATGATGGATCAAGGTATCTTAGTGACCTGAGAGTCACCATGTAATACGTCAGTGTAGCCTATCAAAAATCTAAGGGGGTATTGCGGCATTTAATTCAAGACCTTCACCCGATTAACCAGATTGTAGAGGGTGAGTTTCCTCTAGTTCCTAATCCTGCGACAATCTTATGTAGTATCCCTGTTGAGGTCCGATATTTCACAGTGATTGACTTGAAAAATGTGTTTTTCTCAATCCCATTGCATAAAGATTCTCAAGATATGACGTCATTTACGTTCAGACAACAGAAATTAAAAAGCACAAGATTACCTCAAGGGTACTGTGAGTCTCAGTCAATTTTTATTCGAGTCTACCAAATGGACTTAAGCAATATTAATCTGTGAAGTGTTGTGTTGCAATACATAGATTGATTTGCAGCACCTCCGAGGAAGAGTGCAGATATAATTCAGTTCAGCTAATGAGCATTCCTGCAGACAAGGGATACAAAGTAGACAAAGAGAAACTGCAATATTGGCAGGAGGATGTGCTGTATATAGGCCAGTTAATATCACACGAAGGCAAGCAGGTTACTCCTGAGAGAGCTGAGGCTATTTTAAAAACAATAAAGCCACACACTATAAAGCACATGCAAAGATTTTTGGGACTGTGTAATTATGTGAGTGCATGGATCTTTGATTATAGTTCATAAGTAAGACCTTTACTGCAAGCTCTGAAAAAAGCACAAGCAACACGTGAGAACATTGTTTGGACTGGGGAACTCGAAGAAGCATTTGATGAGTTGAAAAAAGCAATATGCACAGCTCCAGTTTTAGGAATCCCCAATTATGCTGAGGAATTCATTTTGTTTTCATACACAAATGGCACTATTATGACAGCAGTTCGTACACAAAGGACCGCGTTGGGGTACAAGCCCCTGGCATATTACAGTGGGACTTTAGACCCAGTAATGAAGGATCACTTCCCCTGCAAACAATCTTTGGCAGCTGCTGCGTTCGCTATTGAGAAGGCTGCTAGCATAGTAATGGTATGTTCCATGATGTTATTTGCTGAACATGCTTTGTTTGACATTTTGGAAAAACCTAAAGGCACATTAACGTCTCAAAGGGCTTCTGCATACAAGTTGGTCATATCGAATCCAGCGATAAAAATAGTTTGCTGCAGAATAGTGAATCCTGTCATGTTTGTAGCAGAACCACTGGCAGAAGGTGCATGATTGTTCGAACTATGAAGAGTTTTATGAAGAGATCCCAAGGGTTAAGGAAAATGCATTGGCAGCTGAGGAAATTATTTTTATTGACGGTTCATCTAGTATCGATCAATTTGATGGGCAAAGGTACCCAGGTGCTGATGTGGTAAAGCACATTGCAAATGGGCAATGGGGAATTTGAAGTATTGAAAAGAGCACGACTACCGTCTCACTTTTCAGCACAGGCTGCAGAGCTAGTGGCGCTGATAGAAAGTAACCATGTACAGTGACTCCACCTATGTGAAGTCGACAGTGTATGTGGGGCTAGCACGTTGGAAAAGGAGGAGCTACCTCAGAGCAGACAGCGCGCCACTGCAACATGCAGCCTTATTGGACAGACTCGTTAAAGCACTACAGCTCCCAGTAGACATAGCAGCCATTAAATATGCAGCTCACACTAAAAGCGAAGATTTTATGTCATGTGGAAATCAAGCAGCAGACAAGAAAGCAAAACGTGTTGCATATTCAGAAATCATCATGACTTTTGATGCACCTGATGTGAATGAAAGCATGGTGCTGATGATGACTGTGTCTGAGTGTTATAGTAATTTGTCTAGGACACAGCTGGCAGAGATCCAAGTGGAAGCGCCTCAGGACGAGAAAGTCCTGTGGACGCGGAGGGGATGTTCTTTAACACCTTCCGAAGCATTGTGGCAACAAGACAACACTGGTAAACCGGTGATGCCTGTAGCCTTATTAAGGGTGGCTCTGGAACAGCTACACTACCTTGCGCATGTCACTAGAGAGAGCCTCGCTACAACAATTGCGGAGGAATGGTTTGTTCCAAATTTAGTAGAACACGTTGCATTAAATGTAGTAAATTGTATCATAGGTCAAAAGTTTACTGCTGGGCACACACTGCGTATTGTTAGAGAAGTTATCCCGAGACCTAATGGTCCTTTTTCTATGTCGCCATGCTGCAAGTCTGTAATGGATACAGATATATGATTGTAGTAGTATGTCCCTTTTCTAGGTGGATTGAAGCTGGTCCCTGTACACATCCATATTTCACCTGCACAGCAACATTTTTAGTACGAGAAGTATTTCCAAGATGGGGAATATGTGAAGTATATCAGATAATGGCCCTCATTTCTCAATGAGGTCTTTGAGCAAATAAGCGTGTTCCCATCAGTGTATCACCCAAAAGGGAACAGTGTCTATGAGAGACTCAACAGCGTGCTTAAGGAAAAGATAGCCAATTAAAACTTACCTTGAAGAAAAGATGGTTGCATTGTCTACCACTGGCATTGTATGCATTGAGAAATCAATCAGGTTCCGACTACCATCTTACGCTGCACGAAATAGTGACAGGGAGGCGAATGAGGACACCCCTCACATCTCCATCTAGAACTAAAAGTGATACCCAGACAACTGCAGAACTGTTAGGAAAGGAGTTGAGTGACTACTTAACCTGTATGACCTCAATTGTCTCTGTCATTTCAGAACAGCTGAAACGGAAGGGATGTGGGACACAGAACACAGAAGGTGATGCTGCAACAACAGTAGCTCAAAAACGACGTCTTCCCAAACTTTTCCCCGGTGATTCAATTTTGATCAGGAACTTTACCCGTCGATGGCACGAGCCACGCTTTAACGTTCCATATATCGTTGAGGACGTAACGCCATCAGCTGTAAAAGTAATTGGAAGACGAGCCTGGATATTTCTTGGCGATTTGAAGATTTATGCTGGAGAACCCTCTACACCCACACCCCTATCGGAAGCAAGCATCGGGGAAGAACCTCAGCACCTGCAGTCTAGGTCCATGATGAGGAAGTAGGACGCAGAAGCTGAATAGATAAATCAAGGAACTATTGAACTGTGACTTTTTTGTTTGGGACACTGTTTTCAGTCATTTAAAAGGAGTTAAGGGAAGTTATTTGTTCTTCAGCCACAAGAGTTTGTTGACATTGGTCTAAGACATGTTTAAGTCTTGATCAAGAAGGAAAGCATGCCCAATTCGGAGTTCCTTTTTGACAACTGGAAATGGGAACCGTATCCTGATGCCTTTCTCATGGAGTTCCTTTTCAGAAGCGTCTATGGTGTTGCCTAATGACAACATTCATCGGATCATCTTTGCTGTTTTTCTCTACATTCTACGTGCATACCATGCATTATTGGGGAGAACTACTGACATTCATCATTTTCTGCAAGATCCTAAAAATGGTCCAGTCTTAAGGAGATTGCTCATAGCTGTTTATTGAACAAATCCTTTAACTTCCTGAGTACAGTGAGGAAAACACAAATGCCCCTGTCAGCCGATAACACGCACAGATTAGTTGGATTGGTCTTTTATTACTTAATTGAACAGTGCCCGACTCTTGCTGGAAGACAAACTGATGTCCGATCGTTCCTGAGGGATCCAAGGAATAATGCACCCCTTAATGAAATCTTAAGAGACATAATTATAGAGGTGAACTCGTATTCTGAAAGAACATTAAGAACTGAATAAGACTTTTGAAGGAGAAGATTCAAAAGTCAACTGATTAAAGTACTTGCTTTCATGTCGAAGGAAGGGCGTCATGTCTTCTGGTAAAAGGTCAATTTGTGGTCTTCAGTGGGAGCTTTTGTTCACCATCGGATAAACAGCTAGGTGAAGCTGGTCAAAACACGGGTGGAGAAGATCAGCAGCTTTAAGAGTATTGCGTGATGTTGCCTGATTAAAAATGTGTTTTTTCTTCCTTAAAAAAGAGAATAGGCAGTGTCAATAGCAACAAAGTATTAGCGGATAATGAGAGATGCCCACATTGCACAATAAGTCACTGCTGCAAGAAATGGGGTTACCTATATATCATTTACTCATGTATTTTGTTTATATTGATGCTTCTCTCACTTACAGTCCGCACAGTTTATTATGTGAATCCAAACAAAGAAACGCGTCCTCTGTATCTTCCTATGCATAAGGAAGTTGCAGATGTGGCAACTACAAGGCAGCCAAGACCTAATGTAATTGTTCCTACACTGAAGATATATTCAAAGACATCTACTCCTGAAATGAATAAAATAGGGCTTCCGTTTGGAGGAAGGTCACGCATGGAGATTATAGCAGACTCTCTAAGGCCGTCATTTTCTGCAGCTAAGAAAAGACATCAGGATAAGATGAGGCTTTTTAACCATTCCTCCTACACAGGTAGCACATGTAAAAGCACCCAGTCTACTGACACATGTTTCTATGATTGGTCCAGTAAGAAGGAATTATGCTGACATACTTCATGAGATGATCATAGAAGCCCAAGTAAAGATGATGAGGCTTAAACGAAGTGCTAGGGAGGATGATCAGGTGTTAAATGATTACCTGGACAGTACAGAACTTTTGGGAAATAACATATGTTATCAGCATATGCGAGAAGCAGGAAGGAGGACCTCGAAGGAGGAATGCTTTGTATGTGCACTCCTAACTTATAGCATGGGGAAGTCTAAGATATTCATAGCTATTGAAATAGATGTCCAGACAGCACACTGTCTATCAAACATAGCACTCTGCTTGACAAGCAGCCAGTTCATGGGTCAAAATGGCCATCTCAAATGGCCAACGGAATGGACAGATGCAGATAAAGATGATTATATTCAAGACACAAAGACCAGAAACAGGCCGCATACCAAGAATCGCATGATCAGATATGAAAAGCCGGGAGTAAAAGGAGCTGGAATCAGATGGGAGGTAAACAGAAGACTTGAGAGTCCAGAAAAATCTGCAGAAGAACTTCTGAGATGGAAAAACAGAGGCCAGATGCAGATTTGGAGATCGGTGCTATAACCATATGGATGGCAAGAAGGAGTGGGCATCTGCAGAGCCTGGGTGGTCATTGGTTGTTATAAACCAGCCATTGACATAGTGCAGACTGGATGAAATCCCTTATGGCCAAGACTTGCTAAACTCCTGACTTGAGTCGATGACAAAGGAGGACCCTTACAGATAGTGCCTTTGGAAAGTGCACAGCTGTGCTTCAGAAAAAATGGCACAAGAAAAGTCAGAGAGACCCAGAACTGTGGTTGAATATTTGATGTATCAGGAATGAAACTTGGAACAGCAGTAATTATGGATCACTAATGGGCGTGTGGATCCAGAGCCTATATGAGATTGCCAAAGGACTGGGGAGGGCAGTGTTAATTGGTAAATGTTCATGTTCTAGCATTGCTGATTCCGAAAAGTGATTTCAACCTTGAAAGTTTTCCAAAAGCAGATGCTCACCTGAGGAAGAAGAGATCTGTGGAACTGATGAATCGAGTGAAGAGGGAGAACTGCTTCTCAGCCAAGTCAATAGAAGCTTTTAATGCCATCCCTTACGAGCACAGATTGTTCAGTCAAACTTCATCAGTGGTCAAGTTGGAGCAAATACCAATGGCTGCAGTTTACCAGATGGGAATTGCCACAGACAATCAACACTATCAAAAAAGGATTCAATGCTATCAGAGAAGAGCTGAAAGCCCTACGATTGATGACTCTTCAGAACAGGTACGTCCAGGACATGATTACAGCCATGGATGGAGGTGTTTGTGCAAAATCGGGGAATCATGTTGCACATTCATACCTTCTCATGACGATGAGAATGGCACCTTGACGGAAGCCATAGATGCTAACGAAGCTACACGTCCAGATGATAGATGAAGTAGGAGACATCGCTGATGAAAGCTGGTTTGGATCACTGTTTTCTTGGGTTCCACAATGGATGGCAGACATCTTCAAGTTTCTTGGAGCCCTGATTGTGATGGTGGTGCTTGGGTTTTGTGTGATTAGAACAATCATTGCCCAACGCAAGAAGACAGCAAAGAAAGCCATAGGGATGAAGATTATGATTGATGTTGAATCAGGATGGATGGCTAGAGACCTGACAGATGAAGAAATCAGAAACATTGTGAAGACCAGCATACATGCACCTGAAGGAATGAGGTTCCTGTGCCAAAAGAACCATAAGAAGCATGTGGTAAAATTGATCTATTGCAGCCCAAGTGGACAGCGCATGCTCATGACATGAAACAAGGATGAGCATGTAAAATCAGGAGGAAGCCTGAAAGGAGTTGTAAAGATCTGGGCTCCAAAAATGTATTTCTTCAGACGAGGATGTTTGGATGACAAAATTGATGGGATTGTGGTCCATGAATCGCCCAGAGGGGGGAGTGTAAGGCAGGGGCCAAGTACCCCAACCGCAACCATCTCGCCTACATTTCCTATACATTGGGTACCAGAATGTGAGACACGTGCAGTTCCGGTGAAATTACCAATACCGAGGAGAATCTTGGAGGCAAGGTTCCCACCGAGAAAACCATACCTGCATACAAGACAGTATGATGGCCGCTTGAATGAAATCCCAGGAGAAGCAGAACCAATGAGTGAAAGAGCAGACTGGTGATGACACAAATGAAGCTGAACCGACAAATATGGAAGAGATGCAGAGTCAAGAGAATTAAAACATTCTATAAGGCATCAAGAAAGTATCAAAGATAAGTGACATCTTAGGCTCAAGATACAGAAACTTATGCTATAGACACGATGAAGACATTAAGTAATTTTATATGTGTAAATACGCAAACGAAATGCAAGCAGATTAAGTATTCTTAAGGCTGGCTACGTAGTGCAAAGATTGTGGCAAGCACCAACGTATACATATAGGAATCAAGTGAAGTATGGATGTTTTCCACAACATGTATAGCAGAGCTAGACTTAAAAGAGCGGGGGCCTCATTTTTCAGTGTGTCGCAGCTGAAAAAGCAATTGAATTACAGAAGCAGATCTCAGCAAGGCCAGTTCGGATGAAGACCAAGATGCCGAGGTCATATCAGACGTGGATGAGCGGAAAGTAGTTACTAATCATAAGAAAGAACAAAATTCCTGTTCAGAGGGCACGGACAAAACAAGCAAAATGTCAGAGGTCTATTAAAGAATAGTATTTTAAATACATCAGAGCTCGATTTTGTGGTCTTCAGTCACGTGAATGGATGAAGCTGGACGAACACGAGGGTCACACCTACACATGAGGGCAGATCGTGCCTTCACTCCCCTGTATTCTCCAGAGCAAAGAAACATTTCCAAGGCCAAGTTCAGAGCCTTAATTGACAGCAGACCACTGAGGTGATGATGGATGATATGCTAATTTGGTGGGAAGCTATGGTTATGAGCAGCTCACCAGAACCTGGAAGTCTAGCCTGCGTGCTGCTAAACATGGGTGGAAAAGTACTGATGAATGTAAGAATGCCAACCAATTGAAGGGGATGATTGAGAGCCCTATAATTGTAGAGCCAATGGGACGTTGTGTATTTAGTGACGTTCATAGTGACTAGTTTTAGGGTGAGGCTTAGTTGCTCAACTGACATTAGAAACCCAGTCACATCTCTTTATCCCATAGAAAATATATGTAAATGTTCCCTTTTAGCCTATGACACCTGCCATTAGGTTTTAGAAGTTTGCCACGTAGGATGACATTAGTAAATACATAGGCTCACGTTATTCGTGACGTGTTTTTGCTATATATTGTTTGTCTTTTCTAAAGTAAATTGAGACATTGCTGTGTGACATCAGATGATGTCCTGTGTAACTCCCTGTTTTAAACCATTGATAATAAAACAGTTAACTTTTTGCCATCTGCCTCAGTCATTTCGATCATTGATGTTGAGTAAATTCTGCATGCCCATTCATCTCACTATGAACTACTTTGTTTTAAAGGGCTGTAGAGTATTATTCAGTTCACCCTTGTCCAGGGAGAAGGCAATTCCTTCAGTGTGATAGTCTTTGTTTCTCCCTTCTCAGTCCCGTCACTTATGTACTGTATAGCTTCATCTAGCTGCCCATAATTGTTCATCGTGTCTACTATCTTTATGTAATTATCATCATACAGGAAAGTTCCTTTGGACATCCATCTCAGCCTGGCGGTCTTCCCTTGAAATCTCCCTCGAGTTTGCACAATCGTGAGATCCATTAGGCATTGTGCTCTCACTGCAGGTATTTCAATTGCTATGAACGTTCTGGAGGCACTCATTGCATAGGGGATTAAAGAGTAGACATAACAACTATCCCTGGTGGTTTACATACCTACTTTTGTCATGTGTTTGTACCACATGTTGTTAGACACTCGAACAGTGTCGGTGAGATACATGCAAACCCTTTTAATGTCTGTGTCAACACTGTGCTTACCCCTCTTTACTTTATCAGCAGGGTTCTCCTGTCCATTTGACATGGTCAGTCCTCCTGCTCAGGTTGGTTGGGGAAATGTTAGTAGAGGGTACAGCGGTAGTGCTAGCAACAATGTATATTCTCCAAAACACGAGCCCCATCAATCCACTCGGAAATAACAGACACGACATAATAGTAATGTTCTGTTATTGTTTCCCTCATTTTCACTTACGCTGCTTGATCCTTGCAGCCTGAAGATATAGTTGTCAGCCTGAAATGCAGGAAGGAATGCGTGACTTGGTTAGTATTGTGAAACACTCTCAAGCCCTCTGGACCAAATAATCACTGATGGCAAAAGCAAACACTTCTTCCCACAGTTTTCTTACTGATGGGTCTCTTGGAGTGGCAATGGCTGGGGGATCACTGTGCTCAGGTTGTGGGATGGTTTGGGTCACATACTCTATAAAGGCAAGATAGTATACTCCAGGGGATCAGGCTGGAATCTGCTAGGTCTGCTCACAGCATGGACAAATTGATTGGAGACTCTCTGGGTGACGGGTGGAGGACAACATGAATATAAACAACAGTATAGTGGTATCAACTTGCACATAGGCTCTGTGTGTGCAGAAGAGAATAATAACAGAGAGTGTATCCTAATCTATATCCACAAGAGTCCCAGTCTCTACTTCTGCTGCATGGGAGCGCATGAGCATTGGGTGTCCTGCTTTCCCTAGTCGTGTAAGTTCAGAACGCACTTGTAGCTCTTCCAGGTGCTGAACATTGGCCTATCGGTCAAAGTGACTTTGTTGCCAGGTGAGGCCACTGCTTTATAAGGCTTGACGTCTGTCAAATGGTTCCAGATTGTTTTACACTCTAGTTTCACGGCCCGGTTGGCCACCTTTTCCACGATGTGTGGGCTGGTGAACCTTGGTGCATTCCAGCGCAATATGCAGTTGCATAAGAGGACAATGTCAGCCACTTTCACAAGGTTCTTGGGTCCAGAGTCTTTTGGTGTGCTGTCGTCATTGCTCTCTTCGCTGTCTTCTGCCTCCCCCCCCCAATGTCGCTGTATCTGGCGAGGGACAAAAAAAGCACTTGCCAGCAGCGAAGTAATGTACTTATTCATTTTCTGATCTAACATGTCTGCACTAATCTCACAATCCTTCAGTGCTCTTGTGGGAGGAGCCAGGGGAAGATGCATGTGCCATCCAGTCACCTCCTCATGGGGCGTTAAATGGTGGTCGGACCCAGGCTTATTGTGCAATGCAAACAATGCAAGAGGTAAACAGTCCAGCCAATTCCTTTTGGTACTTTGCTGTGTCTTGACTATGCACTCCTTGAGAAGGCCATTCAGGCATTCGCACACTCCATTTGTTTGTGGGTGGTACGCAAAGGCAAATTTATGTTGGATGCCCAAAAATGCTGTAATATGCTGAAACACTTTGTTGGCGAAGTGAGGCCCCTTGTCTGACCGCAGGACCTCACACATGCCCCATCTTGGGAACACCTCTCTGACAAGGAATTTGGCCACTCTAAGGTTCGTTAGCATGTGAACAGGGACCAGCCTCGATCCACATGGAAAATGGGCATACCACCACTATCATGTAGAGGTACCCTTGACAGACTTGGATCATGTCTACACAATACTCATGTAAATGCTGGAAGGGGCCTACTGGCTTCCGTATGGCTCCTCTCACAACTTGCAAAGTATATCCTGCTATAAACTGCTGCCAAACTAAACAGTTGCTCACAAATTCACCCATGTGTTCATTTAGATTAGGGCAGTACCATGTTTCTTCAATGCGTGTAACAATGACCTCCTTCCCTTTGTGTGTTGGATAGTGTTCAATAATGCTAGTGGCATCACCACTTTCCCCCTGTTTTCTTGTCTCCATAGTGTATCTATGGGAGACATTGAATATCCTCTCCTTACCCATAGCTCCTTCTCTTCCTTGGGTGCAGCTCCGTGCAACTCCATATTCTGTTCTTCTGGCAGCACGTTGTACCCCTCCTTGAGTACCATATTCCTGGTGCACTCTTTTGCATTTGAGGTTCCTCCTAGCTCCCACTGCTCCACAAAATATGCTGCACACTTGGCCTCAAAATCTGCTGCTTTGTTTCCCCTTGAGATAGGATCTTCCCCTTTCGTGTGTGCTTTGCACTTCACTACTGCTACCTGTCTTGGATAAGCACTTACTTCCATCAGTCTGTCCAGTAACAGTGCATGTTGTACTGGAGTCACGTCTTCCCTCCTGAACCCTCTCCTTAGCCATCCTGCCAGTCCAGAGTGTACTGTGGATGTCACATATGATGAGTCAGAATAAATTGTCACTTCCTTCTCAATGCTGTTTTCCAGTGCTAGTATTAAGGCCACCAGTTCTGCTACTTGTGCTCAGTATTGGGATGGTAGGCGTGTGTTCACTACCACTTCACTTGTCCCGTCTTGCTTCAGTTTTACCACTGCACTCCCAGTATGCCTGACCTCATCTGTCTGGTCTATTGTTGACGAACTGTCAATATAGAGAAGATCTCCCCCCTGAAGTGCATCATCCTCCACCTTGCACATGCCACTGAACATTTCTATGTTGGCTGTGCAGTCGTGTGCATAGTCTCCTGTCTGGAGGACGGCTGCTAGAATGTGGCTGGGTTGACAATCCTGCACCTCACTACCTTCAGGCCTACATTTGATAGTATCACCTCATAGCCTGATGCTCTTTGTGTAGTCAGAGTGCTCTTTGGCTTCTGCAGTATTGCAAAGAGGCCGTGCTCCACAAAGAGAGTGGTGGTGTACCCCATTGTTACTGCAGCTGATTTCTCCACTGCAAATGCGGCAGCTGCCAAAGCTTGTTCGCATGGGTAGTGTCCTCTCATTACTGGGTCGGGTTGTCCACTGTAGTAAGCTGTTGGCTTGTGGCCCATGCTCATCTTGTGTGTCAGTAGTGCCTTCATCACTGTGCCGTCAGTGTGGGAGAACAAGAAAAAAACATGTTTATGGTCTGCGATCCCTAGCACTGGTGCTGTGCTTATTGCTTCCTTCAGTTCCTCAAAAGCCTTAGTCATCTCTGTGGTCCATGTTAGTGTCCTGCTTCCTTTTTGTGCTCCTTTCACTGAGCCTAGTAAGGGCCTTGTGTGTGTGCTGTAGTCAAAGACCCATGCTCTGCAGTAGTTGCACAACCCTAAGAACTGGTGAATGTCCCTCACTGTTGTGGGCTTAGGAGTCTTGTGTATTGTCTCTGCTCTCTCTGGGGTGATCTGTCGGCCATTTTGGGAAATTGTCCAATGTATAGTACCTCCTTCTGACAGTACTGTAACTTGACTTTGTCTACCTTGTACCCCTTGTCAGCTAGCACAGTCAGCATGTGCACTGTGTCCTCCCTACACCGGTCTTCTGTCTTGCTGCAAATCAAAATGTCATCTACATATTGCAAAATTGTGCTCTCCATCTGTATGCTGCTCAAGTCCATCTATATCACTCTGTTAAAGATAGATGTCGACTTGCTGCACCCTTCTGGTAAATGAGTGTGTTTCCACTTCTGATTTTGGTACATAAAGCTGGTCAAGTCTTGTGAGTCTGGGTGTAAAGGCACAGAGAAGACCACATTTTTCTAATCAATCACTGTGAAGCAGGCAGCTTCCACCAGAATGCTGCAGAATATTTCACTGGATTTGCAAATAAAGGATACTCTGCTTCTACAATATGGTTAAGAGGCCTTAAATCATGTATGAAATGCCATGACCCTCCCTTTGCCTTACATACTGGGTACACTGCATGGGGATTCTGAAGGCACAAGAATGCCTCTCTCAATCAGGGATATGATTGTCTCATAGATGCCCTCATCTGCTTCCTTGGTTAGGTGTTACTGCTTTACTCTGGGTAAAATTACTTCTGGCTTCAGTTTGATCTTCACTACCCCCTATGCTCTTCATGCAACCCACGTCATAGGGACTTGTAGTCCATAGGGTGCTGGGTACCTTGGCCATGTCCTCCTCCCAAAATGAGGGTGGCACCTCCAGCGCCATTGCCATTCTCTGTGGCACCTCTCTGTAGTGGATTTGCAACCAATATGTCACACTCATTTCGAACACCATTTCTATTTCTAGCCTCTCTTCCCTGAAAAGCTCTTCATTTGTCACTGTTGTCAACCTGCATCCCTCTACGATCACTGCTCTCCATGTTCATCCAGCCCGTGTACTGCAATCTAATCCTCTCTTTCAATCACTGCCTCTATTTCTATGGGCACTATGGTTCCCTCTGGCTCATCCATCGGGAGCTCTGGCCTGAACAAATACTCATTTGGAACCCACAATATCTTCCCTGCAATGCTTGGAAGCCATGCAATAGCAATGTCAGTCCCATACTGAAACATTTCTGGGTCCACTGGCACCACCCTCTGTACCTTGCGTCCACAATTGGCTCTTACATTTAACATGTGTATTCCTGCTGTGGAGCATATTATTCCTTTGTCTGTGAAGGAGATGGTCATGTTTAGTCTGCTCATAATGTCTCGTCCCAGGTTGTTTACAGGTGTCTGTCGCGAGTAAAGCAAAGGTAATGAAAAATCGTTATCTCTGATAGAAAGTGCGATATTGTCTGTAAAAGGAATCACTTCTCGAGCTCCCGAGAATCCTTGAGTGTTCATGGCATCGCCTGACAATGTAAATGCTCCTTCCCTAATGCAGGACCTAGTCGCCCCTGTGTCAACGAGAAAGGAAAAAGTCTTTTCACCTATCACCACCCCTATGCGAGGTTCCTCTGCAGGGTTGAGTGTGATCGACAGGATGGGACACATCGAGTTCGTCTTTGTGCTGTCCTATTGAGGATACAGGGACATCCCATTCCCAGTAAAGAAGTTGATACCATCCATGGTAACTCCTCCCAATTGTCTGACAGGGACTGTCACCACTGTGTCCACGTGTGCTGGTGTGTCATTGCTCTGTGTCTGTGCTAGTTGTTGCATGTTTCCCTGAATCTGTGGTGCTTCAAGATACTGTGATACTGGTGTTGGCATCCGTGCTGGTGGTACTTGTGCTGTTGCTTGTGGAATTTGCTAATATGTACCCTGCATCTGTGCTTGTTGTTGCTGGTCTTGCATATAATAATCATCCTGATCCCTTTGGTAGGGCTGCTAGCTCTGCCCTCCCCAATTCTGTTTGAGCCTATGCACCCTTGAAAGGTGCCCTGTCTGCCCATAGGTCCAACACTGTGGTGGCTCCTTCCCTTGCCCATGGAAACCCCCTGAAAAATCCCCAAGGCTCGTGAATTTCAAGGTGCCGAAGCTCTTGAATCTCCTGAATGTATTGCACAGGGTCTTCATCTTCCCTCATTTTCCGTGGCATAATTCCCCAATGTCTGATGTGTCTGGGTAATGTGTCCTCAGTGTTTGTCATACTGCTGTCCTGCAGTTTGCAAATGGTGAACCGTTGTGTGCTGTGTTTTGTGTCATCACCCCCGGGAACCCCACCCTTTTCCATACATCATCGGCTGTGTCTCCTAATATTGACACTAAAAGTCCCTTCACGTCACCCACCACCAACCTATGTCCCTCTGTCATTTTACCCATCTCATATATCCACTCCCCTCTACTCAACAATGGTAACCGACACTTCACATTCACCATGTCAGTGTGCTTCCATGGCACATACTGAGGTCACACCCCTCCTCTCTCTAATAAGGGCATCCGTGTATACACTGCCTCATCCTTATGCATCCTTCTAGTCAATCTGACCTGTCTGTCCCCCCTCTCGCTCTCGATGCCTGCATATACATCTATTGGCTCCATTATGGGTGCTCTCTTGCTATCATACCTTCTCTTCATTCTTCCCCTTAAAAAAGCCTGTGCTGTTACCCCTTTCCTTCATCCTGGGAGGTCTCTGAGCCTGTCAATATATGTAGTGGTGTCCTGTTGAGTGTTGAAGTTGGTTGTCAGTCGTGTGTGTTCATTTGAGCTGCCCCCTTCGTATTCCCCTGTGTGCACCCTGAACTCCCATGCCACTTGCTTGTTTGTCCCAGCCCCCGTTGATTGGGGTTCGGACTGTTTCCCCTCTCATTCCCACTGTACCTGTCCTTATTGTCAGAACCTGTGTCCATATTACAAAAACAATTGTCAGCAAAACTCAGTCTCCTTGATGTGAAGTCCGTATTAGGTTTCATGCTGAGGTTGTTGTCTCTCAAGTCATATCTGCTTCCTCCCCATAGGCCCCTAGGCCTGCTCTCTCCTTGTCTATCATGCTCCTGCCTCGTGAGCTGGTGCTGTCTAATTCTGTTCGCCTTTCCTCCTCGAGTCTGTCGCCTCCCCTGTCTGGGGCTACTTGTGTTTTTACCGCCCTTATTGCTCACTCGTCCTCCTCCCTGCGTGCTCCCTCCCTTGCTTGTCTATCTAGCTGCAGCACCCTCTTCACCCACTGTGCTAACCTGCGTTTTTCCTGCTCTGCTGTCTCTCATCGTCTCTCGATCTTCTCCAACTCCCTCTCTCTTTTTCTCCCTCATCTCCCTCTCCACTCTCTTCCTTTCCTTAAGATCTCTCTCGATCCATTCTTCTCGTTCCCTCTCCATGCACTCCTTCTCCTCCTCCTTCCTTCTCTCCCTGTCCTCCCTTTCCATCTTCTCCTCTCTCCTTCTCTCCCAGGGCTGGACTGGCCCACCGGGACACGGGACATCCCCCGGTAGGCCTCGAGGCATAGGACCTCTTTAGGTCTTAGCGGAACTGCGGAAGGATACCTAAATAAAGAAAAGAACACCCAGCCTGAGCCGGCTTGGGTGGCTTGCATGAAATTGGCTACACATTTCATTTCTTCCTAGGGTTGAGGATGGGCCGGCTTGCGCCTGCACATTTGAGGACAGAGCACCGCGCATGTCAGGTCTGCGGCCCTGGTTTGTGTTCACTCGAATTCATGTTGCATCACATGATGTGCTGCACACATTGTGCAGGGGCAGGGCTGCGCACAGCTGGCAGGCGGGAGACCTCATGTCTCAGTGCACTGCTCTGACTGAGATTGCTCTCTGAATCTGACAATGGCGACTGGCATGGCGAGTGGAGCAGGGCAGTATTTTACTCAGGTTAGTGCATTATTAAATAGATAAATTGCTTGGTGCCGGTGGGCGGCAGTGTTGGAGCTCGAGCCTCGGAATGGCTGCAGACGGTGGAGAGGAGTGGGATTGTGATTGCTCAGTGCTGGTGGGCGGGGGTTTTAGGGCCTGGTTACCTACCCCGCTCAATCAGTCATTGGAAAGCACCCTGCAATTTAGGACCGCTCCACTCACTGTTGCTGTGCTTGTTAACAGCTTTTTTTGAAATCATCATCAAAGTGCTTGCCTTTTTCTTTAATAAGTATCTGTGCGGCGATCACTGGCATCCTGCATGTACAGTAACAGTATTTTCAGTATCCCACATGTCCTGGAAATCCCTGTCTCCCGTATGTCCCAATACTACTCCTGGGCTGGTATCTTGCATTTATTAATTGTAAATGCGTAAAGCGCTACATGCAGAGCAAACTGTTTCAAAGCGCAGAAGAAAAACTGAGCGGGGTAAACAAGGAGGCTGAGACATGAAGGCATGGGGGTAGGGGATTTACCTATGCTTTTCCAGCGATCCTTGTTGCATTCCAATAGTGGAGGACAGACACTTTAACAACAAGTATTTAACGATATGCTACATAACATATGATTAAATGCTTTTAGCAAAGTTAGAGTTCATTGCAATTGTCACTGTGGTGGGAATGTCACAGTGCAAGGGCCTATGATAGATGAATGCTGTCATGAGATGGCGGATTGGTTGTTGGATATGTATCAGAACTTGGTGTGGTGGGGTGGGCAGTGCACGGGATGAGGGGGTGGGGTGTTGGTGAAAGACTGCAGGCCCTGCAGTTAGAAATCAAGGTTGATGAATTGGAGGAGAAGCAAGGCCTGAAAGACCTGTACAGCACTGAATCATATTTTCTTCTCTTACATTCAGAAGGCCATCACTGCACATTTTGGGGCCTAGTTGGGTAATAGTCCTACCTCCGCCGCAGAGATGATTTGGTTTGTCAGCCTGCATTAGTACCAGTGTTGCAGACCTGAGTGACCCAAATGGTTGGTTTGTTAGGCGTTGTGAGGAGGACAGACCGATAATTGTGCCAATTATTCAAATACGCTCCTGTCAGGATGATGCATAGAGTTTTGAAGGCCCCTTTCGGTGGGCACTGTAGTAGAGATATGAATACCCTTACATGGGAAAATTTCTTCAAACAATTACTTAACCCAGGTGCTCTGTGGACGTTTGCAGGTAGGCTGATGTAAATGCTGCTGCTGCATTAGGCCAGGCCAGGCCAGGCAGCAGAGTGCTCTCTGGCTCTGGCACCTCTGGCTAATCACAAATGTCAAGTAAGGGTTGATTTTTACTCATGATCTGTAGCTGATGATGGGTATTTGTGCATACATCTGGCCGCGGCACTCCCTGGACAGTGCATGTGCTGGTAATGCCCGGTGTCATGTGTGTGCTGCTAACAGTGCTCATGGCAACTCCAGGGTCCCAGTATTTTGCATGCGCCAGCACTTCCAGTCAGTAATCACGCTATCGTGCACACACCAGTGCTGCCGCTCCTGGTATCCTGCATGCTCCAGCACTCCCGTATTGTGTAAGGCAAGGGGGGGACTCAAATATGTTGAAATTGCCTCTTGCAGCCATAACACATCTTCAGCTTGCCCTAATACAGGGACAGTGGATTCATGCCTACCATTTATGCAAACAGACATATTTGAATGATACTGTGCAAGAGAGTCCACTGAGGCTTTTGTACTTTGCTTGAATTTATCCTGGAAGCATGTTCTCTTCCGTCCTGCTGTTGGATTTTAGAAACACATGAGACACAAAATGCAGGGCACACTTACCGTGAGCATATTCTCTATCTAATTGAGGATTAGACATGTGCCAATTTCCTATGTGCCATAAACGGCACTTGCCCACTGACAGCTGCAGAAGTAATGGCAATACCATGGTTAGGCCTTTCAGGGCAGCACCGCCCAATGATACCTGCGTCCCCCATCCTGGGTTTTTTCCGCTTGGCGATGAACTGCGCATGCGGGACCTTTTACAAAACCCAAAGCACACACATGCATCAGAGACTGGAAATGTCCGGATTAACATGATAGACTGTTTTTACTTAATGGGGTCTTTCATAACGATGATACCTTCATGTAGCGCGCACTGAACACAAGACTCCAGAAGCTAAATTAGTTCATGCATCTATAGGAGCAGCAGTGCAGTTATATATAAAAGACAAGGCTTCGGGGGCGGGTGGCTTCTCACTTGGACCATGCCCATGCAGTATGATCAAGTTTTTTATTGGGGCGTACACCTGCGCCTGTTGGTCATACAGGTTATCTGAATGGACTGGGTCCTTCTGTGTGCTCTAGCTCTGCTACTGACTGCTATGCCCACCCTACTCTACATCAGTATTTGACGTCGCAGTTGTCACGCAGTATGTGACTCTGGCATGCAGCAGACTTTTTTGTTACATGATGCTACTTTCACCAGCAAAGACAATATACCGAATTTCAAACAAGCAAGCAAGTATTGAGTCTTTGTCTTAGTGTTGTGGGTATAGGCGGGTTGGAGAGGGTGCTGGGTGGAGGTGCAGAGTTGTATGTAATGTGAGCTGCTAAAGCAATTTCCATGGCAGGCGTAGGTATGCGTAGGTATAGTACGTGCATTTCGTATGCATGGCACAGACTTATTCTGCATGGGCTGGCAGGGGCTACAGATCTCGGTCACTCTTGTTCAGAATTATGTTAAGTAATATGATTAATTCAAACACCCTATCCCTCCCTTTGCAAACCGAGCAGTGTATGTCAGCAGGGTCACTTTTAAAGGTTCACAGCCCAGTTCATCACTAACTTGGTCCTTATAAAGTGGCACAGCCCTGTGCATTACTCTCAGTGCCATGGGGCATAGTCGGCTCCAAGCACACAGCATGCAGGCTATCATTGAGGCTTTTCAGTGCGCAGCCTCACCCACAGTCCAATATTGTACCACCCACTTAGAGGAAAGGGCTTTGAAAGCGAACAAATGGTGATTTTCAGAAGGTCTCCAGCAGCGGCTCCTGGGAGCAGAAGGAATGTGCGAAATGCTCTGTAGGAAAAGGACCTGTCTCATCTTCCTAGGCCGAACAGCTCTCTTGTAACTTGCAAACTTTTATTTCAGGTAAATCACAGAGAACTCCCCGACACATGAGCATTGCCTGCTGATAGGTGACGTTGGGCACCATTTGCCCACGCGAGGGTCATTTTGAGAATATGGGGTTTTCGAGAGGCATTGGCTTGTGCTCCCCTTCAGTCCAGTGCAGGGTCGTCTCTTAAAAGGGCAAGGCAATCAGATCCTACATTGTGGGTTTACGAGAGCAGTGAGCTCTACCACATGGATAGTTATTAAAAATGAGGGCCTGCTGACATCTGTGGCGAAACCCATTCACCCACATTATGATAATTCACAAAACAATGGTGCACCAATTCCACCAATTCACCTAACTTCAAAATAGTTGTTCGCTTGATTACGGGAGCAATGTGAACTGGCTCATCTACCCAAGCACTGCCTTCCAGGCATGGGTGGAGCCAGTCTCAAAGTTTGGAGAGAGTGTGAGGGGGCTGAATGACACGTTTGAAAGCTGATCATGCATGGAGCCATCCACCTATTGGGCTTTTGGCCCCGCCTCTGAGCCCAGGAGGCTGCATACCTATTTCATTCTCCTTTTGCCCATCAGATGCATCTTTCAACCCAATGCAGGGGCTGTTTAATTCCAAAGTGCCATGCTAATCACTGGAGGTGTAGGCCATCTGCAAGTTGAGGCCGTCCTTTGGCTTCATCATAGTTTTTTTTTTTTATCAGGCCCAGTCAGGCTTTTGTCCTCAGGCTCTGTATGTTTTCTGCTTCTGTCTCAAAGTTAATTATGTAAATCCATTCTCCCAAGTGAGAAATTTGACACACTCTTGCCATCGCAATCCTTTGCCATAGGAACTCCCTGCTGGGCAGCACAACTAGTGCTACCATCTGCTTCAAAGTCGGAGGGCTTCAGCCCTCCCAAGCCAAGGCCTGGTGCCGCCCATGTCTCCAGACCTGGACCACGATGGGGACACCCACCCAAGCATGTAGCTCTATAAGAAGCAATACCTTCATACGTTTAGGACACTACCTTCTCTACTTTGAGAGATCATGAACTTATTTAAAACATGCCTTTTTAAGCCATCTATGTTTAACACATGCTTTAAATTCACTCATTTTGACTAATTGTATTCAACATTTTTTTGGGGGGATACTCCTAATCCTGTCATAGATGGGTTGGGCTCACCCGCTGTGCTTGCTCGTTTGGCTAAATATGGGGCCACTTTGAAAAAAAAATCCAGGACCACTTTTGGTTCCCAGTCCGGCCCTGTTCTTTCCCTGTCCTCAAGCTCTAATAATCACCCCTCCCTTTCCTTCTCCTTCCTATCCTCCTCATCCATTCTCTCAGCCCAATCTATCACTTTGCTACTTCTCTTCAGTCCTTCCATTGCCTTGGTCGCTCCTTCTGCATCCTCATCTGTCTTCCCCTGCAATTTCAGGAATATCTGTCCTCCTATCCATTAATTCGTGGCTATGCCCTCAAGCCCCTCCTTCGTGCCCAGCTGTGCCTCGCTGCTCGCCTCAGGATCAATAGCTGGCTGCCCTGCGCCTTTCTCCTCTTTGGTATATGCTGGTGGCTAATATGTCAGATTTAAGTACCTTTCTGCTGCCCTTAATTCTCGCATCGGGTACATCCCCTGCTCATCGTCTGTGCCATAGGATGCTACACTTGGAGGGTCAGGGAGAGGTGTGAAGGGATGAGTCCTTAGTTCCTTCACCTCCTGCTGGCTCAGCATCCACTGATGCCTCGCTGCATCCCCCTCGCCCTCCTGAAACATGTGCCACAACTCAAATATGGCCAGGCGTTTCGCTAGTTTCTTCCCCATATAAGTACCCTGTATATGTGTCAGTAGTGATTGCTGCACGTCTTTAGAGAAACCTCCACAAGGTGGCCATGGTTTAGTTAACTTTCCATCTCTACCTTTGGACCATTCTATGCTATACTTGCAAATGTTCTCTCAATAAGGCGGAAGTGTCTTACACAAGTGCTGAAGGGGCTTGTCCCCCTGCATTTTCCCTGATACATTGTTCAGTACCTTTGCCTGACCTCACGTCAAGGGTTTGATAGCCCACTGTTAAGGGAGAAAGACACAATATAGGAACAGTACTTTTCACTTTCTATGAGCTTCTCCTGCTCCACAACTTACCAGGCATGCTCCACGCACTGCCCCACCTTCACACTCATTGCCTCCTCAGGTTCACCCAAAATCCTGTGCATGCGCCTTCTGAGCAATGCCACTTGTTCACCTTGTCTGCCAATCTCAAGTTTCCAATCTAGTTCCTCACTGTCTCGTGCTCTCCGTGTCCTATGTGCAAACCTAAGGGTGACGTCACCAGTTCTAGACAAGGTAATACACAACAAATACTGCACGCGCACACTGTAGTAGCCTGTTACTCTCAAATCATACAAAAACCCCACAGTTGTCTTCCCACACTCCAGGCGGAGTAAACCAATATTCTCTTGTGGTTGAACTGCACCCGCTGCGTCACCTAGCATGCAAAACTTCTCACTCCAGGAGACTTAACCAGTCAACTCACCTTCTGAAATCTAGGCCAGCTCCCTTGCTAGCCCACACAGGGATACCGTCATCTATGACCCGAGCTAAAATGCCCAACCGACAGGAATACCAACATTTACATATATTCAGTCACCCAAGCACAAGAGTCCATAATCTAGGTTATTCACCAGAACCTTTTCCCTCTAAGACTGAATGTGCCCTAAACATAAATGAAGGAATTCTACCTCCGCTCCTGTCCCTAGTAACTATGACAATGCTAGACAATACTTTGACAATACTTTACAATACTCAACAATACTTCACAATACTCAGCACCCACCTTCACCACAGTTGCCGTTAGACTGGGTCAATACTCACACTCTGTGGTCTGCTAGTGTCGTTTGGCTGCCGACTCCTCAAGGCGCTCACCTCCCTGTCCTGGTCTGCCTGGACAACTCGCTGACTTCGGGCAAGATGATTTCCAAGGGGCTCTTGACGGCCTTTACACAGGCCTGCTTTTTATTCCCACGACTTCTCGAAATATGTGAGGGTCCTGCAGCCTCTCAGGTTCGGCAGCGAAGGAGACAACCTGGAGCCGGGCTCACGCAGCGAACCATCACCTCTGCTACGAACTTGATGGGGGCGCACCCCCAGGTATGCCAGAGGGACACTGGAAGTCCGCGGACTTGGAGAGCCCATCTCCCTCCTTCCTAAAATACACAGAGGACTCAGTCCACGGCAAGTTCAAACTGTGGTTTATTACAGGCAAAACCAACAGGGATCAGCACAGGAACAGAGAGAATCTATGCACATCTCGCTCTTACTCGGCTCGCAGGCCGGTTTTACTATTCCATTATGTCAGAGTGACATCACAACCTACGCCCTTCTCCAGGAAACTTATTGGGTCATGGGATTGGGTATTGAGTATTATACCACCCATAGTGGACTATATAGATGTTAGACTACTGGCTCTCTCATGTCAGGTGGCTGGCCTATTCCATCCCCAAGTCACTATCTATAACAATGTTGCAGTGTAGTGGATTTACCATTGGTTCTTACCCGTTGCTACCCATCCTTAGGGTACTAAACTGTGATTGGCTAGAGCTGACTTAACCCAGGCCTGGGACCCACCAGAGTTCTCAGCTCTCTCTGTACCTCTTCAAGGTGACAAGAATGACTATGTGTCTGCATTGTAAATTGGGTACACCATCTTAGCTCATGAGAGTGCTCTCCGGATTGGCGCAACACTTGTGGCACATTGTTGCATACTCATGTCTGGTAGCCTGGGACCAGCTCTCCTTTCCCACTGCTGATCGCTGTCCATTGTCTGCTTCGGCCGTGTCACGTGTTCAGACACCACAAATTTGATCTGTGGAGCTCTGAATTATGAGGATTTATTGGTCTTTTCTGCAGCTGGTCTCTTTGTTGGCTGTGGATTTGAATGTTATCTGTATCTGTTGGCCTTGGCTGCGGGTCCTGTCTCACACGTCTTACTCTCTGTCCAGGCTGAATCAGCTTACCTCATCTCTTGCTTTGGGCCCTGAGGCCTGCTGTTATTGTCCTGAACCTTATAATGCAGTTTCTACAGTGTCCATACTGTACTACAATTCCATAGGTTTGTCACACTTGGCTCTGTCAGGTCCTGTAAGTGTTCCTGCAGCTCCATAGGGTTATTTGCATGTAAGCATCTGCAAGCTGCGCTCAGGATCTCTTGTCTCTTGCGGTTGCTGCGTTTGGCTATTGGCAGAATAATAAAAGTAATGACAGTATGTATATGTAGCCTCTAACTATAGAACTGTACGCTTATGTTCTTCATGTACTCAAGTGCGCGTTTGTGTCCCGAAGTGCAGATGGCATGTGTGCTTCATGTCTAACGCTTCTATGTTGTGATGTCTCTAACAGCGTCAGCAACATGGCACCTTGATGATTAGTCTAAACTGTCCATATGGGTATCCTTAATCACAACCTGTGGCTCTTCGTTCACACATGGATAGGTCTGCATGTGCCTCAGATGGTATGGCTGACTGAGGGGATACCTCTTAACATATTTGTCAATCATATGTCCATTGGGAATTCGTCTGAAATAGAATGGGTGATTGCGGTGCTTTCTGGCTTTCTTCCTCGTCATGAATTTAGTAGGAGCGGGAGAGGGTGGTAAGCTTCCCCATCCCTCTTCGGTAGGTTGAGGAGGAGAGGGGCACTGAAATCCTGGCACAGATATTCAGGAGTAGGAAAAGGGCAATACAGGCCTGGGTATAGACAAATGAAGGAAAATCTAGGAGGATATGGGCACTGAAGTCCTGAGCACAGAGATGGGGGAGTAGGTGCAGGTGGATAAGTGTGCTACAACTAGAGAAGGGAAGGATGGTCTGGTGGGGGATGGGCACTGAAATCCTGGGCACTGAGATGGGGGAGTATCAGGAGGAGGAGAAGGGCACTGCAAGCCTGGGCAGAGACAATTGAAAAAAGGTTGTGGAGGAAAGGGGCAATGTAATCCCGGGCACAGAGATGGGGGATTTTTAGGGGGAGAAGGGCACTCCAAGCCTGGGCAGATGCAATTGAAGGAAGACCGAAGAGGAGAGGGGCAATGCAATCCCGGGCACAGATATGGGGGACTAGCAGGAAGGGAAGGGCACTACAGGCATGGGCAGACACAATTGAAGGAAGGTTGAGAAGGAGATGGGCAATGCAATCCCAGGCACAGAGATGAAGGAATAGGTGGAGGAGAAGGGCTCTATATGCATAGGCAGATAGAAGGGGCAAAAAGCATTGGTGGTTAGGGACAGCAGAGGCCCGGGTAGAGAGAAGAGAACAAAGGCGTAAATAGAAAGAGTATGCTGTGTCGGCATATAGTTTGGATCTGCATTGCACAATCTTACACTGCGGTATAGGCTTCACTTAGAGATGGCATTTGTGAACTTCTGCATGGTAGGATTGAGGTACCTTAGTGGAGCTATGAGTATGCCCCATTAATGATGTGGTGAAAAGTTGAACGGTTGCATGTTTTGAACTGAACTTTCTTACTGCTTTGCTATGAACACTGAAACCCACAAATCTAAGTGCGATTTCAGTCGCTAAAGGCAACTGTGTCGCGTGGGTTCCATATGCTGGGGGGCGCATGGGGCCGGAGGGGCACACCGGCAACCATCTACATTGGCGATGAGGTTGCGTGATCGATCCGACACGCGAACCTGCATGGCTGAGGCAGTGAGATTTCTTGGGGCATTTTCTAATGATTTCCATGCCGCAGAGTCAGTGAGATCAAAGCAGACGGCCGTAATTTTGCCTGCACGTGGTGAAGAAGGTTGCAGCTCCCATTGGGGTGCTTGTGCACCTATCACATTAATTA
Organism: Ambystoma mexicanum; assembly: GCF_040938575.1. Lineage (NCBI taxonomy): Eukaryota > Metazoa > Chordata > Amphibia > Caudata > Ambystomatidae > Ambystoma > Ambystoma mexicanum. The sequence continues at coordinate 951,337,133 of NC_090934.1, read as the reverse complement.
GTGGACTCCCCTCACGCAGGGGGTGACATTCTGTTGCTGGGAAACCGGATTTGGGGTGTTTTTGGACCTTTCTCCTCAGTATTGTGGTAAGGAGAGGGGTGAGGCCCAGCTAAGTTTGTTTTTATTTTTCCCTTTGTCCCATCAAGCTAAATTTTTGGAGATTTTGGCCTGTGCGCTGGGGAGGATATTCCTGGCTGATTGGACACTAGTGGAGGTGGGGGCTCTGGATAGACTGTCTGGACATGTACTTCCAGGCCACGGGTCAGACTTGATGATGATAGCAAAGTGGCCACACTTCTGTACTCGGCAGGCCCAGCAGTGCACAAAATCTTTTAATCGTTGCAGCCAGTGGATGCATCATACACAGCAGCCAAGAACACTTTGCGCGAGCACTTTATGCCATTAACCAACACGGACTATGAGCGTTTCATCATGTTTAGTGCCAGACAGAAAGATGATGAGTCTCTAGACACATTCTATGACCGTCTGCATCATATGTCAATTGTGTGTGCCTGGGAGACTGCATAGACCATGATCAGAAACCAGCTCATTCAGAGCTGTTCATCTAGCAAGTTGAGAAGGCAGGTGCTGTGGGAACCGGGACTCACGCTGCCATGCATACTGGAGCTGGGCCGGCCCATGAGGTGTCCAAAGTGAGGGCGTTGAAAATGGAAGCGACCATTCGGCCGGTTAAGATGGAGGAGGTGTGTGCTGTGGGACAAGGTTAAGGAGCGAGAGGTGCCCGACAACCGAGTGGTGGCCAGCGTGACAAACGAGGCAGGCCTCTGGAGTCATGCCTCAAGTGCGATTATGATCTCCCGCACCCGGCGGAATGCTTGATCACTATGCCCGGATGTGCAGGCCACCGGTACCAGTGGTGGTGCAGAGGGGGCCGGTACAGGCAGGTTTCTTTAGATAACAGCACCCGCCCAACGTCTTTCAGGTAGATCAAGGGGAAGATGGTCTGACTCAGGAAGAGGACGAGGACGAAAATATAGTCTTCATCTCCAGCGTCACTGTGCTGCGTGCCACCACCAGAAGGCAGCCACAGTGTCTTCTACAGGTCAATGAGTCAACAGTACCTGTGCTGATGGACACAGGGGCATCAGTGAACATAATGGGAAGAGTGCATTACAATGCCATGTTGGTGCCGCCCGCGTTGCAGAAGTTCAGGGCACGGGGATCTTCACGTTTGGCAGTGAGCAACCCATTCCATTGGCCAGAGCATTTGTGGTGAAAGTCGAACATGGAGGAACATCCATCAAAGCTTGGTTTTACATGATGAGTGTTAGCAGCAACACTCCCCTGAGCTGTGCAGCGGCTGAAGCATTGGGCATCATAAGCTTTGCATATACGGTGTACATGGAGGATGTACAGGGTCTTCTGACAAAGTACCAGCTGTTTAAGAGGATAGGCCACATTCGCTGGTGAACCTGTGAGGCTGCATATCAATGAGTCCATACAGCCAATTGAACTCAAGCACCGCAGAGTCCCATTCCCTCTGAGGGACCTGGTGGAAAAGAACTGGATAATCAGGTGTGCAGGACTTATAGAGAAGGTGGATGGACCTACCCCATGGGTGTTGCCTATAGTCATTGCACATAAGCCGAAGCAGCCTGATTCGCTGAGTATCTGTGTTGATATGAGGCTCCCGAAAAAGGCCATAAATCTAGAGAGATGCCTCACGCCCGCGATTGACGACATCATCGCAGAACTGCAAGGGGCTTGCTTCTTTTCAAAGCTTGACCTGCGTGCTGGCTATCATTAGGTGGTGTTACACCCAAACTTGTGATATATCACCACTTTTACCACACACCAGGGCCTCTACCATTATAAACGCCTAAGCTTTGGTGTGTCATCAGCAGCGGAAGTGTTCCAGAACATCATCTGAGTGGCCCTGGCTGATCTGGAGGGTGTGCTCAATATCAGCAATGATATTCTGGTGTTCGCAAAAAGACACAGGCTGAGCATATGGAACGGTTGATAAAGTCTCTGAAGTGGCTGCAGGCTCTGGGGCTGACCTTGCACAAAGAGAAGTGCGAATTCCTGAAGAGAAAGATTGAGTTTTTCAGGTTTGTCTTCAAGGAATAGGGTGTGTCACCGACCCCCGGAAGGTCAAGGACATCATGGAGGCAATGCCCCCAAAGAATGTAACCAAAGTCCAAAGCTTTCTGGTGATGGTCACCTACTGTGCCCGTTTCATCTGGAACATAACCTGCAGGTAGGAGCCCTTGAGGAGCTGCCCCAGGAAAGATGCGACGTGGCAGTGGGGCCCTCAAGAGCAAGCTGCTTTTGAGGATGTGAAAGGGGCGCTAATGGCAGAAGACACCATGGCGTTCTTCGATCTGTTGTCGTCATCGGAGGTGGTGGTGGACGCCAGTCCGTTTGGTCTGGGTGCGGTCCTCACCCAAACGGACGCACAAGGAGCATTCAGACCGATCGCCTATGCTAGCAGGGTGCTGGCTGAACCAGAGCAGCGCTATTCGCAGATTGAGCGGGAGGCCCTGGCGGTCTTGTGGGGGTGTCGGCACTTTCGATTCTACGTGCTTGGCCTGCCGCTGACAGTGGTGACTAACCACACGCCTCTGCTGCCGATCATGGCTCATCATCAAAGCCCCCCAGCCCGGATTGAACAGTGGATGCTAGCACTCCTGGAGTATGGAGTATGGGGTCTCGCTGGTGTATTAGCCAGGCAACAACAACACAACCGATTATCTGTCAAGGAACCCAAGAGGCGGGCGGAAGAACGTGAAGATATCAGTGGTGAGGAGGCTGACGAGCATGAGCAGCTGATTGTTGAATCGGTAACCCCCGAGCTCAGTGCCGCTCCAAGAGCTTGAAAAAGGCTGTGACAGAGGAAGAGTGCTTCCTGATACTGAAGTCAGCCCTTCAGCAGAGGGTTGTGGAAGTTGGTGGTGGACACTCTGGCACAAAGAACCCAAGAGGTGCACCTGCTGCTAGAACAGTTGTGGAGAGTGAAGGAGGAGCCGGGCTCTTACTCTGGGGAGACCGCATTGTGGTTTCGATGTGTAAAATCCTGCAATTCATCGAACAGGCGCACCAGGGTCATCAAGGAACAGCAAAGATGAAAGCAAGGTTACGCCAGAAAGTGTGGTTCCCTGAGCTTGAGAAATGGATGGCACAGTTGGTGATGGCCTCTGTGTGGTGTCAGGCGGGTGCCCCGGCACAGAGAGGGCCCCTCATTGAAGGAATGCATGCAGGTTTGGGTCCACAGGCAGAGACACTCACTTCTTAGTGATGGACGAGTGGTCACGGTACCCCGAGGTCGAGTTCATTGAGTCAGTGTTGTTTGATAAGGTGGCAATTGCCCCGGAAAAGATCTTTGCCACGCATGGGTTGCCTCAGACCCTGTGCTCCGATAATGGACCGCCGTTCCAAGGGGACAGATTTACTCAGTTGATGGAAAAGTGTGGCATACATCACAGATTGCACCAGTCTGGCCCTGTGCCGACGGCAAGGCCGAGCAGTTCATGAGGACCCTCAACAGTGTTCTGGATTGCTCATGGACAGGGCCAATGCCTACAACGGGCGCTGTACCAGTTTCTGAGGGAGTACAGGGCCACCCCTCATGTGACGTCTGGAGTGGCACCAGCGGAAGCAATGCTTCAACGGGGTCCAAGAGGGTTAATACCTGAAGTGAGAGAGCGAGACCCAGCAGTGATCGACGACGCTCAGGTGGAGCAAGAAAAGAGATTGAGGACAGAAGGAAAGAACAATAGAAGAGGACTCCGACCCCATCATCTGATCCCATGTGATGAAGTGTTAGTGAGGAAACGGCATCCACAAAGCAAGCTGCCACTAACTTATGAGCCTAGTCCCATGGACGTGGTAGCCCCATGGACGTGGTAGCTGTGTGTGGCTTCATGGTGACTGCGTCGGATGGAACTGCCACTGTCACCCGATTTCTTTAAGAAGGTGGGGGAGACCAGGCCGGAGGCAACCCTGCGAAGAGACTGTGACGAGGTACCATACGAGAGCAGTGGCCTGGCCCATCCGCCGAGTCCCCTGGGTCGAGGGGATGCAGGTGAGGAGAGCCTGATCCAGGATGCGGGCAGGAGGTATCCCCAGAGGGCCAGGAGAGGGAAGCCTACCTATCTCAGTGACTATGTGTTGGTCCCCTGAACTGGTGTGCATGGTCCACGGGTTGAGCGTAAACTTGTGAGCCTGGGAGGGAATTAAATAAGGAGGTTTTGTTAAGTTTGCAGTGAAGTGTTGAAACTAGATGTGTGTGCCTCCTATTGTATTTGTTTTTTATGAAAAAGGAGGAGTGTGGTGCCTGTACCTTTAAGGGCTCACACGCGGCAGACAGAGTGACGTAACTCTGCCACGTGTGTACGTAATAAACGGTGCGTTCCAGGGATCGCCAGTGAAGCCCGGACAGAGAACAGTGTGTTCCATATGCTGGGGGGGCTCACGGGGCCGGAGGGGCACACCGGCAACCATCTACACATGCCACGCAGCAGCTAAGCCTACTCTGACTGCGAGCGAGAGGGTGGTCAGTCCTGTAGTCTAATATTGTCTTTCTTCTGTTGCTAAGATAGCTGAGTTGGAGAGAGCCTGCTCTAGAAATCAGTCTCTTGCAGGTCATACATTTGAATGTCAACAGGGTGGTCACAGGTCCTCTTGAATGCAGGGCTGAACATGGTGCAATTATTAACCGGCAGGCCAATATCTGTAAACACTGCTACATGCTTTCATGCCTATATTAATGTACACCTCAATTAAAGAGTTGATTTAACACACAGGGAACCAAATTAGTTTCTACCAAGGGTTTCCGACTGGACATTCAAGAGTTACCAAACGAGGGTCAGCCGTTGGGATTGCCTCCTACTGGATGTCTAGCGTTAGTCAACATCTGGAAACCATTGCACCTTACTGCTGCTATCCAGCGACGTATACGTCTAGCAGTGTAAATCTATTATTCAGCAGTTATAACATCTCCGAAGCAATCGCAGTTAGCCAATGGGAGAGAGGGGGGCGGCGCTCTAGAGGCAACCAAGACAAACAAGATATTCAAGGCGAGCCATGAGTTTGTAAAAAAAGCAACCGCACGCCGCGATGAGAGCAGTCAGACATCCCCCGTAGTGTGGACATGGCAGGCACCGTATTGCGCGCATGCCCTACTGTTGCCTCGTGCACGCGCAGCAAATAAACTCACTCGGCGCCTGCAGTATTTCATTATCCAATCTGAATGAGAGAGAGAGAGAGAGAGAGAGAGAGTGTGTGTGTGTGTGTGTGTGTGTGTGTGTGTGTGAGCAGCGCAAGCCTCGCGCGTATGAGTAACACAAATATCCAAGCACATTTCTATAAAAAAAAAAACTTATTTGGAACGCAAACAATAGTCAAAACCTATTATTGCAAGTAAAAACTGCAGGCTATATATAGAGCGAGACATATTTAACTGCGGCATGTCAAGAATGTAGACAAAATAGTTCATAAGGAAAATGCACAAAATGGTTCCTTTAAATGTCTCGTTAAGGTAGAAAAAGGGTACCTAACCGGTCTCTTGGGCCCAAGGTAAAGACCAGGGGACCAGAGTACATTTAATGGCTGGAGTGGGCACCTAGTGCCCTAGTTCACTGCCTTTGTCTCTTTCAGGGGCTAGGCACTTCTGAAATTGTCCAAGTGCTTTTCTAAGGGTTTGAGCCATGACTTGAAGGTGGCAAGCTGGCGCAACAGCATCTGAGCACTACGGCATATATCAACACACAGAGATTGCTCGGTCTCGATGGCTGGAAAAGTGTGTGGGTACTAAAAACTGGATCAAGCCGGTGTTCCCTCATGCTGCCATGGGGATGCAGGATACCATACAACACCGGCATGGCTCGATGGTCTTGAGGTCAGCCTCAAAGTACACAAAGCCGAAAGATTCAGTCCAGGGTTCTCGATGTGATGAGTCGCTCGAACAGGCATGATAACTATTAAGCTTCATTCTGAACCTTCTTCCAGTTTTGGGTTTGCGTGTTGAGTTTGATCTGCAGGTCATGTTTCAGAAGCCTGTTTTAGCTAATCTTGCGTAATAAAGTGTGTATTCATGTTTGGAGAACTTCATGATATGGAGTCATTCTTTCTGTGTTTGTTTCAGCAGATTAATGATCACATGGATTTGGTGTTCCTTCAATAAGGAAGTCATGGAATAAGGTTGGGGACAAGGGTGTAAGGCTTCAATTGCACTTGCTAGTCTCCTTTACTCTGTCCATTTCTTGCTTGTCACATGACTTTCACCTATCTCATAGTCTATGTTTCATCAATCCCCATTCTTTCTGCTCCTGTTGCTGATGTTTTGGTATTGGCAGGTTTAACAACCGAGGAGGTGCACTTTTTAAGAGGTGAATGGAGGCGAGGAGGAGTTTTTAAAGATGTTAATGTTCCGATGGGTACTTGGTGTGGCTGTCTCAGAGTGTCTAAACCTTCCAGCCATCACTTCTTTGTTTTTGCTTTGTCACCCCGAGTGGGACGGGTATGCCCAGACGTGGGTCCCGTGCCTGCTGGGCCTAGAGACCCAAGCTACTCCTCACTGATGAGCCCCAACAAGGGCGAAACATGTTTGGGGATGCTTGTGGTCTCGTGCAGAATGGATGTGGCCTAGCAGTTCGGGCTGGAATGCCCCTTCTGGGGTGGGGCCAAGCCTGATTTGCATATGGTCTTTCCCCTTCTGTAATGGCTTTTGCAGGCGGAGAACGGTGGTCTGGAGGGTTGCCCAGAGCATTGCCAGTGGTTATGATTCATTCTAAACCTTCCAGCCATCACCTCATTGTTTTTGCTTTGTCTCAGAGTGTAGGCATCCATCCACAACTAAGCAATGTGATAAGAAAGAGTAACTTATTTGTTAGTATTTTCTTTTTTATTTGTAGCACTTAATATCTACTTTCAACTCATTTCTAAGCTAATTTATGCAGCAAAAATAGCAGTGATGCAGAACATGATTTGCCCAAGATTACACAAAGTGGTGAAAGGTGAACGCAAAGGCCCTGGTGAGACTGGTGGTGTGTCTCGGGTGGATAGCTCAGGGGCAACGCACTCACCTTGGAAGCAAGACTAGGAAGCAACACAGGTTCGATCCCTGGTCACTCACCTTGGAAGCAAGACTAGGAAGCAACACAGGTTCGATCCCCGGGTCCGTGCTTAAAAACCTCCGGGTGTTAAGCGTGTTATAAATAACTAATCATTATCATACGAAAAGTGCACACCTCTCCGGTTGGGGACTTGTATTCATTAAAGAAGATTTTGGGCTCCGTTCTCGTTGCCTTCCCCATCAAATAATGGGGCCTGACTAACTGGATGGAAATCTTATGATGCTTATGATGCCCTTGCAAAGCACGATTTCTTCAACTGCAGCACAGCATCCTATAATATGTGTACGCACACGGCGGCCATGTTGGCTGTAGCAGAACTGATGATGCCAGGAGAACCAGTGGGTTTTATTTATTAACCATACATCAGAACAGGTGCTGCAACTTCAGAAAACCCATCAAAGTCAAAAGTAGAAGAAAGAGTTTGTATGGGGAAAATGAAGCATCTCCCTGCCCCTTGTTCAGTGGATGGTTTGCTTTGCAATGCCTTCTGAGTGAAGCAGTAGGGGGATACTCAGCCGGTGAGCCACGTGACCATCCACCACGTGCAAGCTGTCTACCATATAGAAATAACAACTAGCCTTGGAAAATGCATGCCGTTGACGCTGTGTTTTGGGTGGAACTCTTGGCTGTACCACCTACTCCTCAAGGCACAATCTTCCATCTAGGGCTTCCCAGAAGTGACCCACGGCTTAAGGTGCATATTGAATCTATAGAAACAAACGTCGCCTTCTGAGCATCTGGATGGAAAGCCAGCAGCCAGTTGTATCATCAAAAACGTCACGTGTCCGTTTGTGGAGAGATCTATCGGTATTTGTTAGGTAGGTGCGCACACTTCTAGCCCAGTGCATAGTTGAATATCGGCAAACTCTGTACGCCTTGCCTTTCTTTCTTGCAGGCCAACTTGGATCCGAAAAATGCAATACCTCCGTCACAGAAACATAGCCTTAGCAGTGAGATGCATAAAAGACATTTGAAGCCTGGTTTGAACCGTTGTTTTACTGGCTTCAGACACTGACCTGAGGCAAAAGAGAAATGCTTCTCGATTTTAGAAGAAACAAGTATTGACACATCCAGTAGGTGTGGCTGCATTACATGACACTTGTGGTCTCACACACCCATCCACCATATGCCCCAGACCAGTCTCATATAGCCAGATGGGCCTCATTACAAGTTTGCCGTATCCTGCGGGTATTGCCGGCGGGATACCGGCAAACTAATACTGTTTCCGCCACTCGGTCTGCCGGAATTACCGGCACATTCCAAGTGGCGGAAATGCCAGTAAATCCCCATTCCATGGAGTCCCATTGTCCCATAGGACATAGGTATTACCGGCACTGGTGTTATCGGGCCGGTATTACCGGCAGATTTCTGCCGGTAGGGGGTGAATATACCTCCAGCTAAGAGCTGGAGGTAAATCCACCCCCTACCGGCAAACTTGTAGTGAAGCGGTGTGGTAGTGTGCTGGTATGCAGTAATACCGGCACACTCGTATTAAGATCCATTGTCATCATAAGCTGTGGGTGTAGCTTCGAATGCGACCAAACCATTGTTATATGTGAGCTAAAGCCATAAATGGCCATCTACGAACAGCTAAAGGCCTACATTGAGAAAACAATACCATGCAGTGCAGTTGTCAAACGTCTCACAGACCTATGCTCATGGGATCAGGTATAGCCATTTTATGTCAGACATACTCATTTGCTAGGTAACCTTACAGCCATCTGCACGTCTGGTTTTACCAGACGTGCAGAGCGGGTCCCGCGAAGGGAGGAGCGAGCAAATAACGGGCCGGTCGTAATCGGCCCGTTGTTAGCTTCCTCTCCCATTCCCATTCAGCCCTATGGGGGCTGAAATGGGTATGGGGAAGGTCCGGGCCCGGGTTCCCAGATGGAGGAATTACCGGGCCCTCCGAACTGGGAATGGCCCGGTAATTCCCCGTTCTGGGAACCCGGACCCGATTTTGGCGGCATGTATTTTGTATTTTTTATGTAATTTAAAAAAAATGTGTGTGACACAATGAAATTGAATTCATTGATCAAATAATATGAACTGTTGGTTGATATTTATAAAAAGACCATACAGTAAAACAAGAGATCAACCCTCTCTTCCACTGGTCTATTGCATATTGTCTCTCGGGTGAGAGGAGCTGCCTGGTACTGAAGGAGGCGAGAGACGCCAGAGACTGTGCCTGCCGCACAGCAGCAACACCAGTTATGCGTCCCCCTTAGCAACACTGGTTGTGCAAATTATGCATTTTAAAGAATATTTATTCGGTAACATGGTCAAAACTACTAGCTGTATGAAGTAACTTATCAAACTGGCCCCAAAAAAGTGGCCCACTTAGACCAGAAAAAAACAAGCCCACGCTCGTATCCCTCTCTGAAAGGTAAAGCAAGCACGCCCCTGGGACGCCCACACCCTCCCGGAGGTGGCACTGGTAACAGCCCCACCCGCATGCCTGGCCACTGCCTGGCTTTCACTCGTCCCAGCGTTTTTAAAAAGACATTTGTCTTATTTCATTTTGAACTATCTACTTTAACTGGTTGGTGCACTTAATGCACGATTACCTCCTTGCCTTTGCTGAGAGGTCTTGTTTTGTGTGTTATGGCAAAATGTGAGTAACACAACAGAGCAGATGTGACAGAAACATACATTTAAAATGGAATTCCACAAAGCAGGAAAGGACCACATTTCTATCCTGTCTGTAATGAGACAGCGTTACCGCACGGCAGTATTTTGGATTCCAACATGATATGGTTAAGGCCGGGAATTTGTAACAGCTTTGGCAGCCTTACTTTGCCCGAATATTTGTTAGAGACAGATTTAAAACAAAACAACCTTTTCCGATTCTAATCGAGAGAACTGCATCAGTTTGAGAGCTTTCCAAGGTGGTGTGCATTCAGCAGGCCGTGCTGAGTGCTATAGGTAAATCTGCATCCTGCAGGCATGCTTCAGAGCCACATATAGGTGGTTTCTGAAATAATCTTGCAAGGGAACGAACATCCATAAACATCATTTTATCAAAACAAAACATAATGGAAACTTTCGTGAATTTAGATTGAAAACTATGGGTGCAGCTTAAACCTTGCATGCAACCTTGAACCCACACTAAATAATGACTCAGACCAAAGATATGATTCATGCAGAATCTCTCCAATCTCTGCAAATTAAGCTGAGTGGAAAGAAATGCACTTTGTCATCTGTCGAACAATGGGTATTTTTCAAGTCATTAGGTTGTGGCCCACGGGGTGTTGCTTCTTTGAATTTTTTACATTGTTTTATGCCGTTGCCAATCGCGTTCATAAGGGTTTCAGTCAGTAAAGTAACAAGTCTTGGATTTGAGTGAAATGTTCAAAGGCCTTTAGAAGGATGGGAGTAGTCCTGAGCCACATTCTGTATGCAAGTGTAAGACATTCGCAATGCCAACAGTTTGGGCTTTTGTGTAGGCATGGCCAAGGCACTTGCCAGGCACAGTAGTAGTGGTATTAACTGCTCATTCATGGTAGCAGGTACAAAATGGTGCGAGTGAGTACCTGGGCATATATTAGCAATGCCTGAGAAATGCCACTTGTGCACAGGTCAGGGCTGTTGGCTTTGCCAGTGTGTTTGTTTTTGACAGGACTTCGGAGCAGGTCACACAGAATTCCTATGGGTCGAGTGGCTAGGGGATGACCTGGTTAAGACATTTTTATTGCACCAGTAGCGGTTTGCAACTCCAATTGAGCTATTGGCTCTCAGAGGACAGCTTTGAGGAACGCGCTGGCGGGGCACTTCTGGTGCAAGGTTTGTTGATTGGGCCTGGTTGGGGTGAGCTCGGGGAGTTCCCATGAGCGGAGCGTTGCTGGGGGGCTGTAGCCCCAGGTCTTCTTTTTATTATGGCCCTGGATTGAGGCTCAGGGAGCTGTGGGCCCTGTCACAGAACTGTATGCAAAGTTATATTATTTTATGAGTTGTGTTGTAATGGAACAGACAAATGAACCCTCCATAAGTAGCATTTTCTGTAAAGCTGTCAATTGACCCGATTCACGGATGATGGTTTGAGGGCCACTTTATTTGGGGCGCAAAGTGTGCCACTTCTTTGGGGCGAGGGGTGTGCCACTTTTTTGAGGCGAGGGTTGGGCAATTCTTTTTGGGTGTCCGGGCCTATTTCTTGTCCCAGTCTGACCCTGGCCAGGCCCGGCTCCCGCAGGTGGTCAGGGGGACCAGGCCCCCCCAAGGCCAGTCCCTGGCCCCCCTAGAAAGCAGGGCCAGTCTGGGAACCAAAAGAGGCCCTGGAAAATGTGATCAAAGTGGCCCCATATTTCGCTGCAATAGCGAGCAATATTAGTGCACAGGAAAATATTACTGCACCAAAGGGCACTATTGCAAAATAGGGCTGATCAATTCCATCTAATTGAAAACAAGCATTGGCAATGCCAGCAGTTTGTGCAGGCATGGGAAGAGCCCTTTCCAATCACCGCCGTATTGATATGAACTGCCCATTAATGGTAGCAGGTGCAAAACGGTGTGAGTATCTGGGCTCCTATTAGCAGTGCCTGGCAAATGCCTAATACTCTTATACACAAGCCCAAACTGTTGGCTTTACCAATGTTTATTTTTAACAGGACTTAAGTGAAGGGCATGCATAGTGCTTATAAATCGAGTGGCTAGAAGCAGACATGGTGAAGACATTTTTCATTTTTACTACACCAGTAGTGGGTTTACAACTCCAATTAAGTCATTAACTCTCAGAAGGCTGCTTCGACAAAACACTGGCAGGCACTTTGAGTGCAAAGTTTGATGGTAAGGCTTGATTAAAGCAAAGTCAAAGAGTTCTCTGGAGCAGGTGTTTTTAGCAGGGAGGGACGGGTACTGGGTGGGAATAGCCATAGGGATTATCATGAGCAGTCAATGGGTGGGCAAATAACCAAACAACACCTACACGCTGGGTGTCCCTCCTCATAGCCGATTTTTCCCCATCTATACTTTAATGCAATAGTTTTGTTTTATAGCTGGGGCAAGCGCCATTTAGAATCCCAAACTGATTAAAAAAACAGCACAAAGATGAGGATAAGCGAGCGTGTAGTGAATATTACAGCAGAGGAATCCCACGGCATGGGGGTGTGATTGCAAATGTGATTCTTAAAGCAGAGGGTGAAATATTACAGCACAGTGCTGGACGATTTTGGCGCAAATACATATGTCATGGGTGGTTAAAAATCAATAACCACACTAATACCAACACCGTACTCTGTGTTCCTAGCATTACTTTTTGCCTGTTCTGCTGCCAGTCCATCAGGGCACCCATTTTTGTTTGTTTAATGATGGGTAGGTCATGCTACAGCACAGGGCTGGCTTTATGCAGGGCTAAGGGATTACATAATATGGAAGGGGATTTTTCTTATGTGCAAGAATAATTACAGCATTGGGCTGGGGTTTTACACACCAGGGGAACCATTGAGTAGTGGTGGGCTGGAGGATTACACAGCATGCACAAGCTGTGGGGTGGGGTGCTCACCGTAGCGAGAAGACAACGGCACATGCAGGCAGGCACCCATGAATCAGCCAGCCAGATATGAAGTTATCATCGGGCCGGAGGATTGGGCAGGTGGAGGGGAGGACAGAGAGTGTGTGGAGCAAGGGGGTGGGCAGGGCATAATGTACTAGCCGACGATTGCTGAGCAAAGAGAGATTTAGTGCAGGTGTTTTTGGGAAATCACATCACACTGATATATTACAGCACACAGGGTGGGGCGTTGAAGTGCAGGAAGAGAAATGCACCCCACAGGGAGCGACTGTACCAGTAAAAAAGGCCAATGTTACAGCGGGAAGTGGATGGTGCAGCAAACAGTGAGAATATTACAGCACCTGGCTGGAAGAGTACAGCACTGGGAGAGCACCCCACCCCCACTGAGAATGTTACAGCACAAGGGGGTAAGCACCTTGCTAAGTGCCACCTTTGGGCCCGAGATGTCATCTGCACACCCTGCAGCCCCCCTACGCAGCCATAGACGTCTGGAATCACTAGAATGTGTTATTGTTCTCGCAGACACAGAGGGGCCCAGAAGCAGAGATGCAATGTTAAGACACCCAAAATACAACCGGATAAGATAAGGGGATGGCAGAGAGGGGTGCTGTAACACCCCCTCCCTCTCCCCCACATACACAACTTCTCCCTGTCCAGAAACAGCATAACCTTAGACCTGGTTATCAGGGCCAACTCCGGCGGCATGCAGACCTCACCACCTACCACAAGCATGAAAGATGAGACAGTGGCTGGCCAGGATTGGGGTCCATTGGCAGAACTTTGTGGGAGTGAGTGTGATGGAAGAATGGAGGTTGCTTCTAGCAAGGGTTAAGTTACACTGGTAGAGCTGCGCGTGAAGGAGCCATTGACTGTAATGGAACAACAGAAAGTGTTGCAGGCCAGGATGGAGGGTCCAATTGGCAGATCTGTGTATGAGCCTCTGTAATGGAACAACAGAGGTTGCAGCTAGCCAGTATTGCGGTTCATTGCTAGAGCTTTATGTGAGTCACTGTTATGGAACAACAGGGGTTGCTGCTGGCTAGAATTGAGGTCTATTAGCACAGTTTTGCGAATAGCTGTAATAGAAACAAATGGGTTACTGCTGGTAAGGGTGGAGTAGTAGTGACAGTCAGATGAGCTTTGCGTTAGTTGCTGTAATGGAACAGCAGGCGTCAATGGAGGTCAGTGCTGAGGCGGTGTATGGCTCTAACGTACTAGAATTGCGGGGGTGTGGAAGGTCAGGATTGGGAAGAGGTGCATTAGCAGAGCGGTGTGTCAGCCTCTATAATGACATATGTACCAGCTTCTTTAGGTCATGGTAAGGTACATTTGTAGAAGTGGGTGTGAGTGGCAGTACTGGATTGGCAGTTTAGTTTGGTCTTGCATAGCGGAGCTGAAGTGGATTTTAATAGGTCTACGGACTGCCAATGTTCCCACTACACCCCGATAACCATCCCCATTCAGTTTGGGGCCGGGGATCACAGCTCAAGGATTGGATATTAGGTAAACAGGGTGCTGGTTTTCAGTATCGCTCAGGCAGGGAACATTAAAGCACAGGAAGGGGAATGTTAGAACTGATGGAGAGCATATTACATGACGCCGGCCGGTAAATGATTACAGCACAGGGCGAACACATTGCAAAAGAGGTGGAGAATATTACAGTCCATGGCATCACAGTAAGAAAAAAGTTTAGCACTTGCATACAGGATAGCAACACAGGGAAAACATTGTAGTATGATGGCTAGAAAATATTACAGCACATTGGAAAAGGTTTACCGCATAGAGTGAGAGTGAGGGTCAGAAGCACTCGGCAGAGGGGCACGCACATACAAATAATCTCTTACCTTTCAGGTCTGGATACTGTCCTCAGCTGCTCTCAGCCCAAGCCACAGCCTCACTTGGGTCACCTGCTGCTGTCTGCTAAAGGAGGCAGTGCGGCACGCCTCACCTGGTTGGTTGGCTGTCTTTCTTGAATCTGTCAGAAGATACCGTGAACAGGGGCACAGCACACGGCATGGGCCCGGTACCAGCACAGCGCTCAGACTGTCGGTCAGCAGTGTCTCTCAGGTGGCAATGGCACGTTCACTCACGGGCCCAGTAACACGTGCACATGCGACTCGACAGCACAGAGCATACTAGGGCACGTGTGGTTTCAATGCGCAAGCGCCCTAGTGCGACGAGAGTGCAAGACCCAAAATCCATGAGCAGGGGCGGGCCTGGCAGGCAAACAAATCATGCAGCGAACGGCCACACCCAGGCTGGCCAGTATGGATACATATCCCCGAATGGCGAGTGATAGTTTCATTTTGAGTCCCCATGTATCCTTCCCCCAAGAAAAGAGGCCCTATAGACGAGGCCTACCGGGGAAACTCCTAGTGTCCTGGTGGGTCAGTCCAGCCCTGCTAGAAAGGAGGCCTTGTCAGTGGTGTGAGGTTTGCTTCCTTTTTTTCTTTTTTTCATCAAAAGGTTGATTGTATTTTAACTATATGCAATAAAAAAACAAAAAATAAAAGTTAACCACCACTGGGTCCCGGGGTGTGTAGGGGGAGCGTAAGGGGGTAAAACAGGTTGGGGGGATTTTGCAGTTAGCATTCTGAGGGGCTGCATTGCAGGAGGCTCAGTCAAGGTTTGTTTGCTTGCTCTGGACAATGATTTATGCCCCACGGCCATGAAAGCAGAAATGACCATGGATATGGAGGGCCATTCACACCTCTAAGTAAGGTAGCACACTTGCTCAAGCAGGCTGCCTACAACTATCTAGCAAGATCCTTCATTGCTTTTTTATCTGCACTTGTAATCTTACTTACGTTTCAAACCTCTCATTTATAAGGTAGCTATTGTTTCAAACCTATCCAGTAGATTTCTGTAATTGAATGTAGGTTTTTATGTGTGGGAATAAACTGTTGTTCCAATCATGCCTAATAAGATGGTTAACTGTAGAAAACAATAAATGGCAGGTGATGATGCTTGGACACAGATTTCTACACCAGGTGCATAAACGGCCGGGGACACTGACAAGTTACAATGACTGGAGCACAAGATACTGCAAGCATTGTTAGACCTTGGGGTCCAGCAGTTTGGGCAGGGCTGATCACGTTAGTGGCAGGGAGGCCAAGGCTGATTCATAAATAACGGTATGGAAGCCTGACCAAAGCAATGGCAGTGGTTAAGATTGTTTCATAGAATTATATCCATCAGACTGAGAGCCCTTACAAATTCCATTCAAAGTATATATTCTGCTGCATTAACTACTTGAGTATAAGTGAAACAGTAAGGTTGGTAGTAAGAACAATGTAATTCTGGAGGGGAGAGTTTAGTAAAATCAAAGTGATTTGATGTAGGGCATTGAAGTAGGCTATTTGGTGTAAGCCAGAACAATTGCATTGGACCACTGATAGGATGGAGAAAGGATGCTTAGTGGGATACGCATTCAATGGACGTGTTTGGTCGTTCACCCATCCATTGCCATGTTAATCTCTATGGTATTCCCAACAACTACCTGCCCCCTCCCTGCTGAAACATACCCTCTTGGGTACTCTTGAGCTAGCTCTGTCACAAAGTAATATCAAACTTTGTGCTGTTTTGGGCCTGCTTGTGTTATATCTAAGCATTCTTTTGAGTGTTCAACGACTTAATTGCCTCTGTAAATGAGCTCCTGTTGTATTACGAAATCTCTTAACATGGTGTTTTTTCAGCCAGTAGATTTAAAAGCAACATGGCGTCCTGACATGTGTTCCTTGCACTGGAATCCTAAAACAAGCAATTGCAAAGTCAACCATTTTGAGATATGTATAAGTATTGCACAGGCATTCTCCAGACAATGACATCATATGCCTAGCTACTACACAATTTTCTAGATGTTCCCACCTTATTGCCAGGTGGTACCCTTATGGCAGTGCCTGGCAAATGCCTTTTCCATGTTTTTTCAAAAGCCCTAAATGTTGGCTTTGCCATTGTGTGTTGGTTTCAGTTTATCTCCCTAAGTGAAAGTATATATGCCCTGATGTGGGAGCCTTGTTTGTAACGCCTAGGGACTCAAACTGCACCTCACTGTGTTGGTCCAACAAGAACCTACCTGAACATATCAAGGCTAGGATTGCAAGTATGGACCAACTTCCGATCATTTTCTCATGCATACTTAACAGTGGGGTTCTGACCTAAATAGTATGCATATTTGTCTGTGTGGAAGCCTAGGCTGCCTGGCCAGAACTTTTCTTGAAATGGGCAGATGAGTACTGCCTTAATAACGTCATAATGTTGGAGTAACAATTAACAATGCCTGTATGCAAACTGAATACATAATGTGTATTGCTAACTGCTAGGTGTTTAGGCAGTGCCAGAAATTGAAGTTATTTACTGTAGGATCCCACCCGTGACAGAAGGGGAGGGGGTGTGGCACTGGAGGAATGTTCCCACTTCCCCCCATAAACATTTGCCTTTCAGAAGATTGATCATAAAACCTTGAAAATAACACAAGAAAAGAGCATTTCTTAATATGTTTCTGGCAACGTATAAACGATGCACATTTGTTAAATATAAAAAAAGGGTATTGAAATATTTCCTGCAGAGTATAATCAGAGGTGGATTTAACAGTCAGGCAATGGACAAATGTCTGTGGGGCACCCCTGCTCTGCCTTTCTCCCCTCAAAGTCAGTCAGAGCTGCACAGGTCCTCCCAATGACGCCTTATCTTTTTAACATGTCTCAGAAGCAGATTATTTAAAATAGGAAAAGGTCATTTTTTCTTTAAATGCGCTTTTAATACACTATTTAAGTGTGGCTGTTGGGTGATTAGAAATGATGGGGTACAGAAAAAGCTGTGTGAAACAATGACATTGTTATGAATTTCATTTCACTTTGTGCCTGTATGGGATTTTTTGTAAATTCTGATTAATTAGCATTCTGGAGCTTGAGGGTTCCAATCAGAATGGGGAAAATAAAGTTACAATCAAAAATCATTTTACCGCCACTTTTACCACTCCACAGGACTTGGAAAATTGCCACCTATGATTGTTACTTTATTGGTAAAAGCAAGCAGATTCCAAATTGTTAATTGCGTGAAAGGTTTATACTTTTCCAGACACATAGTACAAAAGTGAAGTGAAAAGGCTGTGTTGCCTATGTTTTGCTATTTACTTTTCCAGTACTTTTTGGAAACAATTCAAATTGCTTGTAGGGGCCCTGAAGTACAAACAGTAGCAGTCCCCTCTATGCAATTTAGGACTCAAAGCAAAATTTCCCCAATACTCTTTTTCATCAACCCGATTCTACAATGATGAAACAATGATGAACACATTGTCGGGTTGGTTTATCATGTAGCTTAAAGCAATCTGTATAAAAGTGAGTATTATTAGTTGTTATTGTTTGTGACTCATTACAAACCTTTACAAAAAGTTAGTAAAGTAAGAAAAAGAAACTAAATAAATGGAAAAAGAAAAGTAAAGAGAAAAATCGAATACAGGAACTTACAAATTAAACAGCATTTTTATTTTCATGGCTATAAATCATTGGTATAAAAGTATGTAATTCATAACAATAAAAAAGTTTTCCTATAAATCATCCCAATCACTTAAAGTGTCTTTTATATACAGAGTAACATGGTAAGCAGGGTATAAGTACCATTTCAAAATCTGTACAAAAATTGACTTTTGTGCAAAGACCCAGAATTGTAATATTTTCAGTATTTAAAAACAAACTTCAGTACATATTTGTACAACTTTAGCTGGGCAGATGTGTGGTCAATTACCAACATTTCAGGCTATGATGACATTCTGGCTTTACCACTTAACCAAAGTGTGTAATCCTGGGAAAATCATTTCATCTCACTGTGTGCTTCCTGCCAAAATTAGGAGTCCCCAGAAGTGATCCAGTTTTCAGTATGGTTTAATAGATGGGCAGCACAGGGGTCAGGGCCAGCCAAGGAGACATACACACATCTTTCTTTGGAAAATACAAGGCCACATTTATTGAGCAAAATTGTGACATTCAAAAGAGCAAAGTAGACATGTCAAATAAGAAGTCATCATGGACAACTGCATTTTATAAACAGTATGGAAACAGTATGTACTAGACAATGATGTATAGGGGTGACAGGGGAGCAGCAGCCCCTCCTCCCTGCCATATCCAAACGGGAGTGATGCCAGGAGGCCGGAAACCCTTCAACCTCCACTGTCTGCCTCCTGATCCCAACAAATATCCTGTTCCTTGTTTCAATATTTATCGAGGAGTAGTGAGTGGGCTGTCTTTCACAACAAAATGGCTGGACTACAAGCACCTCCTACGTGGCCTTCAGGGAGTAGCGACAGTATTCAGGGAGGTATTATTGAGCGCACACTATGTTAGATGGAATAAGGACTGGCATCCTCGTTGCTCAGCCCCTGCAGAGGAGGAGGAGGCATCATCCTCGATTCTCCCCAGGTCAGGCCAAGAAGACATGGTGGGGGAAGGGTGGGGTAGGTGGGAGTGATTGTAAATGGGAAGGTGACAGGGGGTGATATTGTCACACTTTTGCGCTGTACTGTTTATTATACCTCAATTATAGTAGTATGTTGAAAAAAGGTACAAAACATGTTTCTTAAAGCATGAATACATGGGATTAATCTCTCAGACTCTTGTTAAGGGCCTCAGACTCTTGTTAAGGGCAGTATACAGCTTTCATTTATTTTATTTTTTTGGCAAACCTTTTTCATATGGAGATACGGGAGCATATGGAAGATGAAGTGAGTAGGCAATGGAAGTTCAAAGTAGTGAGGAAGCTTATGGAAGGAAACAAAGGAGCAAATGGAAGAAGAGAGCAGAAGACTGTGGAAGGGGTACTGGAGAGCCTGTCATTTTGGAAGGGATGAGCAGGTGGAAGGCGAGAGCAGGTTTCCCATATGAACAAATTGAGTGAACCTGGGCAAATCTCCTCATGTCAGCAAAACCTGGTGAGGTGAACAGGCTGTTTCCAGTTAGAGTAATAGCCCTAAACATACAGCTCCAATAGTAGAAAAAGACAACTTCAAAAACATGCAACATTTGTTTCACTTATGACAGCGAATAACGACTCGCACCATAAGATCCACACCCATGCCCCACCTACCCGGGACCATCTGTCAGCCTTGCCCAAGAATTAATTTGGCTTAAATCTGGCAGGGAGTGCAATCCCAACAAGCATCTTTATCAGACATTCAAGTAGTCTTGCGGGTAAATATGTCAACCCTGGTCCTAACAACCTGGGTTTGAATCCAGGCTTCTGCACCGTATAAAGCAGTCTAACAGACTAAAGACGTTAAAGGCAATTTTAGGGCAAATGGATTTTTCAGATCCAGGAAGACATGTTTTGCCGGATCACGAATCTGAGAAAAGTTTGGCCCCCCCTGATCACAATCCTGGCCCACCCAGATAAAAATTCCTGGAGCCGGGCCAGACCCTGGCTATGCTCCCCAGTTGTCCCAAGTCAGGAAGGGGTTGCAAAGCATTTCTGTGTTTTCATTTGCATTCTGGGACGTGTAGTTTTGTGTTTCCCATTTTAACGCATGCCTACAATTCTAAATTGCCTACATTGACACCTGGCCTGACGTGAGACGCATTTATGGTCCAAACGACTGAGTGATTGTGTTGATGACTGCACAACCTGCAGACGAAAGTATGGTGCTTCATGTTCCCCACTGGGCGGTACTGTGTTATACTAGGAAATCTTTTGATCTCCTAGTTTCTCTGTTCTCCATTCTGCCCGAATTTTGCATTAACTAGAAACAAACGAATCGCCTTATTAAAATGCAACGTTTACACTTGCTCTTCTTGTTTGTCAGCCTGTGGAAGTCGGTACATAACATTTTCTTTGAAAAAGACCATGGGAAGTTGGTTATTGTAATGACATAACTGTCAATTTCTCACACTTCAGGGAGTCCTAATTGTCCCTTTGCTTTCTGGCACTTGTATTTTTGCTCCCCTGCCTCATCCTGAATTGGATGCCTCAGTCACTCACTGCATGCAGAAAAACTAAGACCAGGCGAGCGGCTCGTACACACATACGGCAACCCGAGATCTCAGAGTTTAATGCTGTACCACAGCACCCACGTTTTCTTGTGACACTTGTGACTTTCAGGCATGTTGTGCGTTTTAGCTCATATCGCAGGGACTGCATATTGCAGCTTGTAAACTTACACTGATAATGGAAAAAAAGTTCATATTCAGATACAAGTTTGAAAAACCAACAGAGCCGAAACCTCCTGTTCCTTGCATTTGACAACTGGTAATATTTGTATTAATTCTGGCATTTTCCATATTAAAGGAATAGAAAAAGAATTGTAATCGGTGAAACTTGTTTATTTATTTATTTATTGTTTGCTTGTTAGGCACTTATACAATAAGAATATACTGTTTCAAAGCGCCCACAGGGAGGCAGGGTGGGAGAGTGGGAAATACATTACAACAGGGGAGTTGCTAGGTCTGGAAAAGACCGGGGGCTAAGCTGATGTCGGAAAGGTTGGGGTTGGGGGCTAGCTAGTCTTTTGGCTGTAGCTCCTGAGATTCTATCCGGGGCTACAACCAAAAGATCAGGGGCTATAGCCCCCTTAGCCCCCCCTCGCAACGCCCCTGCATTACAACATTACAACACAATATTTAAGAGCAGAGGTGGAAGGGGGGGGGGGGTGAACCTACTGTGCCTTGTGAGTATTCAGAACCTGCAAGTGCAGAAAGGAAGAGGGAAGGGGAGTAAGTGCTGGGGAGTCCGAGCCCGTGGGTGAGCCATGAACAAAGTGCTAGGAATGTTGAGTGCTATGGCCTGGGCTGGGGAGGTGTAAGTGCGGGTCACCAGAGCGAAGGGTGTGCAGATGCAAAGTGCTGTGGATAGGCAGGAGCTGGGAAGAATTGGTGTGGGAGGTGAAGGCCCTGAAGATGCATAAGGGCCAAGGACACCGATTCAGCAACTGGGGGATTAGCAGAGATTGAACGCAGCTACCTATAAACGTGCACATTTAAAGTCATTGGGCCTCATTCTAAGTTTGCCGGTCCGGAATCGGCGGTGCCGGTAAGTTTACCGGCACCGTTGTTTCCTGACCGGCAAACTATGCATTTGCCTGCCGGAGCTGCTATGCCCAATAGGTCTGACCCTGCCGGGCACAGCGGGCACAGCGGGCAAAGCCGTCACGGAAGCACCACCATTATCAACGGTGCTGGCACTTCCGTGTCCCCATTGCCATAGAGGCTGATAGGACTTTATGGGAATGGGGATTAACAAAATTGCCGGCGCCTGACTTCCCGGCCGCTGGACTTGGAATAGCCCAGCAGCACAAGGAAGTCAGGCGCTGATAATTGATCACGGGTCTGGCAGCAACCCACCGGACCCGTAATGAGGCCCATTGCTGCCATCAAGAAACCAGTGGTGTTCAGCTTTAATGTGCCACACCTTCACAGAAAGACAATTGAGCGAATTTCAATTTGAAATAGAAATACATTGGCTGGTGACTTCAGAATTTGTGTTGTTTTAAAAAATGTACTTGGGGGGGGGGGGGGGTGGATTATAATCGTGAATAGGAGTGAGCTGAACATGCAATCACAATAAACCCGCCTGCCAAAATAATCAAGTAACATAGCGTGCAGCGCTGCAGCCTATAAACAGCATGGACTCCTCTCCCCTGAGCTGATTTTGATTCCACAAGGTTCCAGGTTTGTGCATGGTGGCCGGAAAGATATGCCTGACAGGTTGTTCGAATTAAGCTATCAACCCAGATCTTGCAAAATAAACATTTGAGCAACAGTGGAGAGAACACTTCTAAATATTAAAATTAACCAAGAGTGGGGGACATTAAGAGATGCATTTTCTACATTCTAAGACATGGTTTGCTATTTAAACTCTGGTGGAAAGAGATTGGGCCTGATTTACAAAGCGTTTTTCAATGGGATTGGGCCATTGTAAAATTCGTTTGTAAATCAGGCCTTGTGTGTTTAGTTTTGTTGCTCCTTGCTGGTACAGCGCTCACAAGTTGCCTCATGTCGTGAGCGGCTTATCCATACCCGATTCTTTTTTTACTGCAGTCTGGTTGGTGCTTTTTGTTTTGCAATGTACACCGTAAATGCAATGCTTAGAAAGGCATAGTTGTCAGCATGACCCATTCTAATCTGAAGGTGCTTATCCAGTCCTAGATTTTTCTTTGCATTCTGGGACCTGTAGTCTGAGTTTTATAATGGAATAAGTGGAACTACAAGTCCCAGAATGCAAAGACAAAAACAGGACTGATAAGCACCTACAGATTGTAATGCCTCATGTTGTTTCAAAGGGGGGATTCGGGCATTAACTGTGACAAAAAGACCTGATGTTACTACTAGTAAATGCAGGACTACAAGTACCAGAATGCAAAGAAAAGAAATTAGAAATGTATGAGCTGCTCACATATATTTGAGTTTACATAATATATGTTATGCAATGGCCTATGGGTTTTTACACTAAATGTCCATGAAATTCAGGTTGTTGCCCATTGTAAAGCATTGAAAAGGGCCTACTGGGTCGAAACACGTGTCAGCTGGGGCACAATGTACTTATAATTAATGCGAGAACAGGGTTTATGTGTATCACAGGCAGGGGCACAATTTATTCCCAACTACTGTGAGAACAAGGTATATGTGTCTCACAAGGATCATTAGAAGGGAAGACTGAACTTTTTATTGATGGAATAATTCTACTGTTTATTATTGGACGCTCCCAGATTGTGAATAACAATTATCACTTTTCAATCATTAGAGTCAAATATTTTTGTTTAAATTGAACACTTAAATACATTTTTGGCAGAGCACAATCAATTCAGGTGTACATTCCATAGAATTTGCATACTGAGCATAAGGCAGGGGCGTGCCTTACTACACCAGTTGTTGCAGCGACAGATTTCTGGTCTCGAATATACAAATACAGCTCAAGCGCGCATTCACACCCTGACAAGCCCCCCCCTCAAGCGCGCATTCACACCCTGACAAGCCCCCCCCTCAAGCGCGCATTCACACCCTGACAAGCCCCCCCTCAAGCGCGCATTCACACCCTGACAAGCCCCCCTCAAGCGCGCATTCACACCCTGACAAGCCCCCCCCTGAAGAGCGCATTCACACCCTGACAAGCCCCCCCTGAAGCGCGCATTCACACCCTGACAAGCCCCCCCCCTCAAGCGTGCATTCACACCCTGACAAGCCCCCCCTGAAGCGCGCATTCACACCCTGACAAGCCCCCCCCTCAGGCGCGCATTCACACCCTGACAAGCCACCCCTCAAGCGCGCATTCACACCCTGACAAGCCCCCCTCAAGCGCGCATTCACACCCTGACAAGCCCCCCCTCAAGCGAGCATTCACACCCTAACAAGCCCCCCCTCAAGCTCGCATTCACACCCTGACAAGCCCCCCCCTCAAGCGCGCATTCACACCCTGACAAGCCACCCCTCAAGCGCGCATTCACACCCTGACAAGCCCCCCTCAAGCGCGCATTCACACCCTGACAAGCCCCCCTGAAGAGCGCATTCACACCCTGACAAGCCCCCCCTGAAGCGCGCATTCACACCCTGACAAGCCCCCCCTCAAGCACGCATTCACACCCTGACAAGCCCCCCCTCCAGCGCGCATTCACACCCTGACAAACCCCCCCTGAAGCGCGCATTTACACCCTGACAAGCCCCCCCTCAAGCGCGCATCCACACCCTGACAAGCCCCCCCTCAAGCGCGCATTCACACCCTGACAAGCCCCCCTCAAGCGCGCATTCACACCCTGACAAGCCCCCCCTCAAGCGCGCATTCACACCCTGACAAGCCCCCCCCTTACAGCACAGGAGCATTATGTGGCATGTCATCATATGAGATTTGCCTACCGAGTGGGGTAACGAGGCACATTTTGATTACTTACAGGCCTTCCAATTCTAGCTGGGAGACAGAATAAGGGGGTGGGGGATATTTACAAGGTGCATATTCTGGTTATAGGCATCCCAATGCTGGTTGGGAGATGTAGTTTCTACCTGCATGGCATTGAGCATGACAGAATAAGGAGGGTTGCACGGTACATATTCTGGTTACAGACCTTCCAATGCTTGTTGGGAAATGTAGTTTCTGCCTGCACAGCATGACAGAATAAGGACATGGTGCATATTCTGGTGTTTCCTGACCTGCTCATGACCCTAGACTAGTTGTTGGACAGAAGAACTCTTTATCTGGTCCACTCCCTGTGATGCAATGCGCCACAGAACCACCTACCTTTTTGTCAATCACCCTCCAGAAAGTTCTGGTACATGTGATTAGCCAGCCTGCTTAACACGGATGCAACATTTCTACCGTGCTCTGTTCTTCCTGTTCTACAAAGTGAACAAAGCGCCTTCTTCGATCGCCTGCAAAATATCATGTACCACATTTATTTGCTTGCATTTCAAATTAACCCTGCATAGCACACTCACGCATTGCACATTCAATTGATCAAATTGCACCGAAGTTTGCATACAAGAGCCATGGACTGGTTTACCCATGATATATGATATGCATGTTAGAAGTTAGAAGGATAACGATTAGTAATCATTAGTAATTAATACATGTTAGTATATTCCCCATTGCAACCCAGTCCATGAGTAAAATACATATTGTGCAGAAACAATCTCAAATTCAGCATTTAACTGGCATGTGCTTTATGCTTTACAAACTGACATACGCTCTTGCTCAGAATAGGATACTCTCACCCTTGATAAAATGTGGAGCCCGAGTTGAAACGCAGATCTTTCCTAAAATGTGGATGTTGAATGTTGAAATGTGGAGCCCTAGTTGAGACTCAGAATACATTTCCCTACATATCCAAGTCCAAACAATAATACAAATGACAATTCACATTTAAAATATATGATTTGGGAAAGACAAAGAAAAGTGGAAAAGAAAATATTTCCATAACTGATCTCATAACAAGTAATTGATTCAGTTCCAAACATATACGTTTGTAGCCTTTCACCAAGTAATCCCAAAATATTGATGTCGCCATGCTCATACCTCATATTGATCCCAGACATTGGGCCACATTACGATTCCGGCGGTAAGCTAGGCGGTAAAACCGCCTGGTTACCGCTGGACTCGTATTACCATTCCGCCTCCGTGACTCCTGGAAATACCAGGGCATTATGACCCTGGTGTCCCGGGAACGCCAGAGGCGGAATTCGGTTAATCCCCATTCCCATTGAGTCCCATAGGACTTAATGGGAATGGAGAAGTGGAAACACAGGCACCATCTCGTGATGGTGCTGGTGTTTCCACGTCCGCCTGCAGGCGGGCGGTGTTAAACCCGCCAGGTCAGACCTGGCGGGAACATCACCTCCCGCCTGCAGGAGTCGGGATTGGGCGGTCCGGAATTAACAGTGGCGGCGGGTTTATTGCCACTGTTATTTCCGGACCGCCCGACCTGTAATGAGGCCCACTGTGTCGTATCTGGTATTGTAAAAAGAGCCACAAACCTACACTTCCAAGATATGTATATTATTTCTCCGTTTTTACCAAGTGCCCATAAAGTGCTCATATTGTGGGATAATGCATCAGAGTAGTTCATGCATCCTTGTGCTCCCTTTTCAATGGTGAGTATTATGCCGAAACTCATCCTATCGACTTGTCTTATGTGTCTGATAATATTGGCCATTTATAGTGATGCTGCTGTGATCTTCATAGATAAAGGTATTATTAATCTGAATCTAAAGCAGATACATTGTTGTTTAAAGTGCATGTACAGAGGTATCAAATTACAAACCCCCAATGCACATCTCCAAAGCACTCATCGAATGTCAGTGTTAATAACTCTCATGGTTCTTAGAATTGTTAAATTTCTGTAGCTTCTATCTTTAGGTCCATCTTGGAAAAAGAATGAAGTAAAAGACTCATCAGTCTAATTATAAATTATCAGTGATCATAGTCTCCTCCTCACATAGCTGAAATACTACTATTCACAAACATGCAGGCCCCATTACTTACTTGTAATATGTCTCTAAAATGAGAATGTCATGTAAGGAATGATCATTTAACCCTCTTGCGAGCTGCGTGTAAGCGCCCGCCATTTTGTTTTTATATTTATAATGCAGATGACGTCACGCATGCATGCCCAAACCCTGCTCAGACAACAGGTAAGCATTCACTGACATGTGTTTTTTCCCTCTGTCGCCACAGGCCAGCCCCACCATCATCAGACAACACTAACGTCAATGACATCGCCCCTCCTCTAAAGCATGGACTCTGCAATGCAGCAACCTCACCCACATCAGCCCCAAGTCCATCAGCACTTCTTCACCATCCACAACGCGGAAGGTGATGCTCGCCAACATCCAGTCAGCTATCACCCATGCAATAGACATCGCCGACTTCATCACCACACACAATCTTGTTGCCACTTTCATCACCAAGATCTGGCTGACACCCACCTCCACCCACACCCGAGATGTCCTTGTCCCCAACGGCTACGGAATCAAACACAGTGACCGACCGAACAAGATCGCAGTCGTCCACAAAACCTTGTGGCCCTGCACTAGACTTAATGGCAACAGCATTGGCTCCTTTGAAGTCCTCTCCTGGCACTTCCTGCTCTCCCCGACAGGCACAGTCACCTTCCATCTCATCTACAGACCAGCCAAACCCAACACTGCCTTCATCAGAGACTTCACCGACCTAGTCACCACCATGTCCCTCATGCATGCCAACAACATCTTCCCAGGTGACTTCAACCTCCCAGGTAACCAGGTCACCAAACCGATGAAGGAAACTCTCCTCGACACCCTCAGCCTAACACAGCACACGAAAGACCCAACACACGAGAAAGGTAACGTCCTCTACCTAATCATCACTGCACTGCCTTCCCTCCACTATAGCTCTCCTCTCCTACTTCACTGGTCTGACCACCGAGCCATGCCTTTCACCATCCTGCACACCACCACAGTCAAGCACCCCCTGCAGAAACCCATCAGACAAACCTTAAGGTTGTTCAAGAACTTCCAGGTGGAATCCATCACAGACGATCTCGCCAACCTCCACCTTACATGGACCGAACAAACCCAACCGAACTGCGGCTCTCTACTGGAAGCACTCAACACCACCCTTTCAGCCTCCATAGACCAACACACATCTCTGAAACAACGCACCAGCAAACCAAAACCATCAGCACGCCGGTACACGCAAGAACTCAGCAAAAGTGTCATCAGGAAACAAGAGTAAACCTGGCACCACTCTAGGACCTCATCTGACTTGGTGCTCCCCAAGGAACTCCGAGCAACCCGCCAACAACTCATCAACACAGCCAAGGCCTCCTACTATCAGAACACCATAGCAGAATCCGACAACAAAAGTAGAGCCCTCTTCAAAGTGGTCAAGCACTGCGTCAACTGAGTACCCACCCCTGCCATACAACACTCCTTCAAAAATTCCACCATCATCACCACCTTCTTCATCGACCAAATCAACAAGATTCGCCAGCACATAGACACCAGCTCTGCATCCGCAGACCCACCTCATGTCCCTCCTCGCAAAATCTCCACACTCTGGATGACATTCAAGACACTCACAACAGAAGACCTGGTAGAAACCCTGTCCACCCTAAAAGCCACATCGTATACAGACAACATCCTCCCAGCATCCATCCTCTGGACCCTCCCTTCAGAAGCTCTCCTTCCCTACCTCCCTACTTAGAGATCATCAACAGCTCCCTAACTCAATGCGCATTCCCATCCACCCTAAAAAGAGGACAAATCCTCCCTCTACCAAAGAAACCTATTCTGCATCCCGATACCCTAGGTAACTATCGCCCCATCACCCATCTTCTCTTCCAAGGTAAGATCATTGAGAAAGCGGTAGCTGCACAACTGCAGTAACACATCGACACCAACAATCTCCTCCAGACATACCAATCTGGATTCAGACACAGATGCAACACAGAGACAGCAACTATACAGGTGGTCGACGATACCGTCATCCTTGATGACGGCAATCCCTGCCTCCTGGTTCTACTCGACCTCTAAGTCTCTTTAGACAAAGAAGACTACCAGGCGCTACCAGACACCCTACAGCAGTGCATGGATATCAGCACCCTTGTCCTATGCTTGTTCAATTCCTACCTTGCTAACCACCAGCAGTTTGGTCAGATGGGCTCCTCTAGATCGCCAATCCTACACGTCACCTCTGGAGTCCCGCAGGGTTTCATCCTCTCCCCAGTGATCTTCAATGTATACATGGAGCCGCTGGGAGACCTCCTAACCACACATAACATCCACATCCACCAATACGCAGATGACACACAGCTATACACACAGCGATACCGCAAGATCAACTCCATCAAGGACATCCATAGGCTCAAAACCTGTCTCTTGCTGATCCAGTCTTGTATGTCCAGTGCATACTTGAAGCTCAAGACCAAATTCCTACTCCTCACCAACAACACAAACACCCAGACATACAGATCTGGCTACCAGACATACAGATCTGGCTATCAACCATGTACTCTGAGGGATTCACACCTGAGCTCCCCTCCTGCGCCAAGTCCCTCAGGTTCCAAATCAACAAACACCTCTTCTTCAAGACACACACAGCTAAGAAAACTCAGACAGCTTGGTATCAGCTCTCCCTCCTGCGAAAAGGCAAGCCCGTCCTCCCACCGGACAGCTTTAGATCCACCGTTCAAGCACTTGTCCTATCCCATCTGGATAGGGGCAATGCACTCCTCGAAGGCCTCCCTTCGTCCTCCCTTGTGCCCCTGAGAAGTGTCCTACACACGGCTGCATGCCTCATCAAGGGTATACACCGAGAGGACTACATCACAACAGCCCTCAATGACCTTTACTGGCTCCCACTGCACACAAAAATCACCTTCAAGTCTGCTGCATCATCTATAAGGCAGTCGCCCGCAAGTCACCCAGCTACCTTGCGGATAAACTCAACATCTCCAGCGAACAGAAGCCAGGACACGTGCAGACTTGAAATCTGCTGCTGCAAAAAGGAAAGGGCCACAGAGCAGCCCTTCTCTGTTTACGCTCCAAGACTATGAAAGCCTCCTTGCCATCAGCATCAGACTCCCCTCCGCTCCTACAATTCAGAAAAGAACTCAAGGCCCACCTTTTCAAAGAATCTCTCTGCCTCAACAACTAGGCCATCACATCGTCCCTTGCGCCACCTGACTTGCCAGATCTCACCCGCCAGTCTCCTCCCTGCCACCCAGTCCAGCTGTACCCCTCCTCTGTGCCCTCTGTATCTTACCCCCTGCTGTTACCTCTGAAAAGTGCTCCACTATGCATCTGTACTGTTGTAAACCTCTGTAAATCTCTCTGTTGCTTCGCAAAGCCAGGTCCACGTTCAATAAATATCATAATAACTATAATAATAATAATAATGGTCTTCTACTGTCCATCCACCTTGGAGCAATGCTTAATCGCCCCTATGTATGTCTGCCCTCATTTGCCCCCAACCATCATACCCTTCTCCTGTGATCTTGCGGCCTTGGGATCATTACCACTGTACGTGTACACTCCCCTCAGCTGCTCTCTGCAGCAGATCTAGCACCACAGTCACTTTTCAACAGGACACAGAAATCTTGAGCCGGAAATGAAGCATGGTCTTTCTGCAATCATCCCTCCTCCCACCTTGACACTTGCCTTTAGCTCATGGATACACTACGGCTCCAATAGAATAACAGAGAGACCTTCAGTGCGGCCCGTCCTTTGTCTCCTGCCACCCAACCTATTGATTTTTTCTGAGCATTGCTTTATGCCTCGACCCCCACCTTCTTGTATAATGTTGTGAGTGAATAAAGGGCAGAGCCCCTTTAAGGAGAGCGGCGAGAAGAAAGGGGAAGGGGAGAGGCAAGGGAGGAGGAAAGGGAGTTTGAATATGGAGGAATAAAGAGGAGGTCGTAATGGAGACTGGCTCCCGCGTGGATATTCAGCAGGCGCAGCGTTGCCATGAAAGGGGCCAACAACAGGCGACGAAGGGAAACGAGATACCCAGCAGGAGAGTGGAGAGACTAAAAGGACCCGCAACAGGAAGTTGAGGGAGCCCAACCGCGGACCGTACAGCACGGGGTGCCCTGCAGGACGACAGCGAAGGATGGGTGCGTATCACCCAGCAGCAAAGATGGCCCGGCAGGCCATGATGGGAGCAAATGGCCCAAGAGTGAGCCCCAGAGCGGAGGGAAGGGCACGCCACGAAAAGGAAAGCCCAGCTGAGAAGGGGCCCATGTGCCAGCAGTCGGAGCACACAGGACAGGCGCGGCAGGAGAGGAGCGGCGTAGGACAATGCCGAGAAGAGAACCGTATGCCCAGCAGATATCCGGAGAGCTGTGCGGACAAAGAAGGAGAGAGCTGCCAGCCCGCGAGTGCCCAGCAACCTGCGCCAGCATGCGAGAGAGCACAGAATGAAGAGCCCAGCAGCCCACGTGGAAGAAGGTGAGGACAGAGAAGAAGGAGGGAGCACTGCCGCGGAAGCCCAGCTGGCGGGAAAAGGAACAAAGGAGACCGCCACCAGAAGAGATCCGCAGCGGCCCAGACGGGGAGGCACCAGGCTCCTGTAAGCAGCCCATGCCCCTCCCCCACTGCCGCTTGCCCAGCAGAGGCCAAAGGCAGCAAGCTGCCCAGAGAAAGCGCGCCAAGTTTGCACTAGAGATATTGATCTGGGACCAACAGTTAATGCGTTTGTAGGAAAAGCAGGACTCTCAGGGGTGTAACCCTCTTAAAGCCAAGGGGGTGACCAAAATCGGCCAAGAATGAATTGTGCCCCAATGTGTGAGGCATACAAGTGATGAAGTAGTCAGCGTCGTTGCACTTTGCTATTAAAAGGGCTATGACAGCCCACCTCATACTACAAAGATGATTACACCAATCGTGAAGGAATGAACAAAGGTCTGCATCATAACTCCAGAGACCCATGTAATGGTGATCATGTACAGACCCCTGAAAAAATCCAGCTCATTCTAATGTCTTAAAGCACCACATGTAAAGATCCACTTATCAAGCACGCCAAGAAGCTCCCATGAGCGTGAAGAAAAAAAAACCAAAGAGGACGATCGTAAAATTACAAACTGAGTGCACTAACTGGGACACCGGCATCCCGCCAAACCCCAGAGCCACCCACCCGTGGACTCACTTTATTATAACCCCGAATGCAACACTATAAGAACTAAAGGACACGCGAGTGGCCTACACCACGCAGGACACCGGTACTGCAAGTTACCAAGCCCACAGAAGGACAATAGCAACAGAATTGGGCGCCGCCACAAGGGTGCCTATGAGGTGGAAAGCCATTGCGCCCCTCACACCACTGCAGAGGCCCAGGGTGCCCCCTATATTGAATACCGCCAACAGCCCCAAAAGAGTTAAAGCCACGCCTGAGACAGCACTGTCCACCCCGAGAACACGAGTAACTACGCCGCAAGCCAACTGACCGCCCATGACCACCCGGGACAACCAAAGGAAGACGTGAGCAGCAACCAAAGCCCGACCACCACGCAAAATACCACCACATGCCACTTGTACCATGACTGAAGAAGCACGAGTAGCTGCAGACGCAGGAATAAAACACCTAGCACACATAGGTCTCACATCCCATGGCAGTCTCATGAGGCGCCCTAACTAATTTTCTCTCAACCCACACCATGATCAAGGTCAAAGGTGGGAGGATTGGATTGAGGAATTTGAAGACTTTCTAGGAGCGATAGGAAACCAGGACCCCCCAAACAAGATTAACGTATTTATGAATGTAGCAGGAAAAGAAATAAAGAGAATAACCAAGACGATTCCAGCACAAGAAAGGACCACGTACCAACGCCTTCTCACTGCAGTCAACAACAAGCTGATTGCACAAACCAACAAGGACTATGAACGCTATGCATTCAATCAACGGGTGCAGCTTCTGCATGAGTCCATTGACGAGTTTGTCATCAGTCTCCAACAGACAATTAGCAGCTGCGATTTCAACAACTACAACGAGGAGGAGGCAATACAACTGAGGATCATAGAAGGGTGTACCTCGTCAACACTCAGGAAACTTTTTCTCAAAAGGCCCCTCTTCTTACAAAAGAAACTCAACCTGGCAAAGAACACAGGAGTGAGTGGACGCGCAGTCAGCCACAATTGAAAATGACAACCAAAGTGCCTACATTGAAACACTAACGTTAAGACAGCTGGGATACTGTCCGCCTACCAGACCAAGGAGAAGGGGAGGACTCAGAAGGCCACAACACCAAACCGAGAACGAGGAGCAATGTCACATGTGCGGATTGGGGGTCCCACACAGACGACCATGCCTGGCCATCGGAAGGAGATGCTAGCGATGTGGCCAAGAAAGCCACCTTCAAGTGATGTACAGAGAGAAACCGCCTACAATCCTTGCATGCCGACCTATGCCACCACCAAGCCCAGCTAGAGATCCACACCTACTAAGAAGCCCTGACACCCAGTCAATACACAGAAGGATGCAGGTACCGCCAATGCAAGAAAGAGACCTGGTACCACATGTGGCACTCAACGCCATAAGGTGAGCCTTCCCACCCAGGAACGAGCACCCACACCACCCGGAGTTAAACCACTGAGGACCCTACGAGATACCGAGACGGGGGGTGGAGGAAGCCACAACCAACGTCAACCACGAGCAACGCCATCAAACCAGAGAAGAAGTATACCGCCTAGGCAGGTCCCAAGCACACGTAGTGCAATGGGGAATGACCCAGCCAGCGCAACCAAGAGGACAACCATGTTGCAACCCAACCAAGGGACTCCGCAGAGTACCAACGGCCATCCACATGATACTGAGTCCTGCCATAGGACACAGCCACCTCAGCCATCGGACACCAATACAAAGTGCCCTCTTCAACATCCACTACAGATCGTTTGGAGTCACCCAGGTGAAGGACTGTATGCCTGAACAAGAGACAGGAGAGACAAAGAAAGACAAAGAAAGGACGGACCACACAGATCCCAGCCTAGTGACAAGGGACAAAGAATCAGCGACAACCACGATGAAGGACCACGGTAAAATGACGCCACAGGCCTCCCTCTTCCACAAGTTATACTTAGAGGAAAGTGAACCAACGAAAGAAGCTGCAATCGAAATGGAGGAAACAGAGCGAAGAGAAACATGGAAAACTGCAACGAGAAAATGCAGAGGAGACCCGCGACCAACCGAGCAGGTCTCATCGAACCACAAAGAGACCAGAACAGCTTATTGAGCAAATGTAGAATGGGAAGTCTCATGTAAGTGGTGGGGAAGTGTTGTGAGTGAATAAAGGGCACAGCCCCTTTAAGGAGAGCGGCAGGAAGAAAGGGGAAGGGGAGGGGCAAGGGAGGAGGAAAGGGAGTTTGAATATGAAGGAATAAAGAGGAGGTTGTAATGGAGACTGGATCCTGTGTGATTATTCAGCAGGCGCAGCGTTGCCATGAAAGGGGCCAACATATAATGTCTTCTATTTCCGACTACCCACTAGGCAAGGTTGTACTCGGAGACCCCGACCGGTCCATAGAATCGGAGTTTGCTCAGAAGTACTTTAAGACAAGATAGCAGCACCTGTGAGATGGATGGGGGTGCAGATTTATTACTCCAACACCAATCAAATAAGGACAACTCAAACAGTTTGGCAAAGGGAGTCCGTTTAATGACAAGTACAGAAAACAGGGAGTTATGAATATCAGCAATGATGCAATCTTCCTCCTCGCTTCAACTCCAATGAACTTCATACAAGTTGTAACATTTATACTCAAAACTCTTCATTATTGACGTGTAACACTCAAAGGTTGACGTGCAATTCTATTGGTTAGGAAAAGGTAACTTTACTAGAGGTACTATATCTGTATATCGTAACGGAGTGAGGGGATTGGGTAAACACTGTCAGGTGGGCATCTAAGCCTTTCCTTAAAAAATGACTACTGCAGACGTCACTAAAAGTATGACGTCCCATTGGTTCTACTAACTATAGGACCCTAGATTACTTGGTCCATTGTAATTGGGTTGGCACCAACCCCATGCATACTTTTCTACTTTGCTTAAAAGCATGCAGAATGGTCGGCCAGGTGCGTGGTGCCCCATATTTACCCAGCCGTCCCCCAGACCTTGCTACAATCAATCATAACTTTAGTAGCCATGTGTCAATTAGTTCTCTGTGGTTGACCTTGAAACTGCATCTTCTTTCTGGAAAAGGTTCTGATATCTTCATCTGGACTGGTGCCATGCATAGGTGTGAACTCTCATTTCTTCTCTCTCATCTGGTCACGTGATTCAGACACTGTGAATTTGCTTCTTTTCCATCAATTCGTGTATTTGATTTTCGTTTCACCCACCACCTGCCTTCGCCTTCTTATCTCGACCTTTCAGAGGCAGGATATTCTGTTCTTAGTTTCAATTAAAAGTGGCTATTGTTCATAACTTCTATTGGTATGACCTTGGCTCTCCTGGCACGAGCTGCTTCTGCTGAGTTTCATTTCAGCCGTCTCTTCTCGTTTGGCTAAATGTGAAACTTTTACTCGTATGGCCTTTAGTAACCTGGGTTGATTCTGCTTCTTGTGCAAAGTGGAAATATACTTATAATAAGGTGCTTTGTTTGAGGTAGATTATGTATAATGGCGCTTGCTGCACTATTCTTCTACTAAGCATAGCAAGCCGTACTGTTTTCTTAGCTTTCTTACGGTTATAAGCATATTTACAGGTATAAACTGGTCGAATATCTTCATCTTGCTTACAGCTAAACCTTCTTCCATTTTGATGTTGTTCTCATACTCTAAGTTCACAATATCCTTATTCATGGCGTTTCGTCTCTTTGCATCATTCTCTGGTTGTCATTTCTTCTATCTGCAAGTCAGTCCGGGCCCTCGTGACATCACCATTCGTCTTCTATTAAGGCCTTTTTGGTTTCTTCAGGGACTGTACACAGACAATCTTCATTTCGTTTCATTTTTTGATATGGTTTTCTCAATGGATACCTTACTGTCCATGGTTTCTTTGGTATTGGTACGTCAATAGGTGCTGTTCTTCTGATAGGTACTGGGCAGAGCCCTACTGATGCTCTCTGCTGGCTTATTTGCTCATCATACGTCACATATCTCGGTGTGAATGTTCCTGGAACTTCAAAATGGACGATTGGAGTGCAGGCTTTTTTTGGGACCCCCTCTACACTCCCCCCTCTGAGAGATTCATCGACCACTCCCACTTCCGTCTTTGGATTTGTTTTACTT